>NC_073339.2:26190000-26551250 GCF_027580225.2 Misgurnus anguillicaudatus
TGATTATCTGATTAAATTTATAGGAGGAGTTTGTTAAAATACGAAGGCCAGAAATGGCAAAAGTTGCACTCAAATTTCAGAGAAAATTCAAAATGGCTGACTTCCTGTGGGGTTTAGAGCTTTGCTCCAAGAGACTTTTTTGTAGGTCTTGGGGTGATACATGATCCTACTGCATTTCGTATTTGTGCGATTAACGTAGCGGGGGGCTGCTCTATTTAATTTTTGTAGGTGGCGCTATAGAGCCATTTTAACACCCCAAGTTCTGAAGCCTATATCACATGAAAATATTCGCCACTTTTGACACGTGTGGAACGTTTCATGACTTTTTGAGCTCGTTTAGGCTGTCAAAAATGGGATTCATTTAGCGATACTTTGCGAGGCCGCAACGGACACGCCCTTTAACGAAAAGTCAAGGTCGTTGCTATTTATCATCACACAAGGTCTTGAGATTAGACTGATGAAATATGATGTTGATATGGTTAAATCTCTAAGAGCAGTAAGTCACAGCATAAAAGGTGGTATTTCCTGCTTCCTCTAGGTGGCGCTATGACTGATACTGAATTATGCCATGTTGATGTGTTCAGGCCGGGACCCTTATGAAACGTGTGAAGTTGGGGGCAGATCGGAGTATGTATGTCTGAATTACAACAGCTTCCTGTTTCATGGTGAAACATCACACTTTGCCAGGCTGCCACGGACACGCCCTTCAATGAAAAGTCAAGATCTTTGCAATTTATTATCGCAAAGGACTTAAGATCAGTCTGACCAGATATGATGATGATTTGATTAAATCTCTAAGAGCAGTAAATCACAGCGTAAAACATGGCATTTCCTGCTACCTCTAGGTGGCGCTATGACTGAAGCTGTATATTGGCATTGAAATGTGTTCAGGCCAATACCCTTATCAAACGTATGAAGCGTGGGGCAGATTGGACATTGTATGCCTGAGTTAGAGCCACTTCCTGTTTCATGGCGAAAATGCAGAAATTTGTCAGGCCGCCACGGACACACCCTCCAACGAAAAGTCAAGATCTCCGCAATTTAACATCGCAAAGGACTTTAGATGAGATTGTCCAAATATGACAATGATCAGATTAAATCTGTAGGAGGAGTTCGTTAAAGTATGAAGCCTGGAAATGACCAAATTTGCACAAAATCAAGGCAAAAATTAAAAATGGCGGACTTCCTGTTGGGTTTAGAGCTTCGCCCCAAGAGACTTTTTTTTAGGTCTTGGGGTGATAGATGATCCTACCAAATTTCGTATCTGTACGTTTTTCGTAGCGGGGGGGCTGTTCTCTTGAAATTTTGCAGGTGGCGCTATCGAGCCATTTCTACACGCCCACTTCTGGCGCCTATACCACATGTAAATTTTCGCCACTTCTGACATGTGTGCAAAATTTCATGAGTTTTCGAGCATGTTTCGCCCCTCAAAAATGCGATTCACTTTGGAGAAGAAGAAGAATAAATAATAATAATAATAATAATAATAATAATAAACCGAGCAAAAACAATAGGGTCCTCGCACCCCGGTGTGCTCGGGCCCTAATTAAAGCTGCAAGCAGCGATGGAAGGGCCCTCGCACGCATGTGCACCGCTACCCTATGGCATTAGTAAAGCAGTGAACCAGGGGGATATGAATTAAAGTGGGTAAATATAGGTGGATATTCAAAGGGAAACTGATGTGCCACACCGCTTGTGTGCAGCAGGTGGCGCTACGACTGTACCTGATTATTGTTATATTGTCGTGTTCAGGCCGGGATCCTTATCAAACTTGTGAAGTCGGGGGCAGATCGGAAAATGTATGTCTGAATTACAACAGCTTCCTGTTTCATGGCGAATTATCACACTTTGCCAGGCTGCCACGGACACGCCCTTTAACGAAAAGTCAAGATCTTCGCAATTTATCACGGCAAAGGGCTTAACATCAGTCTGACCAAATATGATGATTATTTGATTAAATCTCTAAGAGCAGTAAATCACAGCGTAAAACAAGGCATTTCCTGCTACCTCTAGGTGGCGCTATGACTGAAGCTGAATATTGGCATCAAAATGTGTTCAGGTCAAGACCCTTATCAAACATGTGAAGCGTGGGGCAGATTGGACATTGTATGCCTGAGATAGAACAACTTCCTGTTTCATGGCGAAAATGCTGAACTTTGTCAGGCCGTCACGGACACACCCTCCAACGAAAAGTCAAAAGCTCCGCAATTTAGCATCGCAAAGGCCTTTAGATGAGACTGACCAAATATGATAATGATCGGATTAAATCGCTAGGAGGAGTTCGTTAAAGTACGACGCTTAGAAATGTCAAAAATTGACAGAGAAAATTCAAAATGGCCAACTTCCTGTGGCGTTTAGATCTTAGCTCCAAGAGACTTTTTTGTAGGTCTTGGGGTGCTTGATGATCCTACCAAATTTCGTATCTGTATGTTTTTCGTATTGGGGGGGCTGTTCTCTTGAAATTTTGCAGGTGGCGCTATCGAGCCATTTCTACACGCCCACTTCTGACGCCTATACTACATGTAAATTTTCGCCACTTCTGACGCTTGTGCAAATTTTCATGAGTTTTCGGGTATGTTTAGGCCTTCAAAAATGCGATTCATTTCGGAATATAATAATAATAATAATAATAATAATAATAATAATAATAATAATAATAATAATAAACGAAGCAAAAACAATAGGGCTTTGCACCCACGGTGCAGGCCATTCTGGCCTGCTCCTCGGTGCTCGGGCCCTAATAATAATAATAATAAAAAACGGAGCAAAAACAATAGGGTCCTCACACCCCGGTGTGCTCGGGCCCTAATTAAAGCTGCAAGCAGCGATGGAAGGGCCCTCGCACGCATGTGCACCGCTACCCTATTCTATTAGTAAAGCAGTTAACCAGGGGGATCTTAATTATAGTGGGCAAATATAGGTGGATATTCAAAGGGAAACTGATGTGCCACACCGCCTGTGTGCAGCAGGTGGCGCTGTGACTGTAACTGATTGTTGTTATATTATTGTGTTCAGGCCGGGACCCTTATCAAAAGTGTGAAGTATAGGGCAGATCGGATAATGTATGCCTGAATTGCAACAGATTCCTGTTTCATGGCGAAACATCACTCTTTGCCAGGCCGCCACGGACACGCCCTTCAACGAAAAGTCAAGATCTTCACAAGTTTTCATCGCAAAGGGCTTAAGATCAGTCTCACCTGATATGATAATTATTTGATTAAATCTCTGAGAACAGTAAATCACAGTGTAAAACAAGGCATTTCCTGCTACCTTTAGGTGGCGCTAGGACTGAAGCTGAATATTGGCATTGAAATGTGTTCAGGTCAAGACCCTTATCAAACATGTGAAGCGTGGGGCAGATTGGACATTGTATGCCTGAGTTATAAAAACGTCCTGTTTCATGGCGAAAACGCTGATATTTGGCAGGTCGCCACGGACACACCCTCCAACGAAAAGTCAAAAGCTCCGCAATTTAACATCGCAAAGGCCTTTAGATGAGATTGACCAAATATGATGACAATCTATTAAAATCTCTAGGAGGAGTTCGTTAAAGTACGAAGCCTGGAAATGACAAAATTTGCACATAAATTACAGCAAAAATTCAAAATGGACGACTTCCTGTGGGGTTTAGAGCTTCGCTCCAAGAGACTTTTTGGTAGGTCTTGGGGTGATAGATGACCCTACCAAATTTCGTATCTGTAGGTTTTTCGTAGCGGCGGGGCTGTTCTCATGAAATTTTGCAGGTGGCGCTATTGAGCCATTTCTACACGCCCACTTCTGGCGCCTATGCCACGTGTAAATTTTTGCCACTTCTGACGTGTGCGACGTTTTATGACTTTTTGAGCTTGTTTAGCCTGTCAAAAATGCGATTCATTTAGCGATACTTTGCGAGGCTGCCACGGACACGCCCTTTAATGAAAAGTCAAGGTCGTTGATTTTTATCATCACACAAGGTCTTGAGATTACACTGGTGAAATATGATGTTGATATGTTTAAATCTCTAAGAGCAGTAAGACACAGCGTAAAACATGGTATTTCCTGCTGCCTCCAGGTGGCGCTATGAGTGTTACTGAATTATGCCATGTTGATGTGTTCAGGCCTGGACCCTTATCAAACGTGTGAAGTCAGGGGCAGATCGGACAATGTATGCCTGAATTACATCAGCTTCCTGTTTCATGGCGAAACATCAAACTTTCCCAGGCCGCCAAGGACACGCCCTCCAACGAAAAGTCAAAAGCTCCGCAATTTAGCATCGCAAAGGCCTTTAGATGATACTGACCAAATATGATGATGATCAGAGTAAATCTCTAGGAGGAGTTCGTTAAAGTATGACGCTTGGAAATGTCCAAAAATGACAGAGAAAATTCAAAATGGCCGACTTCCTGTGGGATTTAGAGGTTTGCTCCAAGAGACTTTTTTGTAGGTCTTGGAGTGATAGATGATCCTACCAAATTTCGTATCTATACGTTTTTCGTAGTGGGGGGGCTGTTCTCTTGAAATTTTGCAGGTGGCGCTATCGAGCCATTTTTACACGCCCACTTCTGATGCCTATACTACATGTAAATTTTCGCCACTTCTGACACGTGTGCAAATTTTCATGAGTTTTCGGGTATGTTTAGGCCCTCAAAAATGCGATCCATTTCGGAGAAGAAGAAGAAGAAGAAGAAGAAGAAGAAGAAGAAGAAGAAGAAGAAAAATAATAATAATAATAAACGGAGCAAAAACAATAGGGTCCTCACACCCTGGTGTGCTCGGGCCCTAATTAAAGCTGCAAGCAGCGATGGAAGGGCCCTCGCACGCATGTGCACCGCTACCCTATGGCATTAGTAAAGCAGTGAACCAGGGTGATATGAATTAAAGTGGGTAAATATAGGTGGATATTCAAAGAAAAATTGATGTGCCACAATGCCTGTGTGCAGTAGGTGGCGCTATGACTGTACCTGATTATTGTTATATTGACGTGTTCAGGCTGGGACCCTTATCAAACTTGTGAAGTTGGGGGAAGATCGGAAAATGTATGCCTGAATTACAACAGCTTCATGTTTCATGGCGAAATATCACACTTTGCCAGGCTGCCACGGACACGCCCTTCAACGAAAAGTCAAGAACTTCGCAATTTATCACGGCAAAGGGCTTGACATCAATCTGACCAAATATGATGATTATTTGATTAAATCTCTAAGAGCAGTATATCACAGCGTAAAACATGGCATTTTCTGCTACCTCTAGGTGGCGCTATGAAGCTGAATATTGGCATCAAAATGTGTTCAGGCCAAGACTCTTATCAAACATGTGAAGCGTGGGGCAGATTGGACATTGTATGCCTGAGATAGAGCAACTTCCTGTTTCATGGTGAAAATGCCGAACTTTGTCAGGCCGCCACAGACACACCCTCCAACGAAAAGTCAAGATCTCTGCAATTTAGCATCGCAAAGGCCTTTAGATGAGACTGACCAAATATGATAATGATCGGATTAAATCGCTAGGAGGAGTTCGTTAAAGTACGACGCTTAGAAATGTCAAAAAATGACAGAGAAAATTCAAAATGGCCGACTTCCTGTGGGGTTTAGATCTTAGCTCCAAGAGACTTTTTTGTAGGTCTTGGGGTGCTTGATGATCCTACCAAATTTCGTATCTGTACGTTTTTCCTAGTGGGGGGGCTGTTCTCTTGAAATTTTGCAGGTGGCGCTATCGAGCCATTTCTACACGCCCACTTCTGACGCCTATACTACATGTAAATTTACGCCACTTCTGACGCGTGTGCAAATTTTCATGAGTTTTCGGGTATGTTTAGGCCTTCAAAAACGCAATTCATTTCGGAAAAAAATAATAATAATAATAATAATAAACGAAGCAAAAACAATAGGGCTTTGCACCCACGGTGCAGGCCATTCTGGCCTGCTCCTCGGTGCTCGGGCCCTAATTAAAGCTGCAAGCAGCGATGGAAGGGCCCTCGCACGCATGTGCACCGCTACCCTATGGCATTAGTAAAGCAGTAAACCAGGGGGGTATGATTTAAAGTGGATAAATACAGGTGGATATTCAAAGGGAAACTGATGTGCCACACCGCCTGTGTGCAGCAGGTGGCGCTATGGCGGTACCTGATTATTGTTATATTGACGTGTTCAGGCCGGGACCCTTATCAAACTTGTGAAGTCGCGGGCAGATTGGATAATGTATGCCTGAATTACAACAGCTTCCTGTTTCATGGCGAAATATCACACTTTGCCAGGCTGCCACGGACACGCCCTTCAACGAAAAGTCAAGATCTTTGCAATTTATCACCGCAAAGGGCTTAACATCAGTCTGACCAAATATGATGATGATTTGATTAAATCTCTAAGAGCAGTAAATCACAGAGTAAAACATGGCATTTCCTGCTACCTCTAGGTGGCGCTATGACTGATGTTGAATATTGGCATTAAAATGTGTTCAGGCCAAGACTCTTATCAAACATGTGAAGTGTGTGGCAGATTGGACATTGTATGCCTGAGTTATAACAACTTCCTGTTTCATGGCGAAAATGCCAAACTTTGGCAGGCCGCCACGGACACACCCTCCAGCGAAAAGTCAAGATCTCCGCAATTTAGCATCGCAAAGGCCTTTAGATGAGACTGACCAAATATGATAATGATCAGATTAAATCTCTAGGAGGAGTTCGTTAAAGTACGACGCTTGGAAATGTCAAAAAATGACAGAAAAAATTCAAAATGGCCGACTTCCTGTGGGGTTTAGAGCTTCGCTCCAAGAGACTTTTTTGTAGGTCTTGGGGTGCTAGATGATCCTACCAAATTTCGTATCTGTACGTTTTTCGTAGTGGGGGGGCTGTTCTCTTGAAATTTTGCAGGTGGCGCTATCGAGCCATTTCTACACGCCCACTTCTGACGCCTATACTACATGTAAATTTTCGCCACTTCTGACGCGTGTGCAAATTTTCATGAGTTTTCGGGTATGTTTAGGCCTTCAAAAATGCGATTCATTTCGGAATATAATAATAATAATAATAATTAAAGCTGCAAGCAGCGATGGAAGGGCCCTCGCACGGATGTGCACCGCCACCCTATGGCATTAGTTAAGCAGTGAACCAGGGGGATATGAATTAAAGTGGGTAAATATAGGTTGATATTCAAAGGACAAAAAATGTGCCACACCGCCTGTGTGCAGCAGGTGGCACTATAACTGTACCTGATTATTGTTATATTGACGTGTTCAGGCCGGGACCCTTATCAAACGTGTGAAGTCTGGAGTAGATCGGATAATGTATGCCTGAATTACAATAGCTTCCTGTTTCATGTCAAAACATCACACTTTGCCAGGCCGCCACGGACACGCCCTTCAACGAAAAGTCAAGATCTTCGCAATTTATCACGGCAAAGGGCTTAACATCAGTCTGACCAACTATGATGATGATTTGATTAAATCTTTAAGAGCAGTAAATCACAGCGTAAAACATGGCATTTCCTGCTACCTCTAGGTGGCGCTATGACTGAAGCTGAATATTGGCATTAAAATGTGTTCAGGTCGAGACTCTTATCAAACATGTGAAGCGTGGGGCAGATTGGACATTGTATGCCTGAGTTATAACAACTTCCTGTTTCATCGCGAAAATGCCTAACTTTGTCAGGCCGCCACGGACACACCCTCCAACGAAAAGTCAAGATCTCCGCAATTTAACATCGCAAAGGCCTTTAGATGAGATTGACCAAATATGATGATGATCGGAATAAATCTCTAGGAGGAGTTCGTTAAAGTACGACGCTTGGAAATGTAAAAAAATGACAGAGAAAATTCAAAATGGCTGACTTCCTGTGGGGTTTAGAGCTTAGTTCCAAGAGACTTTTTTGTAGGTCTTGGGGTGATAGATGATCCTACCAAAATTCGTATCTGTACGTTTTTCGTAGCGGGGGGGCTGTTCTCTTGAAATTTTGCAGGTGGCGCTATCGAGCCATTTCTACACGCCCACTTCTGACGCCTATACCACATGTAAATTTTCACCACTTCTGACGCGTGTGCAAAATTTCATGAGTTTTTGAGCAGGTTTAGGCCTTCAAAAATGCGATTCATTTCGGAAAATAATAATAATAATAATAATAATAATAATTAAAGCTGCAAGCAGCGATGGAAGGGCCCTCGCACGCATGTGCACCGCCACCCTATGGCATTAGTAAAGCAGTAAACCAGGGGGGTATGAATTAAAGTGGGTAAATACAGGTGGATATGCAAAGGGAAACTGATGTTCCACACCGCCTGTGTGCAGCAGGCGGCGCTATGACGGTACCTGATTATTGTTATATTGACGTGTTCAGGCCGGGACCCTTATCAAACGTGTGAAGTCTGGAGCAGATCAAACAATGTATGCCTGAATTACAACAGCTTCCTGTTTCATGGTGAAACATCACACTTTGCCAGGCTACCACGGACACGCCCTTCAACGAAAAGTTAAGATCTTCGCAATTTATCATCGCAAAGGGCTTAAGATCAGTCTGACCAAATATGATGATGATTTTATTAAATCTCTAAGAGCAGTAAATCACAGCGTAAAACATGGCATTTCCTGCTACCTCTAGGTGGCGCTATGACTGAAGCTGAATATTGGCATTGAAATGTGTTCAGGCCAAGACTCGCATCAAACGTGTGAAGTGTGTGGCAGATTGAACATTGTATGCCTTAGTTATAACAACTTCCTGTTTCATGGCGAAAACGCTGAACTTTGTCAGGCCGCCACGGACACACCCTCCAACAAAAAGTCAAAAGCTCCGCAATTTAACATCGCAAAGGCCTTTAGATGAGATTGACCAAATATGATGACGATCTGATAAAATCTCTAGCAGGAGTTCGTTAAAGTACGAAGGCTGGAAATGACCAAATTTGCACAAAAATCACAGTGAAAAATCAAAATGGCCGACTTCCTGTGGGGTTTAGAGCTTCGCTCCAAGAGACTTTTTTGTAGGTCTTGGGGTGATACGTGATCCTACCAAATTTCGTATCGGTACGTTTTTCGTAGTGGGGGGGCTGTTCTTTTGAAATTTTGCAGGTGGCGCTATTGAGCCATTTCTACACGCCTACTTCTGGCGCCTATGCCAAATGTAAATTTTCGCCACTTCTGACGTGTGTGCAGAATTTCATGAGTTTTCGAGTATGTTTAGGCCCTAAAAATTGCGATTCACTTTGGAGAAGAAACGGAATAATAATAATAATAATAATAAACCGAGCAAAAACAATAGGGCTTTGCACCCACGGTGCAGGCCATTCTGGCCTGCTCCTCGGTGCTCGGGCCCTAATAATAATAAACGAAGCAAAAACAATAGGGCTTTGCACCCACGGTGCAGGCCATTCTGGCCTGCTCCTCGGTGCTCGGGCCCTAATTAAAGCTGCAAGCAGCGATGGAAGGGCCCTCGCACGCATGTGCACCGCCACGCTATGGCATTAGTAAAGCAGTAAACCAGGGGGGTATGAATTAAAGTGGGTAAATACAGGTGGATATGCAAAGGGAAACTGATGTTCCACACCGCCTGTGTGCAGCAGGCGGCGCTATGACGGTACCTGATTATTGTTATATTAACGTGTTCAGGCCGGGACCCTTATCAAACGTGTGAAGTCTGGAGCAGATCAAACAATGTATGCCTGAATTACAACAGCTTCCTGTTTCATGGTGAAACATCACACTTTGCCAGGCTGCCACAGACACGCCCTTCAACGAAAAGTTAAGATCTTCGCAATTTATCATCGCAAAGGGCTTAAGATCAGTCTGACCAAATATGATGATGATTTTATTAAATCTCTAAGAGCAGTAAATCACAGCGTAAAACATGGCATTTCCTGCTACCTCTAGGTGGCGCTATGACTGAAGCTGAATATTGGCATTGAAATGTGGTCAGGCCAAGACTCGCATCAAACGTGTGAAGTGTGTGGCAGATTGAACATTGTATGCCTTAGTTATAACAACTTCCTGTTTCATGGCGAAAACGCTGAACTTTGTCAGGCCGCCACGGACACACCCTCCAACAAAAAGTCAAAAGCTCCGCAATTTAACATCGCAAAGGCCTTTAGATGAGATTGACCAAATATGATGACGATCTGATAAAATCTCTAGGAGGAGTTCGTTAAAGTACGAAGGCTGGAAATGACCAAATTTGCACAGAAATCACAGTGAAAAATCAAAATGGCCGACTTCCTGTGGGGTTTAGAGCTTCGCTCCAAGAGACTTTTTTGTAGGTCTTGGGGTGATACATGATCCTACCAAATTTCGTATTGGTACGTTTTTCGTAGTGGGGGGGCTGTTCTTTTGAAATTTTGCAGGTGGCGCTATTGAGCCATTTCTACACGCCTACTTCTGGCGCCTATGCCAAATGTAAATTTTCGCCACTTCTGACGTGTGTGCAGAATTTCATGAGTTTTCGAGTATGTTTAGGCCCTAAAAATTGCGATTCACTTTGGAGAAGAAACGGAATAATAATAATAATAATAATAATAATAATAATAAACCGAGCAAAAACAATAGGGCTTTGCACCCACGGTGCAGGCCATTCTGGCCTGCTCCTCGGTGCTCGGGCCCTAATTAAAGCTGCAAGCAGCGATGGAAGGGCCCTCGCACGCATGTGCACCGCTACCCTATGGCATTAGTAAAGAAGTGAACCAGGGGGATATGAATTAAAGTGGGTAAATATAGGTGGACATTCAAAGGGAAACTGATGTGCCACACCGCCTGTGTGCAGCAGGTGGCGCTATGACTGTACCAGATTATTGTTATATTGACGTGTTCAGGCCGGGACCCTTAACAAACGTGTGAAGTCTGGGGCAGATCGAACAATATATGCCTGAAGTACAACAGCTTCATGTTTCATGGGGAAACATTACAATTTGCCAGGCCGCCACGGACACGCCCTTCAACGAAAAGTCAAGATATTCGCAATATATCATCTTAAAGTCCTTAAGACCAGTCTGACCAAATATGATAATAATTTGATCAAATCTCTAAGAGCAGTAAATCACAGCGTAAAACATGTCATTTCCGGCTACCTCTAGGTGGCGCTATGACTGAAGCTGAATACTGGCATTGAAATGTGATCAGGCGAAGACCCTTATCAATCATGAGAAGTGTGGGGCAGATTGGACATTGTATGCCTTAGTTATAACAACTTCCTGTTTCATGGCAAAAACGCCGAAATTCGTCAGGCCGCCACGGACACACCGTCCAACAAAAAGTCAAAAGCTCCGCAATTTAGAATCGCAAAGGCCTTTAGATGAGACTGACCAAATATGATAATGATCAGATTAAATCGCTAGGAGGAGTTCGTTAAAGTATGACGCTTGGAAATGTCAAAAAATGACAGAGAAAATTCAAAATGGCCGACTTCCTGTGGGGTTTAGAGCTTAGCTCCAAGAGACTTTTTTGTAGGTCTTGGGGTGATAGATGATCCTACCAAATTTCGTATCTCTACGTTTTTCGTAGTGGGGGGGCTGTTCTCTTGAAATTTTGCAGGTGGCGCTATCGAGCTATTTCTACACGCCCACTTCTGACGCCTATACTACATGTAAATTTTCGCCACTTCTGATGCGTGTGCAGATTTTCATGAGTTTTCGGGTATGTTTAGGCCCTCAAAAACGTGATCCATTTCGGAGAAGAAGAAGAAGAAGAAGAAGAAGAAGAAGAAGAAAAATAATAATAATAATAAACGGAGCAAAAACAATAGGGTCCTCACACCCTGGTGTGCTCCGGCCCTAATAATAATAATAATTAAAGCTGCAAGCAGCGATGGAAGGGCCCTCGCACGCATGTGCACCGCCACCCTATGGCCTTACTAAAGCATTGAACCAGAGGGATTTAAATTTAAGTGGGTAAATATAGGTGGATATTCTAAGAAAAATTGATGTGCCACACCGCCTGTGTGCAGCAGGTGGGGCTATGACGGTACCTGATTATTTTTATATTGACTTGTTCAGGCAGGGACCCTTATCAAACGTGTGAAGTCTGAAGCAGATCAAACAATGTATGCCTAAATTACAACAGCTTCCTGTTTCATGGTGAAACATCACACTTTGCCAGGCTGCCACGGACACGCCCTTCAACGAAAAGTCAAGATCTTCGCAATTTATCATCGCAAAGGGCTTAAGATGAGTCTGACCAAATATGATGATGATTTGATTAAATCTCTGAGAACAGTAAATCACAGTGTAAAACAAGGCATTTCCTGCTACCTCTAGGTGGCGCTATGACTGAAGCTGAATATTGGCATTTAAATGTGTTCAGGTCAAGACTCTTATCAAACATGTGAAGTGTGGGGCAGATTGGACATTGTATGACTGAGTTATAACAACTTCCTGTTTCATGGCAAAAACGCTGAACTTTGTCAGGCCTCCACGGACACACCTTTCAATGAAAAGTCAAAAGCTCCGCAATTTAACATCGCAAAGGCCTTTGGATGAGATCGACCAAATATGATGACGATCTGATAAAATCTCTAGGAGGAGTTTGTTAAAGTACAAAGGCTGGAAATGACAAAATTTGCACAGAAATCACAGCGAAAAATCAAAATGGCAGACTTCCTATGAGGTTTAGAGCTTAGCTCCAAAAGACTTTTTTGTAAGTCTTGGGGTGTTAGATGATCCTACCAAATTTTGTATCTGTATGTTTTTCGTAGTGGGGGGGCTGTTGTTTTGAAATATTGCAGGTGGCGCTATCGAGCCATTTCTACACGCCCACTTCTGGCGCCTATGCCACATGTAAATTTTCGCCACTTCTGACATGTGTGCAACGTTTTATGACTTTTTAAGCTTGTTTAGCCTGTCAAAAATGCGATTCATTTACCGATACTTTGCGAGGCCGCCACGGACACGCCCTTTAATGAAAAGTCAAGGTCATTGCTTTTTATCATCACACAAGGTCTTGAGATTACACTGGTGAAATATGATGTTGATATGGTTAAATATCTAAGAGCAGTAAGTCACAGTGTAAAACATGGTATTTCCTACTGCCTCTAGGTTTTGCTATGAGTGTTACTGAATTATGCCATGTTGATGTGTTCAGGCCAAGACCCTTATCAAACGTGTGAAGTCAGGGGCAGATCGGACAATGTATGCCTGAATTACATCAGCTTCCTGTTTCATGGCGAAACATCACACTTTGCCAGGTCGCCACGGACACGCCCTCCAATGAAAAGTCAAAAGCTCCGCAATTTAGCATTGCAAAGGGCTTAAGATGATACTGACCAAATATGATGATGATCGGATTAAATCTCTAGGAGGAGTTCGTTAAAGTACGACGCTTGGAAATGTCAAAAAATGACAGAGAAAATTCAAAATGGCCGACTTCCTCTGGGGTTTAGAGCTTCGCTCCAAGAGACTTTTTTGTAGGTCTTGGAGTAATAGATGATCCCACTAAATTTCGTATCTGTACGTTTTTCGTAGTGGTGGGGCTGTTCTCTTGAAATTTTGCAGGTGGCGCTATCGAGCCATTTTTACACGCCCACTTCTGATGCCTATACTACATGTAAATTTTCGCGACTTCTGACGCGTGTGCAAATTTTCATGAGTTTTCGGGTATGTTTAGGCCCTCAAAAATGCGATACATTTCGGAGAAGAAGAAGAAGAAGAAGAAAAATAATAAACGGAGCAAAAACAATAGGGCTTTGCACCCACGGTGCAGGCCATTCTGGCCTGCTCCTCGGTGCTCCACTTCTGACGCGTGTGCAAAATTTCATGAGTTTTTGAGCATGGTTAGGCCTTCAAAAATGCGATTCATTTCGGAAAATAATAATAATTAAAGCTGCAAGCAGCGATGGAAGGGCCCTCGCACGCATGTGCACCGCTACCCTATGGCATTAGTTAAGCAGTGAACCAGGGGGATATGCATTAAAGTGGGTAAATATAGGTGGATATTTAAAGGAAAAAATATGTGCCACACCGCCTGTGTGCAGCAGGTGGCGCTATGACTGTACCTGATTATTGTTATATTGACGTGTTCAGTCCGGGACCCTTATCAAACTTGTGAAGTCGGGGGCAGATCGGATAATGTATGCCTAAATTACAACAGCTTCCTGTTTCATGGCAAAATATCACACTTTGCCAGGCTGCCACGGACACGCTCTTCAACGAAAAGTCAAGATCTTCGCAATTTATCACGGCAAAGGGCTTAACATCAGTCTGACCAAATATGATGATGATTTGATTAAATCTCTAAGAGCAGTAAATCACAGCGTAAAACATGGCATTTCCTGCTACCTCTAGGTGGCGCTATGACTGAAGCTGAATATTGGCATTAAAATGTGTTCAGGTCAAGACCCTTATCAAACATGTGAAGCGTGGGGCAGATTGGACATTGTATGCCTTAGTTATAACAACTTCCTGTTTCATGGCGAAAATGCCGAATTTTGTCAGGCCGCCACGGACACACCCTCCAACGAAAAGTCAAGATCTCCGCAATTTAGCATCGCAAAGGCCTTTAGATGAGACTGACCAAATATGATAATGATCGGATTAAATCGCTAGGAGGAGTTCGTTAAAGTACGACGCTTGGAAATGTCAAAAAATGACAGAGAAAATTCAAAATGGCCGACTTCCTGTGGGGTTTAGAGCTTAGCTCCAAGAGACTTTTTTGTAGGTCTTGGAGTGCTAGATGATCCTACCAAATTTCGTATCTGTACGTTTCTCGTAGTGGGGGGGCTGTTCTCTTGAAATTTTGCAGGTGGCGCTATCGAGCCATTTCTACACGCCCACTTCTGACGCCTATACTACATGTAAATTTTCACCACTTCTGACGCGTGTGCAAATTTTCATGAGTTTTCGGGTATGTTTAGGCCCTCAAAAACGCGATCCATTTCGGAGAAGAAGAAGAAGAAAAATAATAATAATAATAAACGGAGCAAAAACAATAGGGTCCTCACACCCTGGTGTGCTCGGGCCCTAATAATAAACGGAGCAAAAACAATAGGGTCCTCACACCCTGGTGTGCTCGGGCCCTAATAATAATAATAATAAACGGAGCAAAAACAATAGGGTCCTCACACTTGTGTGCTCGGGCCCTAATTAAAGCTGCAAGCAGCGATGGAAGGGCCCTCGCACGCATGTGCACCACTACCCTATGGCATTAGTAAAGCAGTGAACCAGGGGGATATGAATTAAATTGGGTAAATATAGGTGGATATTCAAAGGGAAACTGATGTGCCACACTGCCTGTGTGCAGCAGGTGGCGCTGTGACTGTAACTGATTGTTGTTGTATTGATGTGTTCAGGCCAGGACCCTTATCAAAAGAGTGAAGTATAGGGCAGATCGGATTATGTATGCCTGAATTGCAACAGATTCCTGTTTCATGGCGAAACATCACTCTTTGCGAGGCCGCCACGGACACGCCCTTCAACAAAAAGTCAAGATCTTCGCAATTTATCACCGAAAAGGCCTAACATCAGTCTGATCAAATATGATGATGATTTGATTAAATCTCTAAGAGCAGTAAATCACAGCGTAAAACATGGTATTTCCTGCTACCTCTAGGTGGTGCTATGACTGAAGCTGAATATTGCCATTGAAATGTGTTCAGGTCAAGACCCTTATCAAACATGTGAAGCGTGGGGCAGATTGGACATTGTATGCCTGAGTTAGAACCACTTCCTGTTTCATGGCGAAAACGCCAAAATTTGTCAGGCCGCCACGGACACACCCTCCAACGAAAAGTCAAGATCTTCGCAATTTAGCATCGCAAAGGCCTTTAGATAAAACTGACCAAATATGATGATGATCGGATTAAATCCGTAGGAGAAGTTCGTTAAAGTAAGAAGCCTGGAAATGTCAAAAAATGACAGAGAAAATTCAAAATGGCTGACTTCCTGTGGGGTGTAGAGCTTAGCTCCAAGAGACTTTTTTGTAGGTCTTGGGGTGATAGATGATCCTACCAAATTTCGTATCTGTACGTTTTTCGTAGCGGGGGGGCTGTTCTCTTGAAATTTTGCAGGTGGCGCTATCGAGCCATTTGTACACGCCCACTTCTGACGCCTATACCACATGTAAATTTTCACCACTTCTGACGCGTGTGCAAAATTTCATGAGTTTTTGAGCATGTTTAGGCCTTCAAAAATGCGATTCATTTCGGAAAATAATAATAATAATAATAATTAAAGCTGCAAGCAGCGATGGAAGGGCCCTCGCACGCATGTGCACCGCTACCCTATGGCATTAGTTAAGCAGTGAACCAGGGGGATATGAATTAAAGTGGGTAAATATAGGTGGATATTCAAAGGAAAATTGATGTGCCACACCGCCTGTGTGCAGCAGGTGGCGCTATGACTGAACCTGATTATTAACTGATTGCTATATTGACGTGTTCAGGCCGGGACCCTTATCAAACTTGTGAAGTCGGGGGCAGATCGGATAATGTATGCCTGAATTACAACAGCTTCCTCTTTCATGGCAAAACATCACTCTTTGCCAGGCTGCCACGGACACGCCCTTCAACGAAAAGTCAAGATCTTCGCAATTTATCACCGCAAAGGGCTTAACATCAGTCTGATCAAATATGATGATGATTTGATGAAATCTCTAAGAGCAGTAAATCCCAGCCTAAAACATGGCATTTCCTGCTACCTCTAGGTGGCGCTATGACTGAAGCTGAATATTGGCATTAAAATGTGTTCAGGTCAAGACCCTTATCAAACGTGTGAAGTGTGGGGCAGATTGGACATTGTATGCCTGAGTTATAACAACTTCCTGTTTCATCGCGAAAATGCCTAACTTTGTCAGGCCGCCACGGACACACCCTCCAACGAAAAGTCAAGATCTCCGCAATTTAACATCGCGAAGGCCTTTAGATGAGATTGACCAAATATGATGATGATCGGATTAAATCTCTAGGAGGAGTTCGTTAAAGTACGACGCTTGGAAATGTAAAAAAATGACAGAGAAAATTCAAAATGGCTGACTTCCTGTGGGGTTTAGAGCTCAGCTCCAAGAGACTTTTTTGTAGGTCTTGGGGTGCTTGATGATCCTACCAAATTTCGTATCTGTACGTTTTTCGTAGTGGGGGGGCTGTTCTCTTGAAATTTTGCAGGTGGCGCTATCGAGCCATTTCTACACGCCCACTTCTGACGCCTATACTACATGTAAATTTTCGCCACTTCTGACGCGTGTGCAAATTTTCATGAGTTTTCGGGTATGTTTAGGCAATCAAAAATGCGATTCATTTCGGAATATAATAATAATAATAATAATAATAATAATAATAATAATAATAAACGGAGCAAAAACAATAGGGTCCTCAAACTGGTGTGCTCGGGCCCTAAATATAGCTGCAAGCAGCAATGGCGGGCCCTCGCACTTTTTTTACCGCTACACGGTGCGTCCGAGAAAACGATGCATGATTTAATGTTGTTTTTGAGCCAATTGGGGACTGTATGTAAAAGAAACCCCACATTTTAGACAAACAGGGGCACTAGTGAGCCACTTAAGAGACACGCCTATGTCTGACCTTTTTGTCAACACTTAACAGCCGAAAACTCTGATGTGTGTGCCAAATATAAAGTTCAACTAAGCACGCCAAGAGCCTTAAACATGCCTGAAAATAAAGTAAAGTTTGACGCGTTGCCATGGAAACAGCGTTCAAGATGTCAAAAATTCCTTCGCAATTTATCATCTACAATGTCTCGGCATCATGTTGACCACGTCTGGGGTCAATCGCATGAATCCCATACGAGGAGTGTTTAAAGGTTCACAGCATGTAACTGTCAGCCTTAAATATGTGTAAAAATGAAAGTAAAGTTTGATGCATTGCCATGGGAACAGCGTTCGAGATATCAAAAATTCCTTCGGAATTTATCATCTACAATGTCTCGGCATCATGTTGACCACTTTTGGTGTCAATCGCATGAATATCCTAGAAGGAGTATTTAAAAGTTAACTGTATGCAACTGAAAGGCTTAAATATGCCTTTAAAATGAAAGTAAAGTTTGACAGGTTGCCATGGGAACAGCGTTTGAGATATCAAAAATCCCTTCGCAATTTATCATCTACAATGTCTCGGCATCATGTTGACCACTTCTCGTGTAAATCGCATGAAAATCCTAGAAGGAGTATTTAAAAGGTAACTGTATGGAACTGAAAGGCTTAAATATGCCTTAAAAATGAAATTAAAGTTTGACGCGTTGCCATGGGAACAGCGTTTGAGATATCAAAAATCCCTTCGCAATTTATCATCTACAATGTCTCGGCATCATGGTGACCACTTCTCATGTCAATCGCATGAAAATCCTAGGAGGAGTATTTAAAAGTTAACTGTATAAAACTGAAAGGCTTAAATATGCCTTTAAAATGAAAGTAAAGTTTGACGCGTAGCCATGGGAATACCGTTTGAGATATCAAAAATCCCTTCGCAATTTATTATCTACAATGTCTCGGCATCATGGTGACCACTTTTGGTGTCAATCATATGAAAATCCTAGAAGGAGTATTTAAAAGAACATTGCATGGAACTTTCAAAAAAATCCAGCTTTGTGACTGACACACTTCCTGGCGCCTGGTGGTGGCGCTATACCCGGGAGTCACAATAGGCACATCGATGCGATCGGAATCTTCAGACGAACAAACATCCCGCGTGTCATTACAATAAGACATTTTTTGCCTTAGATTTTCGACACTTCCTGTTTCTCTGATTTCGCCACAACTTTGTCGGCTCGCCATGGCAGAACCGTTCGAGATATCAAAAATCCCTTCGCAATTTAGCAAGTCCAATGTCTCGACATCATGTTCACCACTTTTGGTGTCAATCGCATGATTCCTCTAGGAGGAGTATTCAAAAGTTCAACGCATGCATTTTTTAAACGATCCAAAATAGCTGACTTCCTGTTGGGCGGAGCTTAAATGTTAGAGGGCGAAAGTTGTTCGGGTCGATGAGATCTATATGCGTACCAACTCTCGTACATGTGCGTACATGTTTGCACGATCTGTGCATCAATGTTTTTTTTTGCATTACAGGGGGCGCTACAGAGCTCCTTTGCCACGCCCGTGTTCCAGCCTTTGCCCGTTCGCAATGACGGACGACTTTGACGTCTGTGCCAAATTTCAAGAGTTTTCGAGTATGTTTAGGCATCCAAAATGCCCAAAAGTGTTAAAATAAAAAACAAAAAAAAAAAAAAAAAAAATAATAATAATAAATCCGAGCAAAAACAATAGGGCTTCGCACCTTTCGGTGCAGGCCATTCTGGCCTGCTCCTCGGTGCTCGGGCCCTAATTAAAGCTGCAAGCAGCGATGGAAGGGCCCTCGCACGCATGTGCACCGCTACCCTATGGCATTAGTAAAGCAGTGAACCAAAGGGATATGAATTAAAGTGGGTAAATATAGGTGGATATTCAAAGGAAAATTGATGTGCCACACCGCCTTTGTGCAGCAGGTGGCGCTATGACTGTACCTGATTATTGTTATATTGACGTGTTCAGGCCGGGACCCTTATCAAACGTATGAAGTCGGGGGCAGATTGGATAATGTATGCCTGAATTACAACAGCTTCCTATTTCATGGCGAAATATCACACTTTGCCAGGCTGCCACGTACATGCCCTTCAACGAAAAGTCAAGATCTTCGCTATTTATCACCGCAAAGGGCTTAACATCAGTCTGATCAAATATGATGATGATTTGATTGAAATCTCTAAGAGCAGTAAATCACAGCATAAAACATGGCATTTCCTGCTGCCTCTAGGTGGCGCTATGACTGAAGCTGAATATTGGCATTGAAATGTGTTCAGGTCAAGACCCTTATCAAACATGTGAAGCGTGGGGCAGATTTGACATCGTATGCCTTAGTTATAACAACTTCCTGTTTCATGGCGAAAATTCCGAACTTTGTCAGGCCGCCACGGACACACCCTCCAACGAAAACTCAAGATCTTCGCAATTTAGCATTGCAAAGGCCTTTAGATGAGACTGACCAAATATGATAATGATCGGATTAAATCGCTAGGAGGAGTTCGTTAAAGTACGACGCTTGGAAATGTCAAAAAATGACAGAGAAAATTCAAAATGGCCGACTTCGTGTGAGGTTTAGAGCTTAGCTCCAAGAGACTTTTTTGTAGGTCTTGGGGTGCTAGATGATCCTACCAAATTTCGTATCTCTACGTTTTTCGTAGTGGGGGGGGCTGTTCCCTTGAAATTTTGCAGGTGGCGCTATCGAGCCATTTCTACACGCCCACTTCTGACGCCTATACTACATGTAAATTTTCGCCACTTCTGACGCGTGTGCCAATTTTCATGAGTTTTCGGGTATGTTTAGGCCCTCAAAAATGCGATCCATTTCGGAGAAGAAGAAGAAGAAGAAGAAGAAGAAGAAGAAGAAGAAGAAGAAGAAGAAGAAGAAGAAGAAGAAGAAGAAAAATAATAATAATAATAAACGGAGCAAAAACAATAGGGTCCTCACACCCTGGTGTGCTCGGGCCCTAATAAACGAAGCAAAAACAATAGGGCTTTGCACCCACGGTGCAGGCCATTCTGGCCTGCTCCTCGGTGCTCGGGCCCTAATTAAAGCTGCAAGCAGCGATGGAAGGGCCCTCACACGCATGTGCACCGCCACTCTATGGCATTAGTAAAGCAGTGAACCAGGGGGATTTGAATTAAAATGGGTAAATATAGGTGGATATTTAAAGGAACTTTGATGTGCCACACCGCATGTGTGCAGCAGGTGGCGCTGTGACTGTAACTGATTGTTGTTATATTGATGTGTTCAGGCCGTGACCCTTATCAAAAGTGTAAAGTATAGGGCAGATCGGACAATGTATGCCTGAATTACAACAGCTTCCTGTTTCATGGCGAAATATCACACTTTGCCAGGCTGCCATGGACACGCCCTTCAACGAAAAGTCAAGATCTTCGCAATTTATCATGGCAAAGGGCTTAACATCAATCTGACCAAATATGATGATGATTTGATTAAATCTCTAAGAGCAGTAAATCACAGCGTAAAACATGGCATTTCCTGCTACCTCTAGGTGGCGCTATGACTGAAGTTGAATATTGGCATTAAAATGTGTTCAGGTCAAGACTCTTATCAAACATGTGAAGCGTGGGGCAGATTGGACATTGAATGCCTGAGTTATAACAACTTCCTGTTTCATGGCGAAAATGCTGAACTTTGTCAGGCCGCCACGGACACACCCTCCAACGAAAAGTCAAGATCTCCGCAATTTAACACAGAAAATTCAAAATGGCCGACTTCCTGTGGGGTTTAGAGCTTAGCTCCAAGAGACTTTTTTGTAGGTCTTGGGGTGCTAGATGATCCTACCAAATTTCGTATCTGTAAATTTTTCGTAGTGGGGGGGCTGTTCTCTTGAAATTTTGCAGGTGGCGCTATCGAGCCATTTCTACACGCCCACTTCTGACGCCTATACTACATGTAAATTTTCGCCACTTCTGACGCGTGTGCAAATTTTCATGAGTTTTCGGGTATGTTTAGGCCCTCAAAAATGCAATCCATTTCGGAGAAGAAGAAGAAGAAGAAGAAGAAGAAGAAGAAGAAGAAGAAGAAGAAAAATAATAATAATAAATATAGCTGCAAGCAGCGATGGCGGGCCCTCGCACGTTATTTTTCCGCTACACGGTGCGTCCGAGAAAACGATGCACGGTGGGCAAGGGCCTCAAGTGAGTAAATATCAGTGGGCTATTTAATGTTGTTACTGACCCATTTGGGGACTGTAGGTAAAAGAAACCCCACATTTTAGACAAAAGGGGGGGGGGGCTAGTCAGCCACTAAATAGACACGCCTTTATCTGACCTTTTTGTCAACACTTAACTGCCAACAACTCTGGTGTGTGTGCCAAATTTAAAGTTAATCCAAACACGCCAAGAGCCTTAAAAAAGCCTTAAATAAAAGTAAAGTTTGACGCGTTGCCATGGGAACAGCGTTCGAGATGTCAAAAATTCCTTCGCAATTTAGCATCTCCAATGTCTCAGCATCATGTTGACCACTTCTGGTGTCAATCGAATGAATATTCTAGAAGGAGTATTTAAAAGTTCACTGCATGGAACTGAAAGGCTTCAATATGCCTTTAAAATGAAAGTAAAGTTTGACACGTTGCCATGGGAACAGCATTCGAGATATCAAAAATCCCTTCGCAATTTATCATCTACAATGTCTCAGCATCATGTTGACCACTTTTGGTGTCAATCGAATGAATATCCTAGAAGGAGTATTTAAAAGAACATCGGATGGAACTGTCAAAAAAATCCACCTTTGTGACTGACACACTTCCTGGCGCCTGGTGGTGGCGCTATACCCGAGACTCACAATAGGCACATCGATGCGATCGGAATCTTCAGACGAACAAACACCCCGCGTGTCATCACAATAAGACATTTTTTGCCTTAGATATTAGACACTTCCTGTTTCTCTGATTTCGCCATGACTTTGTCGCTTCGCCATGGCAGAACCGTTCGAGATATCAAAAATCCCTTCGCAATTTAGCAAGTACAATGTCTCGACATCATGATCACCACGTTTGGTGTCAATCCCATGAATCCCCTAGAAGGAGTATTCAAAAGTTCACCGCATGCATTTTTTAAACAATCCGAAATAGCCGACTTCCTGTTGGGCGGAGCTTAAATGTTAGAGGGCGAAAGTTGTTTGGGTCGATGAGATCTATATGTGTACCAACTCTCGTACATGTGCGTACATTTTTGCCCGATCTGTGCCCCAATGTTTGTTTTTGAATTACAGGGGGCGCTACAGAGCTCCCTTGCCACGCCCGTATTCCAGCCTTTGCATGAGCCTAGTGGCACGCGACTCTGACGTGTGTGCCAAATTTCAAGACTTTTCGAGTATGTTAAGGCTCCCAAATTAGCACAAGTGTTGAAAAAATAAATAAATAAAAAAAAAATATATAGCTGCAAGCAGCGATGGCGGGCCCTTGCACGTTATTTTACCGCTATACGATGCCTCCGAGAAAACGATGCACGGTGAGCAAGTGCATCAAGTGGGTAAATATCAGTGGGCTATTTCATGTTGTTATTGACCCATTTGGGGACTGTAGGTAAAAGAAACCCCACATTTTAGACAAACGGGGGCGCTGGTGAGCCTCTTAAGACACGCCTATGTCTGACCTTTTTGTGCACACTTGACAGTCGACAACTCTGATGTGTGTGCCAAGTTTTAGGTTAATCTAAGCACGCCAAGAGCCTTAAACATGCCTAAAATTAAAGTAAAATTTGACGCGTTGCCATGGGGACAGCGTTGGAGATATCAAAAATCCCTTCGCAATTTATCATCTACTATGCCTCGGCATCATGTTGACCACTTTTGGTGTCAATCGCATGAAAATCCTAGAAGGAGTATTTAAAAGAACATTGGATGGAACTGTCAAAAAAAATCCACCTTTGTGACTGACACACTTCCTGGCACCTGGTGGTGGCGCTATACCCGAGACTCACAATAGGCACATTGATGCGTTCGGAATCTTCAGACGAACAAACTTCCTGCGTATCATTACAATAAGACATTTTTTGCCTTAGATATTAGACACTTCCTGTTTCTCTGATTTCGCCATGACTTTGTCGCTTCGCCATGGCAGAACCGTTCGAGATATCAAAAATCCCTTCGCAATTTAGCAAGTACAATGTCTCGACATCATGTTCACCGCGTTTGGTGTCAATCGCATAAATCCCCTAGGAGGAGTATTTAAAAGTTCATCACATGCGTTTTTGAAACAATCAAAAATGGCCGACTTCCTGTTGGGCGGAGCTAATAGGTTTAAGGTCAAAAGTTGTTCGGGTCGATGAGTTCTATATGTGTACCAACTCTCGTACATGTGCGTACATTTTTGCCCGATCTGTGGCCCAATGTTTGTTTTTGAATTACAGGGGGCGCTACAGAGCTCCCTTGCCACGCCCGTGGTCCGGCCTTTGCCCGGACCTGATGGCCGACGACTCTGATGTCTGTGCAAAATTTCAAGAGTTTTTGAGTATGTTAAGGCCCCCAAATTGCCCCGAAACGTAAAAAAAAAAAATAATAATAATAATAATAATAATAATAAAAATAATAATCCGAGCAAAAACAATAGGGCTTCGCACCTTTCGGTGCAGGCCATTCTGGCCTGCTCCTCGGTGCTCGGGCCCTAATAATAATAAATTCGAGCAAAAACAATAGGGCTTCGCACCCTAATAATAAATGAAGCAAAAACGATAGGGCTTTGCACCCACGGTGCAGGCCATTCTGGCCTGCTCCTCGGTGCTCGGGCCCTAATTAAAGCTGCAAGCAGCGATGGAAGGGCCCTCGCACGCATGTGCACTGCTACCCTATGGCATTAGTAAAGCAGTAAACCAGGGGGGTATGAATTAAAGTGGGTAAATATAGGTGAATATTCAAAGGGAAACTGATGTGCCACACCACCTGTGTGCAGCAGGTGGCGCTACGACTGTACCTGATTATTGTTATATTGATGTGTTCAGGCCGGTACCCTTATCAAACGTGTGAAGTCTGGAGCAGATCAAACAATGTATGCCTGAATTACAACAGCTTCTTGTTTCATGGTGAAACATCACACTTTGCCAGGCTGCCACGGACACGCCCTTCAACGAAAAGTCAAGATCTTCGCAATTTAATATCGCAAAGTGCTTAAAATCATTTTGGCCAAATATGATGATGATTTAATTAAATCTCTAAGTGCAGTAAATCACAGTCTAAAACATGGCATTTCCTGCTACCTCTAGGTGGCGCTATGACTGAAGCTGAATATTGGCATTGAAATGTGTTCAGGCCAAGACTCTTATCAAACGTGTGAAGTGTATGGCAGATTGGACATTGTATGCCTTAGTTATAACAACTTCCTGTTTCATTGCGAAAACGCTGAACTTTTTGAGGCCGCCACGGACACACCCTCCAACAAAAAGTCAAAAGCTCCGCAATTTAACATCGCAAAGGCCTTTAGACGAGATTGACCAAATATGATGACGATCTGATAAAATCTCTAGGAGGAGTTCGTTAAAGTACGACGCTTGGAAATGTAAAAAAATGACAGAGAAAATTCAAAATGGCTGACTTCCTGTGGGGTTTAGAGCTAAGCTCCAATAGACTTTTTTGAAGGTCTTGGGGTCATAGATGACCCTACCAAATTTCGTATCTGTACGTTTTTCATAGTGGGGGGGCTGTTCTCTTGAAATTTTGCAGGTGGCGCTATCGAGCCATTTTTACACGCCCACTTCTGACACCTATACTACATGTAAATTTCCGCCACTTGTGACGTGTGTGCAAATTTTCATGAGTTTTCGGGTATGTTAAGCCCCTCAAAAATGCGATCCATTTCGGAGAAGAAGAAGAAGAAGAAAAATAATAATAAACGGAGCAAAAACAATAGGGCTTTGCACCCACGGTGCAGGCCATTCTGGCCTGCTCCTCGGTGCTCGGGCCCTAATAATAAACGGAGCAAAAACAATAGGGCTTTGCACCCACGGTGCAGGCCATTCTGGCCTGCTTCTCGGTGCTCGGGCCCTAATAAACCAAGCAAAAACAATAGGGCTTTGCACCCACGGTGCAGGCCATTCTGGCCTGCTCCTCGGTGCTCGGGCCCTAAAAATAATAATAAACGGAGCAAAAACAATAGGGCTTTGCACCCACGGTGCAGGCCATTCTGGCCTGCTCCTCGGTGCTCAGGCCCTAATAATAAACGAAGCAAAAACAATAGGGCTTTGCACCCACGGTGCAGGCCATTCTGGCCTGCTCCTCGGTGCTCGGGCCCTAAATATAGCTGCAAGCAGCGATGGCGGGCCCTCGCACGTTATTTTACCGCTACACGGTGCCTCCGAGAAAATGATGCAGGGTGGGCATGTGCATCAAGTGGGTAAATATCAGTGGACTATTTCATGTTGCTGCTGATCCATTTAGGTACTGTAGGTAAAAGAAACCCCACATTTTAGACAAACGGGGGTGTTAGTGAGCCACAAAATATACACGCCTTAATCTGACGTTTTTGTCAACACTTGACAGCTGACAACTCTGATGTGTGTGCTAAATTTGAAGTTAATCTAAGCACGCCAAGAGCCTTAAATATGCCTGAAATAAATGTAAAGTTTGACACGTTGCCATGGGAACAACGTTCGAGATGTCAAAAATTCCTTCGCAATTTAGCGTCTACAATGTCTCAGCATCATGTTGACCACTTCTGGAGTCAATCACATTATTTCCCTAGAAGGAGTATTTAAAAGTTCACTGCATGCAACTGTAAGGCTTAAATATGCCTTTAAAATGAAAGTAAAGTTTGACACGTTGCCATGGGAACAGCGTTTAAGATATCAAAAATCCCTTCGCAATTTATCATCTACTATGCCTCGGCATCATGTTGACCACTTTTGGTGTCAATTGCATGATTTTTCTAGAAGGAGTATTTAAAAGAACATTGCATGGAACTGTCAAAAAAATCCAGCTTTGTAACTGACACACTTCCTGCCGCCTGGTGGTGGCGCTATACCCGGGAGTCACAATAGGCGCATCAATGCGATCGGAATCTTCAGACGAACAAACACCCCGCATGGCATCACAATAAGACATTTTTTGCCTCTGATATTAGACACTTCCTGTTTCTCTGATTTTGCCATGACTTTACCGCTTCGCCATGGCAGCACCGTTCGAGATATCAAAAATCCCTTCGTAATTTAGCAAGTCCGATGTCTTGACATCATGATCACAACGTTTGGTGTCATTTGCATGAATCCCCTAGGAGGAGTATTCAAAAGTTCACTGCATGCATTTTTTAAACAATCCAAAATGGCGGACTTCCTGTTGGGCGGAGCTAAAATGTTAGAGGGCGAAAGTTGTTCGGGTCGATGAGATCTATATGTGTACCAACTTTCGTAAATGTGTGTACGAAAGTACACACATTTAAAAAAATTCTAGTTCCGCCACTGGAGCGTCGTGCATCAGAGCTCCGTCGAGTTTATCATCCAAATCCTATTTTCTGACTACCTTGTTCCTATTTATATAATATAACATATTCGTTTATCTCAAGAATACTTTACCGTGACGACTATTGAGCAGTACTACCACGTGAAACGATTTATCACTGCTAAACACCCAGTGTTAGCATATAGCCCGCTAGCATCACAGGTGCCGGTTTTAGTTACCATTTTGCCGATCTAATGGCGGACTCATCCACTGTATGCTATTCAGACCTGTCCTCACCTGAGCGGGAAGCTGAGGAGCAGTTGATACCCGGTTATCGCAGATCCTACGCGAAGTACAGCGCCCAGTTCACCCAGGCTCCAGACATCCACAAGCGACGAGAAGTGCAAAAGGCGAACACCCTACGCAGTGCAGCTTCACGGACCGCGCTCGAGGGAACGGAGACGCCATCGCCCAGAATGAAAGCGATCGGGAAGCCGTGGAGGAGCCGCTGCCCGGCCGTCGCAGATTCAGCTTGCCTCACATCACACTAGCTACAGACGTCCGCAGGCGATCGGGGCGTGCTGCGAGTGAGCTTCCCTCGCGATGTAGCTTCACGGACCGCGTCCAGGTGACCGAAGACGCCATCACCCAACATGAAAGCGGTAAGACTCCGCTTGTTATTGTAACCTGCATTACTTGCCACATGTACAGTTTAGCTTCTTCCATCAGCACAGAGGGGTTTACTTGTGCTAAGTGTATTGAAGTAGTAAGGCTGACGGAGAAGATTGCAGAACTAGAAGCGCGCATCCAAACGCTAGTTGATGACAGCAATACCGCTAATGCTACAAACGCTAATACCGCTAATGCTACAAACGCTAATGCTACAAACGCTAATACAGCTAATGCTACAAACGCTAATACCGCTAATGCTACAAACGCTAATACCGCTAATGCTACAAACGCTAATACCGCTAATGTTACAAACGCTAATACCGCTAATGCTACAAACACTGTTTCGGGTGCGCCTAGTGTTAAACGTAATACACATAGCTCGGTTCCATCATCTGAGTCAAGGGGGCCGACTAACTGGGTGACTGTCAGGCGGCAAAGTCGTTTCCGGTGCCCACCCAAGATCCCCCTGGTAATTTCAAACAGGTTCGATATTCTAAGCAACACAGCGACTGAGACGTCTGTTAAAAGTGCCTTGGTCATTGGAGATTCGATACTTAGGAACGCAAACATTGAGGCACCAGCCACCATAGTCGATTGTATACCGGGAGCCAGGTCTTCAGACATTAGATCAAAACTTAAAGTGCTGGCTAATGCTAAGCGTAAGTTTTCTAAAATTGTTATTCACGCCGGCACGAATGACACCAGACTCCGCCAGTCGGAGATCACCAAAGATAATATTAAAGAGATATGTGAAATTGCTAAAACAATGTCAGACAATGTAATATGCTCTGGTCCCCTCCCCGCCTACCGGGGGGATGAAACTTACAGTAGATTATTGTCTCTTCACGACTGGATGTCAAAATGGTGCCCTCAGCATAACGTAGGGTTTATAGACAATTGGAAGCATTTTCGGGGGAGACCTGACCTGCTAAAGAGAGATGGCCTCCATCCATCTCAGGAAGGAAGGGCGATTCTCTCTATAAATCTGACCAATAGTCTTACTTCGAATACAGTCTGACTATCCAGGGTACAAGTCAGACAACAGACGGATCGGCTTAACCGTCCATCTGTTAGCTGCCGTGATATGTCAAGATCACTTATATCCCAGCACTTCGAGTCAATCTTACCAGAATATCAACACATTTCAACTGTATCTGTTCCCCGAACAAATAAATACAGAGCACCGCTTGCCACATCTGGTACAAATCTGATTAATATAAAATTAGAAAACAATACTTTAACGGATGAACCTCGAATGTTAAAATTCGGCCTTCTTAACATTAGATCGCTTACCAATAAAGAACCTATTGTCAATGAAATAGTTACAGACCAAAACTTAGATGCACTCTGTTTAACAGAAACCTGGCTTAAAGCAGACGACTACATTAGTTTAAACGAATCCACCCCACAAGACTATTATTATAAACACGAACCTCGATTAAAGGGGAGAGGGGGTGGTGTAGCTACAATATACAACAAAATTTTTAAAGTAAACCAAAAATCTGAAGTAAAATTTAAATCATTCGAACTAATGTTGTTAAATATGGAAATAACCGATCGTAACCACAAACAGCTCTCTTTTGCCTTAGCTACAATCTATAGACCTCCGGGCCACCATGCAGATTTCCTTAAAGAAATAGCAGATTTCCTGTCTGAGCTTGTAGTCACTGTAGATAAAGCTCTTATCGTTGGTGATTTTAATATTCATGTGGATAACCCAAAAGATGCACTAGGACGTGCATTTATGGATGTTCTAAATTCTCTCAATATTAGACAAAACGTGACAGGGCCAACGCATACTCGTAAGCACACATTAGACTTAATTCTGTCACTCGGGCTCAATATTAATGACATCAAAATATCACCTCAGAGTGATGCAGTTTCTGACCATTACCTTGTGTCATACACTGTACTTCTAGATAGGATCAGTCAATCCACAACATGCTACAGATTAGCCAGAACAATAATTTCCACCACTAAAGATAGATTTATTAGCACTCTTCCAGACCTGTCCCAAATTAAACATGTAGCAGATAACTCTGACGATCTAGATATTGTAATAGAAAACCTAAACAATGTCTGTTCTAACACATTGGATGCCGTTGCTCCCATTCGAAAAAAGAGAATCAAAGAAAAACCGCCAGCTCCATGGTATGATCATCACACCGCAGCACTCAAAAAGGCAACTAGGAAAATGGAAAGAAATTATAGAAGCACAAAGTTAGAGGTATGGCGTGCAGCATGGAAAGAGAGTGTTAAACAATACAGACAGGCTATTAAAACCGCCAGATCTACCTATCTTAGCAAGCTTATAAATGAGAATCATAATAACCCTCGTTTCCTCTTCAGCACGGTTGCAAAACTGACTAGAAATAAAGAACAAACAGAAACCAATAGTAAACTTCAACACAATAGTAACGACTTCATGAACTTCTTTTCTAACAAAATTACGGCTATAAGGGAAAACATCGTAGCTACCCAGGCAGCCACCACTCAACCCGTTAGTTCACTTAACACTAGACTACCATACGAACATCTTGATTCATTTAAACCTACTACAATAGATGAGCTCTCTAGACTAGTTACATCATCCAAATCATCATCCTGTATATTAGACCCCGTTCCCACAAAACTGCTTAAAGAGGTATTCCCTGTAGTGTCAACCCCGGTTCTAAATATCTTTAACTCATCGCTAGAAATAGGATACGTTCCAACAGCTTTCAAACTAGCAGTTATTAAACCGCTGATTAAAAAACCGCAGCTTGATCAGGGAGAGCTTAATAACTTTAGACCAATCTCAAATCTCCCTTTTCTTTCGAAAATATTAGAAAAGGTAGTGGCAAGCCAGTTACGCACATTCTTGACAAATAATAGTACATATGAAAAGTTCCAATCAGGATTCAGGCCCCACCATAGCACAGAGACAGCGTTGCTTAGAGTTACAAACGACCTCCTATTAACATCCGATCGTGGTGAAATCTCAATTCTTATATTATTAGACCTTAGTGCAGCCTTTGACACAATAGATCATACAATCTTACTCAATAGACTAGAAAACTATGTTGGTATCAGTGGTCAGGCGCTAGCCTGGTTTAGATCGTATCTAACCAATCGCTATCACTTTGTTTATGTAAACGAGGAAGAGTCATATCACTCCCTGGTTAAATACGGTGTAACGCAGGGATCGGTTTTAGGTCCTATCCTGTTCTCGTTATACATGTTACCTCTAGGAGACATTATCAGGAAACATAACATAAGTTTTCACTGCTATGCGGATGATACCCAGCTTTACATCTCCTCACATCCCAGCGAAACACACGCGTTTTCTAAGCTAACAGACTGCCTTAGCGATGTTAGTGACTGGATGGCACATAACTTTCTTAAGCTGAACTCCAATAAGACAGAGATACTTATTATTGAACCGAATCGCTACAAACATAATATGTCAGATTACAAGTTGCACATAGATGGCTGCACTGTGGTGCCATCTTCCACGGTTAGGAACTTAGGTGTGATGTTCGACAGCAACTTATCCTTCGATAGTCATATCGCCAACGTCTGCCGCACAGCATTCTTCCATCTTAGAAATATCTCGAAAATACGCCATATACTGTCTACATCTGACGCAGAGAAGCTTATCCATGCTTTTATGACCTCTAGAATAGACTATTGTAACTCGCTACTCGGGGGATGCCATGCAAATCAAGTAAACAAGCTTCAGCTAGTTCAAAACGCTTCCGCAAGGGTACTTACTCGATCTAAAAAGTATGACCACATAAGCCCAATTCTGGCATCTTTACACTGGCTACCAGTTAAATATCGCATACAATTTAAAATATCACTAATCACCTACAAAGCTTTAAATGGCCTAGCACCCTCATATCTTAGAGAATTACTATCAGAATACAATCCATCACGCACACTACGGTCGCAAAATTCTGGTCTCTTGATTATCCCCAGACTTTCAAAAGTGTCTAAAAGTGGAAGGTCATTTTCCTACTTAGCCCCTAAACTCTGGAATGATTTACCAACCGATGTCCGAGAATCAGACACAGTCGATAATTTTAAATCTAGACTTAAAACTTTTCTCTTCAACAAAGCATTCGCATAATTTGTCTAGTAAAAGTACTTAACTCGAAATAGTTATCTGTACGGAACAAAGCACTCGCGGTCATAACACAGATCAACCAAATAAATAAATAAAAATCTTATCTTAACCTATTGTCGGATTGCGATTTTGGAACTTTCGTGTTCTTGTGAATAGTATGCCATACAAACCCGTTTGCCACTGAACCTGCATTAACGACGACAGTGGGGCTTTTGGCCTTAGTCAAACGGGTTGGCACGTATGGTTGGGTTGTGATTTTGGCGCTTTCTTTCTATTGCGAATAGTATGCCATACAGACCCGTTTGCCACTGAACCTGCATTAACGACGACAGTGGGGCTTCCGGCCTTAGTCAAACGGGTTGGCACGTATGGTCGGGTTGCGATTTTGGCGCTTTCTTGTGTCTTGTGAATAGTATGCCATACAGACCCGTTTGCCACTGAACCTGCATTAACGACGACAGTGGGGCCTCCAGCCTTAGTCAAACGGGTTGACACGTATGGTCAGGTTGCGATGTTGGCGTTTTTTCGTGATCTTGTAAATAGTATGCAATATAGACCCGTTTGCCACTGAACCTGCATTAACGACGACAGTGGGGTTACAGGCCTTAGTCAAACGGGTCGACAGGTTTCATTTTCTCTTAAAAATCAGAAGGTGACCCTTAGTTACCATATATACCGTCGCAGTGGGCCCCCAATTTGCAAAATCCTCAACTGTGGATAATATAATTATGCCGCAATAGTTAGTCTGTCTGAAACTAAGCTGATTCAACCACATCACTGTGTGACACTTGCATTACATGTGAACGGCCCCTACGCTAATATGATTTTGTTTTTCTCTCCCTGTCTCGTCCCTGGCTCCCATTGACCCTGAGGACAATGGGACAAACAGACCCAGTTCCGGTGGATGTGGAAGTCGGCACACCTCTGATCTACTGGTCGTCCTTCAATGTGATGCCCAGCTGATGCCTGACCAACAACCACCGGCAGGACCCGCTTAATATCCGCTTAATCTCTGCTTAATCTCTGCTTAATCTCCGCTTAAGCTCCTTATCCGTTAATATGTGTGTATATACATGTATATCTCCCAAGGGTTTTTCCCTCCTAGGACTTTTATTTTTATTTCCTCGGCTAAACAACCCGGGGTTTTTGTTTTTTTTCTCCTAGGGGGTTTTTTACCCCGGGGAGGTAGCCTGCTTGGGCTTAACTTAGCTTCGTCTTCTCGACGTTACATTAGTAATATGCTCGCTCATAATGTCGCGTCATAGCCGCAGCAAATTTGACTGCTTATGCTATTGTGTATTATGTTATGCTATCTGTCGTTTTTCTGTGCTTTTACTGCTTCTATTAATGTAAAGCTGCTTTGAAACAATTGAGTATTGTGAAAAGCGCTATATAAATAAAATTGAATTGAATTGAATTGAATTACATGTTTGCCCGATCTGCGCACTCCTGTTTGTTTCTGCATTACAGGGGGCGCTACAGAGCCGCCGTGCCACGCCCGTGTTCCAGCCTTTGGCTTTTGGCGATCACGGACGACTCTGATGTCTGTGCCAAATTTCAAGAGTTTTCGAGTATGTTAAGGCCCCCAAAAAGTCCAAAAGTGTTGAAAAAAATAAGAAAAAAAAATAATAAAAAATATAGCTGCAAGCAGCAATGGCGGGCCCTCGCACGTTTTTTTACCGCTACACGGTGCGTCCGAGAAAACGATGCACGGTGGGCAAGGGCATCAAGTGGGTAAAATATCAGTGGGCTATTTAATGTTGTTTCTGAGCCATTTGGGGACTGTAGGTAAAAGAAACCCCACATTTTAGACAAACAGGGGCACTAGTGAGCCACTTAAAGGGAAATTCCGCCCTAAAACGGAATTTAGGGTGTTTTTTCGTTGTTAACGAGTCAAACTTTCATTTAAAAGCATATTTATGACTGAAGAGCAACATTTAAGATATTTAAGATGTTCGTTTTCTGGTAAACTGGCCTTTGAATGGGAGTGAATAGGGCATGTCGCATGAGTGCACAAAATCTCTATTTTTACAACACTAAGAAGGCTCGACACAACGTGATACTTTACTCGAAGTATCACGTGGGTCTCTACACATGAACGCGAGCATTGAGAACATTGTTTGTGTACACAGATTTTAGTAAAAGCGAAAAGTTTGGAACAACTTACCGTGCTGTTAAACTGCGTCCCGCCGCCATATTGCCAGTCATGAGCAATCGATTTCAGAATGCGATTGAATGGACTCCATAGGACGCTACTTTTTCAACTACAGGGTCAATATTGTTTTTCACTTGAGACAAAACAACAAATTATCCGTGCATTTATATGGAACTATGCTTTAGGAGCTATCCATCTTTACTCTCCTTCCTCCTTATGTCGCATTCTGAGATCGATTGCTCATGACTGGCAATATGGCGGCGGGACGCAGTTTAACAGCACGGTAAGTTGTTCCAAACTTTTCGCTTTTACTAAAATCTGTGTACACAAACAATGTTCTCAATGCTCGCGTTCATGTGTAGAGACCCACGTGATACTTCGAGTAAAGTATCACGTTGTGTCGAGCCTTCTTAGTGTTGTAAAAATAGAGATTTTGTGCGCTCATGCGACGTGCCCTATTCACTCCCATTCAAAGGCCAGTTTACCAGAAAACGAACATCTTAAATATCTTAAATGTTGCTCTTCAGTCATAAATATGCTTTTAAATGAAAGTTTGACTCGTTAACAACGAAAAAACACCCTAAATTCCGTTTTAGGGCGGAATTTCCCTTTAAGAGACACGCCTTTATCTGACCTTTTTGTCAACACTTAACAGCCGAAAACTCTGATGTGTGTGCCAAATTTAAAGTTCAACTAAGCACGCCAAGAGCCTTAAACATGCCTGAAATTAAAGTAAAGTTTGACGCCTTGCCATGGAAACAGCGTTCGAGATGTCAAAAATTCCTTCGCAATTTATCATCTACAATGTCTCGGCATCATGTTGACCACTTTTGGTGTCAATCGCATGAATCCCATACGAGGAGTATTTAAAGGTTCACAGCATGTAACTGTCAGCCTTAAATATGTGTAAAAATGAAAGTAAAGTTTGATGCATTGCCATGGGAACAGCGTTCGAGATATCAAAAATTCTTTCGCAATTTATCATCTACAATGTCTCGGCATCATGTTGACCACTTCTCGTGTCAATCGCATGAAAATCCTAGAAGGAGTATTTAAAAGTTAACTGTATGCAACTGAAAGGCTTAAATATGCCTTTTAAATGAAAGTAAAGTTTGACAGGTTGCCATGGGAACAGCGTTTGAGATATCAAAAATCCCTTCGCAATTTATCATCTACAATGTCTCGGGATCATGTTGACCACTTCTCGTGTCAATCGCATGAAAATCCTAGAAGGAGTATTTAAAAGTTAACTGTATAAAACTGAAAGGCTTAAATATGCCTTTAAAATGAAAGTAAAGTTTGACGCGTTGCCATGGGAATACCGTTTGAGATATCAAAAATCCCTTCGCAATTTATCATCTACAATGTCTCGGCATCATGGTGACCACTTTTGGTGTCAATCATATGAAAATCCTAGGAGGAGTATTTAAAAGAACATTGCATGGAACTTTAAAAAAAATCCAGCTTTGTGACTGACACACTTCCTGGCGCCTGCTGGTGGCGCTATACCCGGGAGTCACAATAGGCACATCGATGCGATCGGAATCTTCAGATGAACAAACACCCCGCGTGTCACTACAATAAGACATTTTTTGCCTTAGATATTAGACACTTCCTGTTTCTCTGATTTCGCCACAACTTTGTCGGCTTGCCATGGCAGAACCGTTCGAGATATCAAAAATCCCTTCGCAATTTAGCAAGTCCAATGTCTCGACATCATGTTCACTACTTTTGGTGTCAATCGCATGATTCCTCTAGGAGGAGTATTCAAAAGTTCACCGCATGCATTTTTTAAACGATCCAAAATAGCTGACTTCCTGTTGGGCGGAGCTTAAATGTTAGAGGGCGAAAGTTGTTCGGGTCGATGAGATCTATATGCGTACCAACTCTCGTACATGTGCGTACATGTTTGCACGATCTGTGCATCAATGGGTTTTTTTGCATTACAGGGGGCGCTACAGAGCCCCCGTGCCACGCCCGTGTTCCAGCCTTTGGATTTCTGCGATGACGGACGACTCTGACGTCTGTGCCAAATTTCAAGAGTTTTCGAGTATGATAAGGCACCTAAAAAGTCCAAAAGTGTTGAAAAAAATAAAAATAAATAAAAATAAAAAAATAATAATAAATATAGCTGCAAGCAGCGATGGCGGGCCCTCGCACGTTTATGTACCGCTACACGGTGCCTTCGAGGAAAACGATGCACGGTGGGCAAGTGCATCAAGTGGGTAAATATCTGTGGAGTATTTCATGTTGCTACTGACCTATTTAGGTACTGTAGGTAAAAGAAACCCCACATTTTAGACAATCGGGGGCGCTAGTGAGCCACTAAATAGACATGCCTTTATCTGACCTTTTTGTCAACACTTAACAGCCGACAACTCTGATGTGTGTGCCAAATTTAAAGTTAATCTAAGCAGGCCAAGAGCCTTAAATATGCCTGAAATAAAAGTAAAGTTTGACGCGTTGCCATGGGAACAGCGTTCGAGATGTCAAAAATTCCTTCGCAATATATCATCTACAATGTCTCAGCATCATGTTGACCACTTTTGGCGTCAATCGCATGAAAATCCTAGAAGGAGTATTTAAAAGAACATCGGATGGAACTGTCAAAAAAATCCACCTTTGTGACTGACACACTTCCTGGCGCCTGGTGGTGGCGCTATAACCGGGAGTCACAATAGGCATATCGATGCGATCGGAATCTTCAGACGAACAAACACCCCGCATGTCATTACAATAAGACATTTTTTGCCTTAGATATTAGACAATTCCTGTTTCTCTGATTTCGCCATAAGTTTGTCGCCTCGCCATGACAGAACCGTTCGAGATATCAAAAATCCCTTCGCAATTTAGCAAGTCCAATGTCTTGACATCATGATCACCACGTTTGGAGTCAATCCCATGTATCCCCTCGGAGGAGTATTCAAAAGTTCACCGCATGCATTTTTTAAACAATCCAAAATGGCCGACTTCCTGTTGGGCGGAACTTAAATGTTAGAGGGCGAAAGTTGTTCGGGTCGATGAGATCTATATGTGTACCAACTTTCATACATGTGCGTACATTTTTGCCCGATCTGTGCACTACTGTTTGTTTTTGCATTACAGGGGGCGCTACAGAGCCCCCCTGCCACGCCCGTGTTCCAGCCTTTGGCTTTCGGCGATGACGGACGACTCTGACGTGTGTGCCAAATTTCAAGAGTTTTCGAGTATGTTAAGGCCCCCAAAATGTTCAAAAGTGTTAAAAAAAAAAATAATAAAAATAAAATAATAATAATAATAATAAAAATAATAATCCGAGCAAAACCAATAGGGCTTCGCACCTTTCGGTGCAGGCCATTCTGGCCTGCTCCTCGGTGCTCGGGCCCTAATAAATTCGAGCAAAACCAATAGGGCTTCGCACCTTTCGGTGCAGGCCATTCTGGCCTGCTCCTCGGTGCTCGGGCCCTAATAATAATCCGAGCAAAAACAATAGGGCTTCGCACCTTTCGGTGCAGGCCATTCTGGCCTGCTCCTCGGTGCTCGGGCCCTAATAACTCCTTGAAGAACAATAGGGTCCTCACACCCCGGTGTGCTCGGGCCCTAATAAGTTTAAGTGCAACAACAGTATGTTGGCTTTCTCAAGCCAACATAATAATAAAAAATGTTTTACAGTTGTGCTGTGTATCACATGAATGAATAAAAATGTGCTAATGCATACACTGATTGTGTCTTTTTTGGTCATGTGAAAAGGTTTTTGAGCGGGAGAACCATAAGCAACATAGCTTGTTTTGGATATATTGTTTTGAATTTATTGCACCAGTGTGTAATACTATGTTGTTGTGTGTGGGTTTTTGAAAGCTTGTGTGTGTTGCCTGAGGGAAAATGTTGGTTTTTCAGTAAGAGTGAATGGTTTCGAGTGTAGAGCTTCATTTTGACCTGAAAATAGGATGTTTGGGGAATTGGGTGAGACGTTGTGATATTGTGTTTACTGTTTTGAGAATATGAGGCATATTTTCAAGAAATCTGTTTAAGCAACCGAGAAAAACTGTAATAGGGCAGAAAGAACTATATTTGACATGAAAGAAAAATATGACTTCTTAAAATGATTATTAGAAATTGATAGTGTTGTCTTACCCTGCTAGCATTTCAAAAATTAGCACACCCAGCGCCCACCAGTCCACTGCTTGACCATGACCTTTACTCTGAATCACTTCTGGAGCCAAATACTCAGGGGTACCACACAACGTCCATGTCCTAAAGAAATAGAAAAATAATCAGTAAAAGAAGCAGAGAAAGAAAATATATATCACATAAATCTGATATTATCAGAAATTAAAATTAAAAGTAAATCAACAAAAATAATTTATGTTCTTGTCTACTGTAATCTTCCTTCTGTTATTGACAATCATGAAACATTAAAGCACTGAAGGACATGTGAGTGGTGTTTGCAGTGGCAAAACATGGGTCACAACATGTTACAACCAGTTAAATGAGTCAAAAGTGACCATCCCCTTGTCTCTACAATGTTCTAATGCACAGAAAAAGCTATTGCAAAAACGATTGATAAGGTACTCTCATTGATTGCTAGAGAATAAACTGACATCCACCAGTCAAAGCCATGAAAGGAATAATCCATGATAACTCATGGTTTTAGATGTGTTGTTGCAGTAGTTTTAGGCAAAAAATACCATATTCTATCTCAAAACCAGTAGGTGGCGCAATGACAAAATTGTCTGTCATCACAAGTACCAAGTGTCATGTCAATAGGCCTAAGTTTGACGAAGATACAGCCAAAAATCAGTTTTTTTGCGCTCTACGTAAAATTCGTTAAGGCGGTATACGACAACGGATTGGTGTATAGAAATTCTTTTGATAACTTTTTCCCATGAGTGTCTCTAGATCAGGGGTGCCCAATCCTGTTCCCGGAGGGCTACCGTCCTGCAGATTTTAGCTCCAACCCCAATCAAACACAGCTGAAGCAGCTAATCAAGGTGTTTAGGGTTGCTTGATAATTACAGACAGGTGTGTTGGAGCTGGTTGGAACTGAAGTCTGCAGGACGGTAGCCCTCCAGGAGCAGGGTTGGGCACCCCTGCTCTAGATGATACATACCGATTTTCATGGCAATCGGACAAAAGCTCTAGGACGAGTTCGAAAAAGTAGGTTTTACGAATAATTCAAAATGGCGGAATTTTCATGACGGAAAATGATGTCTTAGGGTCCAATCTAATCGTGGATCAGAAGTTAAAGTGCCCATATTATGAAAAACTCACTTTTTCTGGGTTTTGGGGTGTTATTTTGTGTCTCTGATGCTCCCACACGCATACAAACTTGGAAAAAAATCCATCCATGCTGTTTTGAGTGAGATACACGTTTCTGAATGTCCTCTGCCTTGAGTCTCAGATTGCGCGAGTTCAAACTCAGCTCCGTTGTGACGTCACAAACCGTTTCGTCACATTCAGTTTGAATTTTCCCGCCCACCACCCCACTCGCAGGTCCCCACCCACCAGGGAGCTAGAGAGAGCACAGAACAGTCAGTCACTTCGCTCGCTGATACCCTGCTGTTATCATGTCTCACTGAAATAACAGCGCTATTTGGATATTATGGATTATACTTCCGCCTACTTTTAAAAACAAAGTTTTAAAGCGTGGTTATTGGAACCCGGAGTAATCTTATATACAGTGTGTTACGACGCAAATAGTCATCAGATTGTAGGCGATAAGACCTTCATGCGAAATCTGATGTAAACAACAGACTATGTAGCTCCTACGGATTATACGCATTTGTGGACAAAAATGGATGTATTTTTTATTTGTATTGTATTTTACTGGACTTTCATGGATCATTCACACATCTGAAACAGACTGGATTCGATTCGCGATCTTTGTATCAAACACAAAAGGTAAGAAGTCACGTTATATTTTGCATGTTGTCATCTTCTATAACAAAATACTACATTTATGATGCTAGAGCTAAATTTTTTTTGCCAAACTAACCGAGACCGGGCCTTACGCACCGGCTTTTCTGACGAGGCTAAGTTAACCCCCGAGCCTCTAATAACTGTACGGTCCGGAGCTCCTGCTAGCTTCTAGCAATTAGCACGCGGTCCACAAGCAGTATACATCCCCTACCGAGTCTTAATTTCTGTAATTTGCAAAAATAATGTGTTTGAAAATGTTTATAACGGGAATATGTTAGTATTGTCCAGGGAAAATGAGTTTATTGTTGAGACTGCTAACGTTACATCACAATTTACTCTGGAATCATTGTGTGTCATGAGTTTCTTCTCCTGTAGTGTACTTATTAGTGATACTTTTCTGCATGATTTGTCTGTTGGCAACATAAATCGTTAATAATAATATATACAAATAACACAGTATGGTCTGTACTGCTCACGATACCACTGAGCACGCGCACGGGCACATGACGTTAGTAGTGGGGCGTGATCAAAGGAGCAGCAACTCATTAATATGTAATGACTGTCTCAAAACGGCACAATCTGAACTGCTTTGAAACAGAGGCTCCTAGAGATGGGTAACAATCTTTTACTACAAGCTGTTTTGAGCAAACCATTTTTGAAACATGCTTTATGGAACTCATATACCTATATAACTTGTGGAAAAGCAGTCATAAGATGGGCACTTTAAAAGCAAAAACATAAGTGCAAATTTGGACTGTTGGTGGCGCTAGCGGGTTAGAGATAGAGACTCCAAATTTGCTGCGGGGACACATTGGACTGTCCTTTATCAGTGTGCCAAATTTCATAACTTTCCTACGTACACTTCTATGAACTGCCATAGACTGCAATGGCGGAAGAAGAAGAATTATTAGAATAATAATAAGAAGAAAACTAACAAATACAATAGGGGTCTTCGCCCATTCTGGGCTTGACCCCTAAAAATTTAGGTAAGAGACTCCTGTACTACACACTCAATTCTCAACAAATTCTAAAAATGCAACAGCATATTAAATCATAGATTGTTGACAAACAATTTCATAACTAATATGTTTATATTTAATACAGATGCTTGATTGAAAGAAAAAAAACTAGCATTTGGTTGCTTGTCAGTAGCAAAGTTGTAGTACATTACGGTTCCTGTGACAGCAAAATACATCGGCCTGTATGTACTTTTAAATAAAACTGTCAATAAACTGTTGTTAAATTGTCTTTGTTTTAATGTTTTTAAAATATGCTTTTTGATTACTGAAATTGAATTAACCATTAAAATTACAATCCAGAAAAATGAAAAAGAAAAACACTAAATTTGAGAACAAATAAAACGTAATTTGGGAAAAAATAAAACTAAATCTGATAATCTAAAGCATCTTCAGAGATATGAAGGATGCATTACTACTCTATAAGTACTAAAGATTAACATGAGATTGGCAGAAACTGTGATGTGAAATTCAAGTATATTTCACTAGTAAACATGTACATATCTCCAGAGAACTTTAAGGAAGGAAACAAGAGCACCACCATAATACTAATATTTAGCCCACCTGCTGGACAGATACTTCAAAGGTTTCTTGATAGGAAATAATGTCTACATCATCAAAGCCAACCAGGGTACCTCAGGATTTAGTGCTGGGTCCATCTCTCTTTTCAATATACTGTACATTATCTCTTTATGCCATACTACTGTTGATATACTCATAATACTGCTTTGATGGCAGTGGAAGTCAAGGAGGCTTGATGCTGAAAGATTACCTGCCTTCTATAGGGATGGGCATTTTTCAAAAATATTATATTTGAATATTTGATCTAGTAAAAAACGAATATTTGATTTGTTCATGTAAATGACATTTATTAAGACTTAACTGTTTCATTCTGTCACAATTTCACAAAAAGCCTCAGAAATATCCACAACACGCTAAAATTAAATTGTGGTAAATATGTTTTAGTTGAAAACACAGTAAAATATTATTTACACTTGTAAATTTTCGCCACTTCTGACACCTGTGCAACGTTTTATGAGTTTTCGAGCATGTTAAGGCCCTCAAAAATGCGATTCATTTCGGATAATAATAATAATAAACGTAACAAAAACAATGACCACTGGCCTGCTCCATGCGTACACACACCAGTATGCAATGTTTCCTTTATAAATCACAGATCACTTGCAAGGGTGCATATGTGAACCAGCCTCATGTCCTGCCCTGTAAATGCCCATTTTTAACCATAAATACTCAATGCAAATCACCTTCTGAATGCTGAAAACGCAGTAAAACATTATTTTTAAAATCACAGAAACGGATTTAAACCCAAGTGGTGCGAACAAAAAACATCAGCTACATAACAGACTGTACAGTCAGCATGTGGTATCTTCAAAGTAAAGAGCTTAATTTAACAACACCACACAACTAAGATGGAGCCATTTCTTTTTCGTTTTACTCTTTGCTGTCTATGAGCCATCTGCAGCTCTCTGCCTCATTCAACCACAATACACTGCACATAATAAATGCTGTTCTCTGTTACATTTTATTTTCTGTGTCTGTCTCGTTTAGGAGGAGATTCCCCCATTTATATGTAAAGCGCTTTGAGGTCTGCAGAAAAGCGCTATATAAATGTAACAAATTATTATTATTATTAGCCCTGCATTACATAAATAAAATAAGCTATAGTAACAGGAAGCTAACACATTTGTTTTCAAGGCCGTAGCCAGGATATTTCAAATGCTGAGGACAAATATGAAATTAATGTTTAGTTCACTAGTTGTAGGACAAAAAATATTCTTGTAAAAATAAGTTATTGATCATTGTTATCATTGTATAATATAAAATGCAAATGTGCAAGAAAATATGTTGTCACTATTTACAAACCTTTATGCCTCCAAACATGTTAACAATGTTCATGTTAAGTATAATGAACATGATACTTAAATATATTTAAATACATGTAGGAATAGTGGGTTAACCAAAGGACATTGAATAGAAGTGTTTGTTAGGCTTTCAAAAAAGTCAGAAAAAATAGGGGTCCTGTGCCCCAGTAGAGCTTTATGTCTAACAACGCCCCTGCTATGTCTAATTTTATGTTTTATGCTAATTTTATGTAAAATTCCCCTTTTTTCAGTGACAGACTTGGAGTACAGAAGGTTCAGTTAAGCCTTAAAATGTTAAAATTCTTTATTAAGTTTTATGTACAACAACAACGTTACTGAAATTGTAATTATTATGAAAATTAATTTGAAATTTAAATAACAGTTTATTGTTTAAATTTGCTAAAAAATAAAAACCCTGTGATGTGTATCGTATCGCGAACCCAGCATCGAGAAATAATATCACGCTAATATCCCTAATACAGTCTTTTAGCTTAGAAAACTGGTGGGCTTCGTTAGGATTTGAGGAGATGTAAAGCTGTGTATCATCTGCTTAGCAGTGGAAACTTATGTTTCCTGATAATGTCTCCTAGAGGTAACATATTGTCACATTCCTAAAATAATTGCCTAAAAAATTGCCTAAAAACTAATTTTTCAGGTTTCTCAGAAAACACAAATAAATGGAACTAACTCCAGAGGTTGAGTAGATTTGTGTTCTTCTTGATGCAGCTGCCATTAGGACTGCACGATTCATGCTAAAATGTGAATCACAATTTTTCTCCATGGGAAATGAGATCCCGATTCTCTCACACGATTATCTCTTTCTTTTTTTTTACAAAAACACTTAACTTAAATCAATTTGCTACAGGACTTTCAGTTATAATAAAGTGTGTTAAAAGTCTCTTTTTTTAAGCCCCTTAAAATTAAGAGTAATTTACAGTTTTTCTCAATTGCTAAAACACTAAAACCGATTGGCTGAACAAAGTTCTCAGTTGCCTGAACTCATTTATCAAATTGTGCAGTCTGTTGTCAATACCTTAAACCATTTCACATCATAAAACACAATTTGCAGATCTCAATTAGACTTTTTAGCAAAACTCCAAACACATACTCATTCTCAAAACACAATCTGCACTCAAATGCACATGTCATGCATACTGCTAAACACAAGCGGCAACAATCAATTACAAATGTCATCACACATGTCATTGATTAAACACAACCCCTCAAAATTGATTTAACCTGTTCAAATGATGTGATACAACCAATATAAGCCAGTTCACTGTTGTATACTGGAGTACAGTGCATTTTAGGCTGTATACTGTACAATGAACAAATTGTATGGCTCTGAACATTGTGCTTTCCTTTTGTTAACAGTACTGAGTGCTTTACAGTTTTACAGTATCACAGAAACAAAAGACAAGTTTGTGAAATGCAGGGTACAGTACTGTAAAACTAGGGGTGAAAAGTAAATTTTTACATTAGTGAACATGTCAGTTCCATCAAAATGGCAAGTCTGTGTGTCATTGTTCATGAACAAGACAGTCAAAATGTTGCCATGTTGTCAAGTGTACACAATTATGTGTTAGTTGTTTTTATGTAAACTGTGGATGAATTTACATGTTCACCTTTTTTTCTGTAAACAAATTGTGATTTTGAAAAAAAATGACAGTAAAAATAAAAAATTTCAAAAAATGACAACAAATTTCAGGATTCACTTGACAGGAATTTATCAATTCAGTTCACATTTACAAAAAAAAAAAAACAGAAAACATGCTTTATGCTTACATAACAGATTATGACACATATGGTCAACAATTTCATGCTATGCACGATGAACTAATTCCTAAATGTTTTGAGGTGTAAGACTATTCAACAGAAACCAGAATAATGTATTTTCATGAAAATTAAATTGAAAATGCAAACAGCAGACATTTGTACATAATTATCTGCTTGATTGTATCAAAACATTTGCAATTTGTCCAAAACAATGAAAGTTAGACTGAGAACTATATGTTTTGAACCATGTGTTTTCTATTTTTTGGTGTAGTGTTTACTCACTGTTTGATAGTGTATATCATTTTGATCACTTTGTTTATGAATTGAGAGCAGTGTTTGATTTTGAACACAGGTAAAACTGTTTTGAGAGCAGTGTTTGATTTTACACACAGGTAAAACTGTTTTGAGAACAGTGTTTGATTTTGAACACAGGTAAAACTGTTTTGAGACTAGTGTTTAATTTTGCACACAGGTAAAACTGTTTTGAGAACAGTGTTTAATTTTGCACACAGGTAAAACTGTTTTGGGGCGAAAGTTTCCTTTTGCAAGAGAACTCAGAGGTTTTGCAAATAATGTGTTTGAAGATGAGGTTTTGTGTTTAATGTTTTCAGAAAAATGAGCAAGGTTTCAGAAATTGTGTTTTAGCAATTAAGAAAAACTGTAAAATTTGTTAGCTGTAAAATAGCACCTGTATTTAGTGTAACACTTAACCTTTAAAAGACTATTCTTTTTTGAGGCATCAGAGAGAAACACAGATATGTTACAATGTTCCCCTTGTGCTAAAACCCTTTCTAATTTGGAACTTGTGGCAGTGACATAGAGTCCGTTTCTCAATCTAAAGGCTGCAGCCTATGTAGGTCGCATTTCTAAGCAGTGCATCATAATTTCAGAATATTTACAATTAACGTTATAAAGTTGACTACTATTTTTAGTTAATTATAAATTGTTGTAGTATGTTTATGACTTCCGAATGTAATGCTCCGTTAACTCGAATGAACCAGGCTTGATGACATATGCAGCCTGCAGATGCGACCTCCAGAGGCTGCAGCATTCCGATTTAGAAGCGTCCGGAGGTAACTAATTTCCTTGCCTTCTTTCGAAACCAATGTTGTTGAATCGTCACTTTCTCCGTCGCCACCAGGATTTTCCACAATGACGCTAGTTTATTCTCTCTGTTTTGTGAAAATTGCCGCTCCAAATCCACCAAGTAAACGACTGTGTTTAGGTCTGCCGCCTTGTTATACGTCACACGAGTGACAGCGAAAAGCTGCAAATGAAATGAGAGAGGAGAGAAACGATCGGGTCTGATTGGTGAATGAATATGGTTTGGTTTTAACCTGTATGAGTGTGTGTGTTAGCAAGTTTGACTGATATTACAGCATCTTGGATTGTAATGTAAATACGTGAATGCAGCATCTGAATACAGGGAAATACTGTATCTGCAAGTGAATCGCTGTCATTTAGACTGAAGATCACATTTATGTATGAATCGAGATCATGATTCTTTTTCCGATAAGTTGTGCAGCCCTAGCTGCCATTTAGAAAAGCTTGTAAAATTGCCAAAATAAAACAGCCTAAGTCATGCTCTTGACTTAGGCGATTATACTACAGGGGTAGAATAGCATGATCTGTTCAAATGAGGATGTGGGCGATTTTACCAGATGTGGCCAGGATCATGAGGAGATGACTTATGCAAAAAAAAATCATTTTTGTCAAAAAATTGTTATTATTTTAGGAAGGTGAAGATATATAACGAGAACAGGATAGGACCTAGAACTGATCCCTGCGGTATGCCGTATTTAACTGGGGAGTGATATGACTCTTCCTTATTTACATAACATAATAGTGGTTGGTTAGATATGATCTTAACCAGGCTAATGCCTGACCACTGATGCCAACATAGTTTTCTAGTCTATGGAGTAAGATAGTGTGATCTGTGTCAAAGGCTGCACTAAGGGTCTAGTAATATAAGAATTGAGATTTCATCATGATCTGATGTTAAAAGGAGGTCATTTGTAACATTAAGCAGTGCTGTCTCTGTGCTATGTTGGGGTCTGAATCCTGATTGTAACTTTTCAGACATACTATTATTCACTAAGAATGCGCTTAGCTGGCTTGCCACTACTTTTTCTAATATTTTAGAAAGAAAAGGGATATTTGAGATTGGTCTAAAATTATTAAGATCTCCCTAGTCGAGGTGTGTTTTTTTAATGAGCAGTCTAATAACTGCCTGTTTGAAAGCTGTTGGAATGTATCCTTTTTCTAGCGACGAGTTATATATATTTAGTATTGGGTCTAACACTACAGGGAATACCTCTTTTAGTAATTTTGTGGGAACAGGGTCTAATATAAACGACGATGAGTTGGATGATTTTATTAATTTTAAGAGCTCTTCCATTGTAGTAGTTTTAAATGACTCAAGATGTTCATGTGGTAATCTAGTGTTCAGTGCAGTGTTGTGCCTGAATGTGTTAATTGAACGAAAGTTTATGAACTTGTTTATATTTTGGGCGAACGTGAACTGAACGTACTGTATTACTGCCTGATGAACGTTACTGTGAACTCGTACATTCTGGTGTTTGTGAATGGCACGCTCTCTCAGTTTAATGTCGTTCAATAGGGTTTCAGATTTCTATAGTCTTCCAGGCGAAAACCGGCTAAAACACACTGTAAACAGACCTTAATGTGTATCGGAAAAAACATCCAATCTGGCAACACCAGCGTTTTACAGCTGCATGCATCCTCAAAACAAAAAGAAGCATGGAGGTGACACACTGACTCTGGACGCTGCTGAAATCCCTGCCACGCCACTCACATAGTTTAACATTAAATAACATCGTATTTGTCCCAAATCGTTAACGATTAACATAGGCTGCTAACGCAAATTCTGGATCTTGAAATAGACTCTGACTACGCTCACGCTATTTAACATGTACTGCAAACGACGCCGCGCAGCCCTTCTCGCCCGGTGTGCGACCCCCTTGAAGCACCCGGCTAGCCTTTGAAGGTATGTGCAAGCAAATACAAACATTAAAAGACAGTCAATGCTAATGTACATTGTTGTGCCTGAACGAGTTAATTGAACGAAAGTTCATGAGCTTGTTCATATTTTGGGCGAACGTGAACTGAACATACTGTATTACTGCCTGATGAAACGTTACTGTAAACTTGTTCATTTTGGTGTTTGTGAATGGCACACTCTCTCAGTTTAACGTCGTTTAATAGGGTATCAGATTTCTATAGAGTCTTCCAGGCGAAAACCGGGCTAAAACACACTGTAAACAGACCTTAATGTGTATCGGAAAAAACACCCGAAGCACCTGGCTAGCCTTTAAAGGTATGTGCAAGCAAATACAAAAGTAAAAAGACAGTCAATGCTAATGTAAACCCTGGTTGGATAAAGATCTTAAGTTGGAAATGAAGATGAAGACGCATTTAGCTTCAGTGTTAAAACTGATAAAATAATTGCTGTGGTTCTATATGGGCTATGATGGCAATCATTTTTTTTAATAATATGGGAAAGAAAACTATAAATTAGTTCATTTTTGGAACTTTGAACTAAAATTTTGAAATATGAACTATGAACTGAACTAGTTCATTTAAAAATTTGTCAACTGAACTTTGAACTAGTTCATGTAGAAAGTGAACTTTTCCAACACTGCATATCACTTTCTTTTTCTTCCGAAATAGTAATTACAGCGCCAGAAGAGTTGGCCTGATCACTTTGTGGTTCCTGGTTTCAGTTATGAAATGGAGCATATACTAGAAGAAGGAAATCGTGTTCATGAAGATTCAGGAAAATTGCTGAAGTTAAAGAGGCCACAGAAGAGTGAAATCCTTAAAAAAATGGCAGAAACGAACTATAGTTTTAAACCATACCCACATGAAAAGGAATTGGCAATGGCTGCTCAAGCTTTGACTACAGCTCATCCATGTCTCGGGCCCTCGTCCTTCGTGCACTTCCTGTGTACCTACGTGAAGATGTCTATAAGTTCTTCAGGACCTGTAATGTAAGTGTACTGGCCTCACTACCAATCCCTTTGCCGGCACAGTAAACACCAGCACTTTATTTGAATGTTGTATTTTAAAAAAGTGAGTTGCAGCCTTCAAGATACAGTAGTATCAAAATGTTTTTAAACCGTAAATGGCTCCACATTATAATAGTTGTCATTGTTCTTGAGGATAGAGTATACTTAAAATCTTTTTATCATGAATCCCTTTGTGAGTTTTAATCCTATTTTTACCAAAAATACTGAATCTACCCTCTGTAGCAATGACCACTATCAGAATATGGAAATAATAGCACTTAATGTTCTTTAAAACACATTTTGTTTTTATAGAGTTGTTTTGTTTTAATTCATCACAAGCACTTTTTTGACTGATCCATTTTGATGTGTGCCTTTTTAAAAAGCACATTGTGTTTAATAAAAAAGTTGTTAAATTGTCACTGTGGTATCACTTTTGTGTTTTCTAACATTGCTAGCTGATTATAACTGTGTAGTGGGCCGACATCAGTATTTCAGTTTAGAATAAATTTTGAGTGCATGTCCCACATTAACTCTTTCACCGCCATTGACGAGGTATCTCGTCAATTAAGAGAAAACGGTTTCCCTGCCAATGACGAGATTTTCCGTCTTTCCGCAATACCGCTATTATCCACTAGGTGGCGCCCTTCCGCAACTTTTTAAAACCCTATGGCAAGCTGCTGCATGTCCGTGTCTGTTTTAAAGATCGCTCTGAATGGGATCTCTATGAAAAGTCCGTCACAAAAATGGAATTATCTCAGCTTTTTGCTCAAAATGTGGTGTTTTTGCAGAAACCTACCCATATTCAAAACCTGATTACAAAAGAACCACATATGGTAGGATGAAACGTTTTTTTTTGTTGTTTGAAAGCAGAGGTTCTGTTCTTTCATATGGTATATTGTATGTTTATATATTTAAAGAAGAACATTTTCTGCAAGGCATTAAACTTTGGTGAAAATCATGAAAAACGCTGGCGCTGGCTGGCCTGGCAGGTGCAGGAGCAGTGAGAAGAGCAGGCCCAAGGAGAGGGCAATGTAGAGGTAAGAATGCATGGTGGTGGGATTACAACGCATTTAGTGTGTCGTCCCAGAATCAACACTCATGTGTTGTTTTTAACACATTCGTTATAAGAGTGAAGAACAGTAGTCAGTGATGAAATTCACTGATTTCAGTAAGAGAGGCTGCTAAAAGAGTGCACCCCAATTTGAGGTGGTCAACGGTTGCCTCCATTATACGCATCTTTCAACAAACCAACAGGTAAGTATTGCATTTTACATGGATTGTTTCTATTCTCACTTGACATGTCAATAAGTTCATACAGTATCTCTAAAAACAAACGGTGCTTTATAGCACCAAAAGTGGTTCTTTGCTCGTAATCATAGAAGAACCGTTTTTAGTGCCATTTAGCACCAGTGAGGCACCTGTGTAGAGCCATATAGGGGCCGTGTGGAACCACTATAGCACCAAATATGGTTCTGCGTGGCACTATGTGGTTCTACACAGGTGCTTCGCCGGTGCTGTATGGCACTGGAAACGGTTCTTCTATGATTACGAGCAAAGAACCACTTTTGGTGCTACATAGCACCATTTTTTTAGAGTGTAATGCATATGTAGAATTTTTTGTCCCTCTAAAAATGCAACGTCTTCCACCCTCTGGGAGAAGAGGAAAGCTCCCAAAAATAATCAAGATCAATACTGTAAAACTTTTTCTGTTCTATCATATCGTGTTTCTACTTGACCTCCTGTAGTCAAGAGTAAGGGGAAAAACTTTTACTGAAATGCTTTTGAATGCGAACATTACTGTACATGTGGACATACAGTTCCCAACCAAGACCTTTAGCGTAAAAGCGGTTGATTGCATGTTTTGCATGCAAATACCTGTAAAACTGAAACATAAAAGTCTATGCAGTTTTTGTAATGGCATCAATAGCCAGTATTTTGAAACCTGGTGTACTTTAATTGATTGCATGTACCTTGTGAAGTGAAAAGAAGTGTTATTCTTTGAAAGAATACTTTCATTTTGAGTCAGATTTCCAGTGTTTTGGTAAAGTTATTATGTGCAGAGAAAGATGTGTTTTGAAATGAAGAGTTAGTATTTAAAAAGCCACACAGATCCAAAATCGAAACCAACCTTTACTGCAGTGTGTCATGTAGCTGTCCATCAATGTAAACAACGTGTAAAGTAGTTGAACCAAAACGTGCACGATTAATAAAGTTGTTGGCTTCTAAAGCAGGGAGTCGACTCTGAATCGCTGAAACGAGTCGTTATAGGGAGTGAGTCTTCTTCCTGATATTTGCCACGTCACACGAACGCATCCACGTCACATGAGATACTAATCTCCGCCTACAGCCTTGCCCGCGGGAGAAATGAAAACTATGACCCGCCCACAGCTAGTTAGTGTTTGAGTGTAAACATCAGCTCACGCTGTGTTTTCAGCTTGTGTTGTTTTCACTACCAAAGGAGACTTTTTCAAGGAGGGATATACTAAACGTGTCTGGCTGTAAAGAATCAGTGGTTAAAATAAATTTTTAACGGAGGGATTTAGACGTTTGGCAATGAAAGATGGTTCAGTACCCACTTTATTTGGAACAACATGCGTCTCCTAACCACAACCTGTAAGTATGATTATAGCTGCATACTTGCTTAAATGAGTGTAAAATAAAAAATCATAATTTTTATTGCTTGGATTAATGATGAATGATATTGTTGTCAGAGAGTCACGTTAGCAAGCGGTTAACGCACGCTGCACTTCCGGTTTTGTTATGACCCGGTTATTTTACATAAATGCTTAAATGAGTGTAAAATGTCTATAGTCGTTTTTATAGCTTGGATTAATGATGAATGATATCGTTGTTTAAACTCTATATACTGTCAGAGTCACGATAGCAACGGCTAGCGCATGCTCACTTACGGTTTTGTTATGACCCGGTTAGCTTACATAAATGCTTAAATGAGTGTAAAATTGTTAGTTTCGATCGTCGTTTGTATTGCTTGGATTAATGATGAATGATGTTGTGTGTTTAAACTGTTAATTTACTGTCAGAGAGTCACGTTAGCTAACGCATGCTCACTTACGGTTTTGTTATGACCGGGTCAGTTTACATAAATGCTTAAATGAGTGCAAAATGTTAGTTTCAATCGTCGTTGTTATTGCCTGGATTAATGATGAATGTTGTGTATTGATGTTGACAATGTCTTCTAAGTAAATCATGTTAGCACAAGGTCAATACATGTTGCACTATTGTTGGTCTGTGCCACTGATCTGTGGTCTGTGAGACTGATCTGTGATCTGTGCAAAGACACTCTGTCAGTTGGATAAGCGCTTATTAGCGATTGAAAAAAACTGTAAGTAGACACGCTGTTCCCTTGGAGGGCAGGGGCAATAACAAAAGAAACAATTGCCGGCTTTTCCAGTATGTAAATACACACAGACTACGACACCCCTCACTGCATGCTAGAATCTGTGGAAAAATAAGCCTATTTCAACCTCAAAATGTACGCTTTTTACTATACAAATACTGGTATCTCAAACATGGAGAGGCTTCTTCATGATTTCCACTAACAGATTCTGCAAAAAAAACGAAAATCACCAATTTTGAGAAAAAAAAACAAGTTTCTTTCTCATTAGCTCGAAAGTTGTGCTGCCGACTTGTGTCACTAGTTTCCGTTACTAGGCACATATGATTTTTGTGATATTTGTAGAGAACTAAATAGTAATGTAAGACAGTACACATGGGCACATAATAGGGATAATATTATCTCTTTGGCAAGGCTTGAAAGGCTGTACTGTTTGAAGCACCATTTTAATATTGTTAAAAATGTCCTATTATTCCAGTTGGTTTTACTGATCATTGTCTAGTTACACATCAGATTTTTATTGCAAATTTAAAGGTGCAGAGTGCCTACTGGCCTTTTTAAAACTTCCTTATTAAATTATGTTAATTTTAAAGATGTCATTACTTTTTTGGAACAATTTTAAGTTGAGAAAGCAGCATTCTACAGATTTACAACAATGGTGGGATTATGGCATAATGGAAATAAGGTAGTTTTGTCAGCAGTATACTTTCAATGTCTCTCGTAACATCACTCAATCTATGAGAAAGCTTGAATTAGAAATTTTAAAGTTACAAGAATGAACACATATCAATGAAGAGCAATACAATGAAATCATTAACCCTAAAATTTTTCGCCTTGTTGACTTGTTAGACATTAAGGCAAAAGGAGCGTTGGTGCGGTCGCATTTTCAAAATGTCACACATATGGATGCTCCAATCTAAATTCTTTTTTGGCCTTGAGAGGAAAAATGGTCAGAGTCGTTTTATTCCCTCCCTACACTCTGAAAATGTGCAAGAGTTAACATAATCCCCTGCTATAAGTCAAAGGGGTGTTCAGTTTTATGCTGGGTTGCATACCAGTCAATATATAAAAGATGAAGAGCTATGCGTTACGTTCTTGGAAGGCCTTGATAGTATATCTGAGGATTCCAAGTCAGAACTGGAGAGACCTCTGTCTGTACAGGAGCTTTATGCAGCTCTTCAGAAGATGGAAAGTGGCAAAGCTCCTGGAATTGATGGGCTTACAGTGGACTTTAGGGCGCACTCACATTATCCAAAGCAAACCAAACCATGCCTCAGCGCGATTGTCACCCCTCCCTACTCCCCCAGGTGCACGCACTAACACTGTACTTTTTATTGATCCGAGTCTGGGCGCGCTTTCGTCATTAAGATGCGATTGTTTTGAATAAAGCAGGAAGTAAAGCTCTCTCTTAACACTGGAACCCACCGTAATGATAAGTCTGTGTTTTTTATTCAGATTCGTTTGGTGCGCGATTACAGACAGCCCTCTCACATGTCATCATATTGCTTAGTTGATCTGTCACGTGTGCAGCTCGGACATTCACGTAACCCCGCTGCTCGCATCAAAAGGTTTTTACGGAGGTAGATGAAGGTGAGTGGTCGCGCAACTGATGTCTTCGCCTTTTGAACCGCGCTCCGGCCCACCTCTGCAAGCCGGCCGTGGCACGATTAACCAATCCGCGCCCGGGCGCGGAACAGAGCGATCACACTAGTTAAACAAACCTGGCTTTGGGGGTCAAACGCGCCCGAGCGCGGTTTGGTTTGGATAGTGTGAGTGCGCCCTTAGGCTTTTGGGTCAGTGTTGGGTAATGACCTCTTAGCCGTTCTCAATGAGAGCTTGACTAAGGGTCAGTTGCCCTTGAGCTGCAGAAGAGTTGTGATTACCTTATTGCCTAAGAAGGGAGACTTGCAGAAAATTAAGAACTGGAGACCGGTGAGCTTGTTATGCTCCGACCTTAAAGTATTCTCTAAGGCGCTGGCCAATAGGCTAAAGAACGCGATGGAGCAGATCATTCATGTTGACCAGTCTTACTGTGTGCCTGGTAGGCCAATAGTAAGGGTGTCACGATTTTGATTTTAAATTGAAATCGATCGAAATTAAGTCACAACCTCGAACTTTAAATTAAAAAATGGGATCGTCGATGCTGCCACGCCCCCATGTCATGTACGGTCGGCCTGCCAAGCAGGGGGAAAATAAACCTCTCAGAGGTGTGTTTAAAAACATAGATCCAGCGGAACGTGATTTATATTTTAAACACGAGGGATGTATTGCTACAACTCCCTGAAATGCATATCATAAACAGGATTACTACCTAGTGATCTGACTTCGGAACAGAGCGCAGCTCACTGCACGTGCGCAAGAGAGCCGCCAAGATGCAGCGGGTTATATTTTAAGCAAAAGGGATAGTTTGCCTCAGCTCGCATCAAACGCATAAAACTGAACAAATACGTAAGGATTACTACTTTAGTTTATGTTTATACTTCGGATAGATGTGAGAGTGCGTGCACGTGAGACAGAGAGAAGCACAGCTGCTTATGACACGCTGGTTTAATTTCAGATGCTAGGAATCCAAGACATGCGCATTTTGTGTGTTCAAGAAGAATCCTCTCTCTACAAGCCCTCTCGCGTAAAGTGAAGCCCACAAACCCCCATGACGCATGATGAAGGTAAGATACTTCAAATTATTAATCAATTGAGTAATTCAAGAGCTAAGGATATATTTGGGATGGATACCTCATTCGTTAAAAAATACAGTGCTTGTTTGCTAAAGCCCTTTGTAAATTTGATAATTTTATCTATTAGAGAAAGTAAATTCCCCTCAAACTGGAAAACTTCTATTATAACCCCCATTTTTAAGTCAGGATCAATTGATGAAGTTCAAAATTATAGACCAATTTCTATACTTCCTGTAATCTCTAAAATCTTGGAAAAGTTGGTATCTGAACAACTTAAGTATTTAGAAAAACACGATCTACTTCACTCTAAACAGTTTGGCTTTAGGCCTAAGTATTCAACAGAAAATGGCAAATTGCTTTTTCTCAGAATTTATTAAGGGAGCTTTAGATAATGGCAATGTAGTAGGCACTGTGTTTTTAGATCTCAAAAAGGCATTTGATACAGTGATGAAACGTATTTATTAGGGGTGTGACGAGACACTAAATCCACGAGACGAGACACGAGATTGGGTTCACGAGAACGAGACGAGACGATATTTTTACACTTTTTAAGATACCCTCGATGATAAAATAAATGAATAAGAAACTGAAATCATGTTATTTTTAAATGTTTTAACTAATCAAGGACTGGCCCTAACAATTATTTTACTAACTGATAATGAAGTAATTTGTTATTTTTGGGTAATAAAAATAGACCCAAGTGAGCAGTAGCCTTTAAAATAACATAATAACGAAGATGCAATAATAATTGGTTCAAATAAAGTATTAAAACCAAGTTACATTAAACAACATTACATTAACAAACACATTACATTTGTGGTCTATAAATAAAAAGCATTATGTATGTATTATAATAAATGCCTGCAGGGGGAGATAGTTGACTCGTCTCGCGGACGCTATCTTCACTTTCACTTTAGACGGAGAGAAACGCTTATTTTTTAGCCAAACAATGTTTAACCTCTTCAACGCTAGGACCCTGTCCCGGGTCCAAAATTTCTCATTTTGACTTAATATAAAATATTCTTTTAATTGTTAATGGTCTGTCATGGACCCCAGTAACACATATGAGATACTGTTTGAAAGCTTAGAGTCTCTACTTTCTGCAGATATGCATCACTTTGAGAAATCTTTTACTGTAAGAAAGTTATTTACACTTAATTTACACTATCACCCCCCCATAATTTTGTATATGATTTAATATTCACATATTTCATATTTTTAAAATATGACAAACATGGGCAAGTCTTATATCAAATGAAAGCTCTCATTCTCAGGAATAAGGCTACAGTGTTATTTTTGTTCTATTATTAACACATATCCAACAATAGTTGAATGAATAATAAGGTAAAAAATCGTCTTTTGTAAACCTATGTGAAACTTGAGCATGAACTGCCTCAGATAGCACATATAGCCACAAATGATACACCATCTTTTATATTAGGTCTTACTCTAAAAAATGAGTCCATTCACAACATTTTCTTTTGTTGTGTGCATAATTAATCCCTTGCTATTTATTATATGTGCAAAACAAAAAATTTATATTTATATGAAAAATTTAATTTCGCACACTTCAGTAAAATAAGAATAACTTTTGAATGCGACATGATAAAGAGATCATTCTTTTTTTGGGTGTTTACTGTCTGCTGCTGTTAACAACCAGAACTGTTTGCAGTCTGCTAGAGCACACAGAACCAGAGTTATACACTATCAAAGGCAGTATTTACAACATAAAAAAAGAAAATTTGGTGTTTCATCGTATGAAAAACAACATAAATAACAATATTTTTCACAAACAGCAGCTTTTTATGTAACTTTAAAGTGTTTTCTTTAAAATTATATAAAGCAATTGCATTTATTCCACTGTATGTGCTTATGGGAGCACTTCAAATATTTTTAGGTGGAAATTAAATACAAAAAGGGTATTATTCCTCCCTTCAGTTGGAGTAAAATAACTTTTGTAAATATTATGATAGAGAAAAAATCCTTTTTCCTCTGTAAGCTGGCAATTGCTGGAATCAAACAAAACTGTCTGCAGGGAGCTGAGGCACCCAGGGCCAGAGTTATACACTTTCAAATAAAAACTTTAGAAAAACTTTTGTGTTTATTAGAGGACTGACATCACATACAACCATGTTTAGCACTTTCAACAGTGTTTTATGTAATTTCACAGGGTTTCCTGTAAAATGATACCAAACATTTGTATGTAAACCTCTGCATGTGGGTATGGGAAGCTTTCGAAATTGGGTAGGCCAAGTCCAGGCGAAAATCCCCAAAATAGCTTCAGGGTGGAAGAAGTTAAATTCATTTGAATATTTAATATACGTCCATTTCTTTACAATAGAAATGAACATGCAGACATTAAATCATGTAAACTCTGTGATGGTTTAATCTGTGCTGAGACTTCACATCTGACAGTGATCAACAGACAAACACAACACGTCTCAGACTTCATACGAGCTCCCAAACGAACATTATTGGAAACCCAAACAAAAAAGCAAATGCAGTAAAAGACATAATATAATGCATGCATTGTAAGAGGCTAATTACACCAACCACAATTTAAACGCCTGGAAATGCAAGGTGCGACGCACTCCCTTTTTTAAAAAAAGAGCAGTGCGAGTCGACGCGGCTTTTAATATTGCTAGGCAACCACCTAGTCAGCTGTCTTGTCAATCAAATATTGAAGCGTGCGCTCTTTTGCTGTTAACTGTCACATTAGCAGAAACTTTAAAAAGATGACGCTTGCTCTGTCCTTGTTTGAGGGTGAGAGGTGCACAAACACGCAGGAGAGAGTGAGCGAGTGGAGTCCGGTTCTTCAAAGCAACTGTAAACTTCCCTCACCACAACGTCAGGCCCGCATCTCCCCTCATTCGAGTGGACAATGGAAAGACGCGAATGACGTTGGGCGCTTCTCCGCTCTCGGCGTTCCTTCAAAGGCGCGTGCTGCGGCCGCCGGCAAAAACCGCAAGGCGCTCAGCACGCATAAACAGCGCGCAAACGCTCCATGCCCATAGAATATCATTTAAAAAGTCGCCTGCAACTGCCATAAACGCTTTTGGTGTAACTGGCCCCTAAAAGGGTCAAACAGAAAGCTGCATCCTCCGGAGGTCGCATATGCAGGCTGCATACGTCATTAAGGTTTATTTCAGATCATTAACTGAGCATTACATTCGCAAGTCATGAGCATATTACAACAATTTGCGATTAACTAAATTATTAGTAAACTTTATAATTGTTAGTAGTCTCTAATAAGACAGTCTTTATAAAGTAAATGCAGTTTAAAAATGCGACCTCCGAAGGATGCAGTCTTTTATTTGAGAAACGGACAGAATTTCACCTACACTTAATCTCGCGATACATATTTAATCTCGCGAGATCTCGTCGCACGAGATCTCGTCACACTCCTAGTATATGTTTTTTTGGCTTGTTAGATGTACACCTTGTCACACAGCAGCTTTTAGCTATTATTCTGTTTTTAAGTTTTATCTGTAAATAAGTTTTTATAAGCTGTCGACCTCAAAAAACGAGCGTTTACAGACACAAAAGTGAAAACAGGCAACTTTTCATAGTACTCATATTAGTAGAACTGCGTCCACTAGGGGGAAATTAGTCGGCGATCCACTTTTTTCTCCTTAAAGGCTGGGTTTTACGGCTCGACAGCTTATAAAAACTTATTTCTGGGTTCTTTGGCTTGTTAGCTGTACATATTATCACACAGCAGCTTTTAGGCATTATTCAGTTTTTATTATAAGCCAGAAATGACAAGGAGGCGGCCTCTCGCAATACAAAGTCAATAGAGACGGTTGGATTGTATTCCCCCCCGGTGGCAAAGTGGTTTTCAAGTTTGCATAACTGCGCTCTGTCTCTATACGTTTATTTTCAAAAAACACACGTGACATACGTGACTAAACCTGATTGGTTGTTGTCATAGTAACACGTCACGGTGCTATCTGAAAGCTGTTGTTCAGTAAGTTCACAACGTGCATGCGGTTGCTTGCATTAAACGTATAAACTAAATTAATCGGTGATCATGTTTCACCAGAGGACTAAGATAAAACAACTCAATTTAAAATGTGAGCAGTTTTAGTGCATCTGACGTCGAGGAAAAAAGTATTTCGCTTTTTGTTTGGAGATGAACGAGACAACACGAGGGTAAGTGATGACAGATTTTCGCATTTACTTTATTTAGTTAACTATTAAACAAGTAAAACATTACAGTTGTCCTTATTTTAACCCAGCTTCTTTATGTAACAATATGTCGGTGTCACGTGTGGTAATTGGAACATCGTTATTGTGTGACTAAGCATTTCTCTTAAGCATTTCAGAAATAATTAAAACCTTTCTTTTTTTTTAGCACAGCGACATAAATGTGACCAACAAGAGCCAAGAAGACAGGAACAAATGAAAATACAGCCCATAGAAATACTTATTCTTGGTGGTAAGTTTGTTGTTGCTATTTGAATAACATTAAGTTCACGTTTAAGTTTTTCTATTGTTTCTCTTGCAATGCTAACGTTAGTTTAAAATGAATGTTTGAGCTGTCTTACCTGAAAATACCATGATGTGACCATATGGTTATTATAACTCCAGTAATGTTCAATGGCTAATGTATAGCAGTTTAATCTTGACAACCTTGTTGTCTTTTTGTTTATTTTTAAATGTATTTCTAATTACATATGGACAAAAAATGACATTGTAAGAAGGGTCAAGAACGTCAATATCTCAAAAATGTAAAAAGTTATAGCAAAAATTTTATAATTTTCATGATTCAGTCACACATTTTCTTGAATTTTAATGGAAAACATGGGACAAAATAAAGTGATGATTTTCGAGTTTCAAATTACCAGTATTTTGTTATTCTTTAACCCATATACATGATCTTGGTCTCATTTAAAAGCTTTTTTCAAGCTCTTTCTATCTGATCAACTACTTTTAGCATTTAACCATTTTGAAAATTTTAGCAACATACCTACTTTAAATGCGTGGACTATACTGCATATATCTCTACATTGGATTTAGGGCTGTCACCATTACTCTATTTTCTTGAGGAGTTAAAAAAATCCTGGAGCACATGTCGAGTACTGTATAGCGGAGATTTAGTGAAACAAACTAGAAAGAAAATTACAATAGTACCAGAAGCATATATCAGCACAACGCTGCCTCTCTCTCTCCCTCGTTCGCTCGCTCGCACACACACACACACACACACACACACTGGGCGCGTGCATCAGCTCGTGCATGAAGGCAAGAAGAATGCGATGCGATTGCATCCTTGTAAATTTTGGAAGTTTACACGACTGAGCTGCAGCGGGCAGGCATAAGGTTTATAAAAACACATATGAGAAGAAAGGCACAGCAACTCAAAAAGACTTACGTGTTTCACAATTACTCATAATGCCAATTTTCCTTTGCGGTCGACGTATTGGACACCCCTGGTTTATCATTATCCTATCTCTATATTAATATGACCATGCTGGTTTCTATGGCTCATTCGCACATGTTGTTGCCAGTTTACAGGGCGATGTAATCTAATGGTTGTTTCCAAGCACATTTAGGCTGAAATAAAGCCTCTTTTTATTTACATTACAAATGCCTAGTAAGTATATTTTAATGGTCGCGGGCGCGGGGCGGTGGGGGTTGTAAAAATAGTGTTGCGGGGCGGGTTGGGCCGGGCCAAATATTTTATAAAATATTTGGCCCGCCCCCAAACCTGCATTAACGACGACAGTGGGGCTTCCGGCCTTAGTCAAACAGGTTGGCACGTATGGTCGGGTTGCGATTTTGGCGCTTTCGTGTGTCTTGTAAATAGTATGCCAAACAGACCCTTTGCCACTGAACCTGCATTAACGACAACAGTGGGGCCTCCAGCCTTAGTCAAATGGGTTGGCACGTATGATCGGGTTGCAATTTTGGCGCTTTCATGTGTCTTGTGAATAGTATGCCATACAGACCCGTTTGCCACTGAACCTGCATTAACGACGACAGTGGGGCCTCCAGCCTTAGTCAAACGGGTTGACACGTATGGTCAGGTTGGGATGTTTTCTCGTGGTCTTGTAAATGGTATGCAATATAGACCCGTTTGCCACTGAACCTGCATTAACGACGACAGTGGGGCTTCAGGCCTTAGTCAAACGGGTCGTCAGGTTTCATTTTCTCCTAAAGGTCGGAAGGTGACCCTTATTTACCATATATACCTTTGCATTGGGCCCCCAATATGCAAAATCCTCAACTGTGGATAATATAATTATGCCGCAATAGTTAGTATGTCTGGAACTAAGCTGATTTAAACCACATTACTGTGTGACACTTCATTACATGTGAACAGCCCCTATGCTAATATGATTTTGTTTTTCTCTCCCTGTCTCGTCCTCGACCCCGAGGACAATGAGACAAACAGACCCAGTTCCGGTAGATGTGAAAGTCGCCACACCTCTGATCTACTGGCCGTCCTTCAACGTGATGCCCAGCTGATGCCTGACCAACGATCACCGGCAGAACCCGCTTAATCTCCGCTAAATCTCCTTATCCGTTCTCCCAAGGGTTTTTCCATTCTAGGACTTTTTTTAACTCCTCGGCTAAAAAGCCCTGGGTTTTTTTCTCCTAGGGTTTTTTTTACACCGGGGAGGCAGCCTTTTAGGGCTTTACTTAGCTTCCTCTTCTAGACGTTACTTTAGTAATAGGTTCGCTTATAATATTGAGTCATAGCCGCAGCAAATTTAACTGCTTATGCTATCATGTATTTTGTTGTGCTATCTGTCGTTTTTCTGTGCTTTTCACTGCTTCTATTAATGTAAAGCTGCTTTGAAACAATTGACTTTTGTGAAAAGCGCTATATAAATAAAATTTAATTGAATTGAATAAAAGCAGGACCTGCGGGTTGGAAAAAACGCAGACCCGCGCATCACTATTATTCATGTAAAAACCTGTTTTTTTATTGTAAAGCTTTAAGGGACTTGGCCTAGTCATCCTTGCATATACCATTTGGCAGGGCTCCAGACTAACTTTTTTCACTAGGAGCACAGTGGCCCCCAACTGAAAATTTTAGGGGCGCAACCAGAAAATGTAGGGGCACACACGGTAAATCAACATGCTAACCAAATATTCACATGTCTACTAATTTCCACTGTATTACTAATAAATACTTTAATTATAAATTCAGAAAGTACAATGTGCTGTTTCAAATTCAGTGTCATATCACAAAAAAAAGGTCAAATTTGCTGGTCGCACGTGCGACTGGATGTAAAATTCAGTGGCACACTCTCAAATTTAGGTGACAAAATGCCACCATTTGATGGCAGTCTGGAGCCCTGTTTGGCATCATTTCTGATTTTCTTAAATCTCCTTAAACAGAGGTGAACCTTAAGTTTGCAAGACCACAATAGACAAACAATGGAAAATGATCTAGGTTCAAATAAAACACAATTATCAATGTAAAACACATCCTGTAATACACACAGGTTGCTTTATATCATGAGCCTGTTCTAATCCTATCTTCATTCCCACTTGTAGAGTGCTGTGACAGATAAAACTGACACGCTTGATGAGGACACAGTGAAAGCTTTAAAAGGTAAACTGAGAAGTTAACAAAACTTCCATACATGCATATCTATGCCAATTTATTTTAAACATGGATAGCCAAATGTTCATTCATTATTGGTTAATTGGTATATTCTGTTTCCTTTTCACAGACCGTGTGATAAAGCAGTCTTTAATTACTACGGTGTCTGAATTGCAAGAAGAAGTGACCCTTCACTTAAACATGTGACATCTAAACTGTTTTGTGTTTTGGTTCAGCTTTTTATAGGTTTATCTTAAGTTGGTTAAAGGTGGAGTGCACTATTTTTGAAAGCCAATGTTAAAGGAACAGTATGTAAGAAATTTATATAAATGAATCATAAAATGGCCCTGATATGTCACTAGACATTAGGCAAGGCAAGGCAAGGCAAGTTTATTTGTATAGCACATTTCATACACAGAGGTCATTCAAAGTGCTTTACATAGAAATGAGAAAACAATATATAAAAGAGAAAAAAGAAAATGTAAAAATAATACATACACAATAAAATCACAATAAAAACAAAGATACATAATAACAATTAAAGAAAATAAATGTGATTTTAATAAAAACACTTTAAAAAGGTAAAAAGAATAAAACAGAAGTAAAAGTGACTTGAGTTAAAGGTGCAGTCAGTGTGAAGCAGCACAGTGCTCATTCAGTAAATGCAGAGTTAAACAGATGTGTTTTTAATCTAGATTTAAAAGTGTTTAGTGTTGAAGCACATCTGATCTCTTCTGGAAGCTGATTCCAGCTAGAGGTGGCATAATAACTAAATGCTGACGCACCTTGTTTTGAGTGAACCCTTGGTATTTCTAACTGACCGGATCCTAATGATCTAAGTAATCTTTTAGGTTTATATTCAGTTAGCATATCTGTCATGTATTTGGGTCCTAAGCCATGAAGTGATTTATAAACAAGTAACAATACTTTAAAATCTATTCTAAATGTAACAGGAAGCCAGTGTAAGGACCTGAGGATTGGAGTAATGTGCTCAGATTTTTTGGTTCTCGTCAGAATTCTGGCAGCAGTGTTTTGTATGAGCTGCAGCTGTCTAATGGTCTTTTTGGGGATCCCCGTAAGAAGTCCATTGCAGTAATCCACCCTGCTTGTGATGAAAGCATGAACAAGTTTCTCTAAGTCCTGTCTTGAGACAAAACATCTAATTCTGGCAATATTTCTGAGATAGTAGTAAGCTGATTTGCTTATCGCTTTCACGTGACTACTGAAATTAGGGTCAGACTCTAAAATTACACCAAGATTTCTGACTTTATTTTGTGTCTTTAGACCCATGGAGTCAAGGTATGTGTTAACTTTGAGAGTTTCATCTTTATTTCCAAATACAATGACTTCAGTTTTGTCTTTGTTTAACTGGAGGAAGTTTTGACGCATCCAACAGTTAATTTCATCAATGCATTTACATAGAGAGTCAATGGGGCTGTAGTCATTAGGTGACAGGGCTAAGTATATCTGGGTGTCATCTGCATAGCTGTGGTAAGCAATTTGGTTATTTTTCATTATTTGACCAAGTGGGAGCATATACAAATTAAACAGAAGCGGTGAAAGAATTGAACCCTGTGGGACTCCACATGTCATGGATGTCCACTCAGATTTATGGTTACCTATGTTCACATAGTAACCTCTTCCTTGTAGGTATGTTTTAAACCATTAGAGGACCATCCCAGAGAGCCCTACCCAGTTTTCCAGTCTATGTAAGAGTATGGTGTGATCTACTGTGTCAAAGGCAGCACTAAGATCTAGTAGCACCAGCACTGATATTTTACCTGAATCAGAGTTTAAGCGAATATCATTTATTATCTTTATGAGCACTGTCTCTGTGCTGTGATGCTGACGGAAACCGGATTGAAAATTGTCCAGATGGCCATTTGAATTTAAGAATTTGTTCAGCTGATTAAAAACAACCTTTTCAATGATCTTGCCTATAAACGGAAGATTTGAGATTGGTCTGTAGTTGCTAAGTATGGTTTTGTCTAGGTTACTCTTTTTTAGGAGAGGCTTAATAACTGCTGTTTTTAATGACTCTGGAAAGGTGCCTGTGATCAGAGAGGTATTTACTATTTTTAAGAGGTCAGTTTCTAAGCAGTTAAGTACCTTTTTGAGAAAAGATGTGGGGAGCCAGTCAACGCTGCTACTTGATGCTTTAAGATGTTGTACTGTTTCTTCCAAGGTTTTTATATCAATTATGTCAAATTCTGAGAGAATGGCTAATTTCTGAGGTTGTTGCAATGATATCTGACTGATCACAGTACAATATGAGGCCGTATTGATCGTCATTCTGATATTACTGATCTTCTCAGAGAAAAAGGTTGCAAACTCATTGCATTTGTTGTCAGAGAGCATTTCACTAGGAACTTGATTTGGGGGGTTTGTTAGTCTCTCTACAGTAGCAAAAAGAGTGCGAGTGTTGTTTATGTTTTTGTTTGTAATGTTTGAAAAGAAGGTCTGTCTAGCTGTGCCTAGTTCTACATTGAAAGCACGAAGACTGTCCTTATAGATGCTATAATGTACTTCAAGTTTTGTTTTCCGCCACATACGTTCAGCTTTTCTGCATGTTCTTTTCATGTGCTGTACTGCTGTTGTGTTTCTCCAGGGTGCTTTACGTCTGCCAGTGATCACCCTGACCTTTACTGGAGCTATACCATCAATAGCATCTTTAACTTTTATGTTAAAGTTTTCAAGGAGAACATCAACAGAGTCTGCCGATATGTTTGGCAACATTGATATAGCATTCATAAATACCTCACTGGTGTTCTCATTTATGAACCTTTTTTTAACATAGACAGATCTAGCATCAGTGGCAGGACAGATCAATAAATCAAAGTAAACACAGAAATGGTCAGATAGGGCTTCATCCTTGATTACAGTGGATGAAATGTTTAGACCCTTGCTAATGAGCAGATCAAGAGTGTGTCCCCGATTGTGTGTAGGACCTTGCACGTGCTGGGTCAGATCAAAGGTGTTTAAAACATTTAACAGTTCAATTGCAGCATTGTTTTCTGCATTGTCTATATGAATATTAAAATCTCCAGCAATAACAAAATAATCAAATTCAGAGGAAATTGTTGATAAAAGTTCTGTGAATTCATCAACAAATGCTGAGGTGTATTTGGGAGGTCTATAAATAATTGTAAACCGAATGCGTGGTGTACCTTTTACAGCAATACACAAATATTCAAAAGACTGGTAATCACCAAGTAACACTTGCTTGCATTGAAAGGCATCTTTGAATAAAGCAGCTATTCCTCCACCTCTTCTAACAGCTCTACAGACATTTATAAAGGTAAAGTTGGGTGGGGCTGATTCATTGAGGACTGTATACTGCAGCTGTCATCTAACCAAGTTTCATTTAGAAACATAAAGTCCAGGTTGTTAGTGGTGATAAGATCATTAACTAAAAAGGATTTGTTCTTTAGTGAACGGATGTTCAGAAGTGCTAACTTAACAGTAACTGGTTTTGGCACTGTATCAATCTCAGAATGACGTATAATAGGCAGTAGATTAGATAGAATTGCTGTGCGGCTGGAGACGGCCTTCATCTTTCTATCACATGTCAGGACAGAGATAGGGAAAGCTAAAGGGACATCGGGCACCCGCTTGTTCTTAAAATATTTATGATTGTTACTGCTGACGTAGCGGGAACCCAACACACATCAGTTACCAGTGCTGTTTGCAGATGAGGGTTGGTGTGATCCCTGACGTTGAGGCAGAGGTCGGAGTGCTCTCTCAGATGGAGGGGGAGGGCGGGCTGAGCCCGAAGGCTTTGGTGGTTGAGGAGCCCGCCGTTTCTTGGTTGATATTTGGGGACTCGCAGCAATAGAGTGGGAGAGCTTTGTTCCAGCAGATACCAGTTTCTCCATTTTCTCTGAAAAGCCCAGAAGTGGTGATGTTGGAGAGAGGGAGAGAGAGTGTGACGACATCAGCTGTGATTCTGGTGTTCCTGAAGGCTGGGAGGGGGTGTTATCATTCCTCTGGTCATTATCAACAAAATATAATGAAAATAAGATTAAAATTAAAGGGCGTGTTGCAGGTTAAATTTTTCAACGAATTTGTGCAATTTGTTTGTTGATAATAAACATTTAAACTGTTATCCATTGTATTTTATGTTGTTGGGTATCACGAAACGGAATAATATACGAAAAAGTACAGCGGTTTGCAATGATTCTCCTTTCCCCCACAACGCACTGCATGACGTCACGCTGGGGAGAGAATTTAGCAAAGCCGCCTTGAGAGCATTGAGAGTGACTATAGAGAGACGAGTAAAGTACAGTTCTGATAGCGCAGATTATAGATAAATACATAGATATCATAGATATCATAGATAGACAGACAGACAGATGGATAGGCTAGAGAGATAGGCAGACAGCCAGATAGCATAACGTTAGCATAATCGTAGAAAGTAAACAAAAATATACATACTCGTGCGTGCTGTCTTGAGGGGGTCCATGATCCTGCCTGAAATGGGTGTAACTTTATGCAATCTTCAGCAAAAACGGATTTAGGCAGCATGTCAAATCCTAGAAGCCGAGTGAGGCACGTCACATCTGTTCGCAGGGTCGACCAGCGACCCAAACGCACTCACTTCCTTACAGCCAGTAGCGGAGTGACAATCGGGAGAGTCGGGACTTTCCCGGTGGGCTGATCTGATAATAGTTATACATTTCGAGTTATATTAGTAACACCGCCGGTTCCCGCAGCCCGCTGGTCAAACTGTGCAGCATCTCTGATCAACAAAGTATATAAAAGTGCTCAACCTATTCGGCAGGTCCAACCATGTAAGTTACAGGATTTATAACAATACGGTGATCAATGAGCGGTTCCTCCTCAAATGGCATAGCCTGTCGTGATGTAAAAACCCGCCGAACGCCTGTTTATTACAGTATGTATGCGGTTGGATCAGAGTGTGCTGCAGCTGCTGACCGCTGCTACTGCGTAAATGATCGTGTGATTCGTTATGATCGCATAAACAATATAACAAAGCATCCTTTTATTTCACAAAACAATATATTTTAGATATTATTTGATAGACTAGTAATTGTGGATTAAGGATGTTTAAAAATCTCTAGCCTGGTGGTCAGGACATGAATGGATCAAATCAGCAGATTTGCTAAGTTTTATTTATCTCCACATATATCATAAATAATAATTAGCATGGTAACTTTGCAGTATACCACATTATATATTTCCTACGATGTATATATGATTTCCAAATTATATACGTAAGTATTAAACAGCAATAAATGTCTCATCTATCTCTATGGCTCTGGCTGAGGCTTTCTCCACTTCTCCCCAACGTGACGTCATCGCCGAATTGCGTAAAAAAAACGTTAATACCAAAAACATAAAAAAGTGGTCTTTAACCCTCTGGGGTCCGACCATTTTGGGACACTCTCAGAGGTTCTGACATGCTCTTACATTTGGTCTTTTTTTGTTGCTTTAAAACATAATAATGGCAAGTGTCTCATACCACCGCGTTCAGCACAAACTGGGCTAAAATATTATATGAGCTACATGTATGTACATGTTTGTATTTTTGAGAGAAAAATGTTTATGCGTGGTTTTTAAAAAAGCAAAATTTTTAAGTTACTGATATAAGTCCACAAAACCCATACTAAACATGTTTTAACAAGACTTTCCTAAACAGAATCTAGTAGTCTAGAGTTTTTTCTTTAAAATGATGTGAAAATCACCCTGCCTACTTATTCACATAAAACAATGTATTGATTTAGAAATTGTAAGACACTTTTTGTTTAGAGGGGCCGTATGCGAGAAGGATTGATTGACAGCAAGCAAACAAAGGCTCGCATAATGAGCTGCATAATGAGCTGCACAATGAGCTGCCTAATGAGGCAGGAATGTGAGAATGAACTACAGTAAAGAATGTGAGGACAAATGTATACATGTTTGTTTGAGGTTTATTAAGTTAACAATATACTCAAAATAGAAATGATGGTCAGTAGGACATTTTAAGTTTATTTGGAAACAAACCCTATTCAAAAACTTTGTATAAACTAAGAAACTGATACACAACAGAGCTGTAAACTTCGCGTGGCTCATGTTACCATATAACTTTATGTCCAAAAAGGGTTTTTCCACTTCATAGTTTTGTACTGATGAGAGAGATGCAGACTTCTAAGAGAGTTATAAACAGCTGTTAGCATAAATTGTCCACAGAAATACCCTTACTTAGTATCAGTGATATTTACCCATCAGTTATATAAGTAACATTCATATACTATCTTGTACATAAACTTAATCTCAGATAAACATCTGCAGCAATTAATATAAAAAGCTGTTTTCAGATGACTGTTTTCAGATGCCCATCCCCTTATCGTCTAGCTTCTGTTTTAAACGTGTTTCTGTAAGCGCGTATGAACTTAAAAACACATCGCATGTGTGCGAGCTCGCGTCTCCGTGTAATGCAGCGCTCATAAAAACGGTGTCGCGTGTAAAGCGCAATGTATGGAATTACCTTGCATGTAAAGAATATGGAATCATTTTACAGCAAATCCCGCAGTGCAGCATTAGTTGCCATGAAGGATACGAAAGTGAATACTGTGTCTAACACTGTACAGCATGTAACAGATATCCGCCATTATGGGAGGTCACGCGGATTTGTTTGTAAATAAGCATGTAAACATGGAATCATATTACACACTCTAAAAATGGCTGGGTTATTTTTTAACCCAAAATGCTGGGTTGAGTCTGTTGGGTTGTTTTGCTGGGTCATTCAGTTTTCTGGTTGTTGGGTTAAAACTGCTGGGTTATTATGCTGGGTTGTTTGAAGAGGTTCGCGCCCTGTGATGTTTAAATGTGCTCGGCAACGGTCCTCGTGAAAGAGTCACTGGAAGCAGTTGTTTCAAGGTAAGTTTATATGTTTTTGTGAACATTTCATGAATATAAACAAGATTATAACATTTTGCGAGACAGCAACGTGTTAATTCATACAGACTAAGACGACGGGTGTAATTTAGAGGAATGACGACTGTTACCTCAGATCGCCATTTACACAAATTGACTTGAATAATCGTTCTAAATGTTTAATATGGCATATTAATAAAATTATTAAAATCGATGTTACAAAATCCCCATCACACGGTGGATTTATTAACTGATGACAATTTCTGTAGCCTAAGCCTTTAAACCGGAACCGAGTCGACCTCCGCAACCCCACTTCGGCTTTTTGTGTCACACACGCGCATAGTTTACCCAGCTTAGCCATAGCGACACTATTAACTTAAATTTAGTGACAAACGAGTTGCTTTCTCGTCATTCGATATGGAAAGACAGACCGCGAGCACAAGTTAACCTTACCGGCGGCGGAGAATCGCGGAGCCGGCGTCTACACTGTCACTGAGAGGCAGGGACAAGCAGCACTCAATTCACCGTCAATACGGCAGGTAACTCGTCGATAAATGAAAACGAAACAGCGTTTCCAAGAACCGGTGTCTTATGTATATTGCTTCGTCCTCTCTTTTAAAATGAAACAATAATTTAAGTGTTTGGACATGAACTTGAAAACATAAACGTATTTGTCACCAAGACAGAGGCTGCGTGACAGTGACTATCGGTTAACAAACATTTATATGTGTTATATGAATTTAGATGTGTTATTGAGTCGTATTTAGTTACTACTTTATATTCATTTTATACTATTTTTGGGTTGTCTCCTGTGATTTCAAAATTATATTGACCAACCCTCTGATCTGTGGCTGATACTGTAACAGAGATGTTATGTTTTTTGCAGAGATTAGATGTGATGTTGTTTTCCAATTCTTTTTTTCTAGAGTGTGCAGAGTTTTTACGTCCATTCATTGATGAGGCTAGCAAGACCTTCATACAACTTCAGCCAGTAAGTATATCATTTAATAATTCCTATTTAAAATGTATTGGGAATGTCTTAATTATCTGCTGCATTTAGTACTGCAGCACTTTATTATTTATAGTCAGATCATCCTATTTGTCAGTCTGTGTGGTTTGCAGCCTTTGTTGTTGGCACAACAGTTAAAGGAGTGTAACACCAAAGTCTTATGCAAACCAACAACAGGGCATTGCATTTTTGGGAAAAAAAATCTCACACGTGGTGGTAATGCGGCCAGGGATGCAAAAGGAAGCATTATAATTTTTATAAAATGGATAATTCACTTGGCCCTCATGGTTTTCTGAATACTTAAATCTGATCATTCAGTTCAGACCACTAAAAGTTTTTTTCTGTTTTGTAGATTGCAACAAATGTGGTGGAATTTCTTCCCTGGACAGAATCCTCGAAACCCTTTCCTTTCGTCCTGGCCACGGGAAACATGTAGGAGATCTCTCAATTTTTTTTCTCAACCAGTCTCTCTGATGGAGCCAATACGGAAGTGACTTAAACTGCAATTCAGCCAAGATGGCGACGGCACGCACAGCCTACTTTAAGCTTCAAAAATGCTCTTCACAAACCAGTGGGTGACGTCACTGACACTACCAGGGGCGGAGCCAGACATTGTAGACATTGGGGGCTTAGCCCAAATCTAGGGGTTTCAAAGCTTGGTCCCCTGTTGATATTTTTTAAACTATTTTTTAAGCTTCATAAACTATTTTTTAATCTAAGTGTTCTCTGTATTGTCCAGCGTTGGGTGTAACTAGTTACTAAGTAATTTGTTACTGTAATTTAATTCCTTGAAAAAGTACTGTAAGGGATTACTCTTATTTTTCTTGTAATCGAATTACAGTTACTTCTGATGTAACTAAATACTGTCTATGGACTGTAGAACAATTATGTATACTATAATAAATAGTGGATTTAACATGGTTTTAGTTTACAATTCTCACTATTAACTGAGTGATTATTAGCATTATATTACTGAGATGTTGACTGTTTTTTAGTAGGCCTACTTAAATAGCACATATTAATGCCTGATTCTGCAAAACCTTTTTCTACACCCTTAACCCTCCCCATTTCTACAAATACTTAAAATAAACAACTACTTTAGTATTAATAAGCAGTAGTAGGAGTAAATTGAGGCAAACGTAGTTAATAGATAATTAATAGAAAGAAATGAACCCTAAAGTGGGACCAGAATAATTGATGTACTTTAATATATTGTTTCTTCGAGCCATTTCAAGCCTATCCTTGTATCATGTACTAAATAGGATTTAGAAAGTAATAAGTAATAATTAAATACTTTTTGGAGTAATTTGTAAAGTAATTTAATTACATGATTGAAGATGTAATTAGTAACTAGTAATTAATTACTTTTTTGAGTAACTTACCCAACACTGGTATTGTCATTTTGAAACTGCAACATAACAAATTTTGACAATGATACTTTAATTTCTCTTATCCAAAAATAGGCAAACATGTTTGCTGAAGGCTAATCCAGTAACTATAAAGCTACATAAGAATAACAATTTTTGACTTCATTGACAAAACAATTTCTCACCTGCTTATGGAAGCGTTTCTCTCTTTCTGTCTATCTGTCTGTCTGTGATCTCTCTCCACCCTCCTCTCTTCCTATTTGCACTGACAGTTATCACACATAAGGATATTTTAATGTAAGAGATTGGGGATTCACATTTTATAACTGTCTATCAATGTATTTCTGAGGTAAAATCATTGCGAATTTCAAATGCATATGGACAAAACATACCTAACTAACTATATACTTTCTCACCTTTTTACTTCTGACGTCTTTAAAAATATAAATCGTATATCCATCTATAAAAAAGTATATATGCAACAATGAGCAAGTTTTTTCAAAGTTTTAATTCACTGTTATTAAATGTACTTTAAATACAACGTTACCAATGACCAATGAGGCAGACTAGACCAGAGCACCACAGTAAGTTAGACGTTAGCCATGCAGATAATATATCAGTTCACGCTATTTAACGGTATTTACATCACATAACTATAAATATACACTTACAGTAATAACGAAGGCACTGTAATAATAAAGACACTTTGAAAATGCGTTTACTGTGGGGAGATTCAGAATGTTATTTTGCATTCAACAGGCATCTCTTATTCATTTTCAGTTGAGTGGGGGACTGGAGAGTTAAAGCTGAGTGCCGCCACCTAGCCTCCTGGATGAATTCATTTTAAAGATCTGAAAAGATTCGGGGCTTTTGACAAAACATTCGGGACTCGAGCCCCAAAAGCCACCCCCCCGCTCCGCCTTTAAAGACATTTTACCTGCTTGAAAATAAATACCCCAGGCAATGTGCATTTTCCAAATGGATGAATCCTCTGCTGTTCGATTCCTTTGTACATCTTTGTTTGCAAGGAGTAACTTTAATTAATTAAGTATTTTTAGTCAAATACATTCCATACTGTGAAACTTAAAACATTTGTTCTGTTAAAAACTTTACACATCTATGAATAATTTTACTTTTAATTTAACAATTGCCTTGTTTCTTTTCTTACACTGCTGTAGTTTTGTTTATGTACATTTCAGTATTTCATTTATATACTGTAAAATTCTTACTTAAATTCAAACAAATTGATTTAACCTGTTACATTGTTACTTCAATGTGCATGATTTCTGATATTTAATAAATATATTTATACTTGATGTCAGTAAGCAGTCCTTTAAATGATTTTGCAAATGCCAACTGTAAAAATGTAAGAGTTTGTAGTTATTTTGCAGTCAAATAAACATTTATTTGGTGTTCACAATGGTCTTGATTTAAAATAAAGCACATGATAAAAATAACCCAGCAAGAATAACCCAAACCTAGAATATTAATCCCATAAATGGTTAAAATGACTACACGCTGGGTTTTTTCAACAACCCAACCTGCTGGGTTAAAATGTGTTACCCAACGGGCTGGGTTACTTTAACCCAGCATGTGTTCTGTCCAATATTTACCCAGCGCTGGGTTGCCAATTGGGTTGTTTTTAACCCAACCATTTTTAGAGTGCAGCACACACTTAAAAGATACAGCAGTTCAGGCTTACTGAAAGTTTCCATGAAGGATATAAGTGAATAACTGTGTTTAACACTGTTACAGCATGCAACAGTGAAATCCGCCATTACGTGAGATCGCGTCTGTTTGTAAACAATGCGAAAGTTTTTCAATCCGAAGCGTGCAGTCTGCTAAGGTTGCTTAACGTTACTGTATGTAGGCTGAACTGCACAAGCCATGAGCATAGCCTATTAAGTTACATGATAGCAAATATAAATGGTATAAATTAACTGTTGACGTTACTTACTTCTAATCCAGCTCCAGTGCTGTCTCCATTGATCTTCTTAGGTAACGTTAAAGATAAACGCTTCTCTTCCTCAATGTCTAGACATAACGTTAAATGAAGATATTCCTCACATGTGTGTATAAAGTTTATAGTCCAAACATGCTGTAAAGTCTTTAAATCTGATCAAACTTTACGCTTTGCTTGTTATGGTTGAACAGCTCGTGTCTTCATTACCATGTCAACAGCTGTGGGCGTGGCCAAATTAAAGATAATGAAGTCAGCCAGGAAAAACGGTACTCTCTTTACTTCAATGCAGATTACATAAACAAGCAATATTTGTTTTCGATTATATAGCTTGTTTAAAAGTAGACATTTCAGGCTTTCTTTGGATATGTGTATCATGCTTGTGTGACGAGTATTCGCGGAGTTTCAATTGATTTTTGTAACGTGTTTTGAGAGACAGCTGGCGGAGACAGAAATGTCTGGATGCACACCCTGTTTATTTTCTTTATTTGACGAAAACACAAAGATCTGTTGTTATTGTGAATGAACACATATTAAAGAAAACCCTTTACCGTTTCAAATGATTAATGATGGAGTATTTTAAGTTGATTCTGCCATGATAAGGAAAAAACACGTCAAAACGCGGCCCCGGGTTTTTTGGACCCCAGGGGGTTAAGACCATTTTTGAGACATTTTAAATATGATATTCATATCTTGAGTGATTTATGTACCCATTAATCGACAGTGGTGGTTAACCTGCAACACGCCCTTTAACTTCAAATATATTAAATGCATTTCAAGATATATTTAAAGTTGTTTCAATATAATACATTTAATATGCATTTAGTATAGTAGCATTTAAATATATTAAGTATGTCCCAAAAAAAACTATTTAACTCTTTCCCTGCCATTGACGAGATATCTCGTCAATTAAGAGAAAACGCTTCCCCGCCAGTGACGAGATTTTCCGTCTTTCCGCAATACCGCTATTATTCACCAGGTGGCGCCCTTCCGCAACTTTTTAAACCCGGAAGTATTGCCCTCTGGCATGCTGCTGCATGTCCGTGTCTGTTTTAAAGATCGCTCTGAATGGAATCTCTATGAAAAGTCCGTCACAAAAATGGAATTATCTCTGCTTTTTGCTCAAAATGTGGTGTTTTTGCAGAAACCTACCCATATTCAAAAGCTGATTACAAAAGAACTACTCAAGGTAGGATGAAACTGTTTTTTTGTTTGAAAGCAGAGGGTCTGTTCTTTCATTTGGTATATTGTATGTTTATATATCTGAAGAAGAACATTTTCTGGAAGGCATTAAACTTTGGTGAAAATCATGAAAAACGCTGGCGCTGGCTGGCAACTTTTTAAAAAAATGCTGGCGGTGAAAGAGTTAAATATATTTCTTTTTCACCTGGGAAGGCAATAGAGACAGTTAACGATTTTAAATATTTAGGTGTTATTTTAGATTTTCATTTAAATTTTGATGTGCATGTAAAGAGGCTGTGTAAAACAATCAGATCAAATTTGAATTGTTTTTACATGATTAGACCGTATGTTCTGTATTAGCGTGTTCTGTGTTAATGTGTTACTCATCCTACTCCCCCTAGTGGATACTAAAGAAATTACAGTCACATTTGTTCTGTGGCTTCTTTTAATGACATCATCAGGAAGCGCCCAGTAATGTCTTCAGTAAGCAGCTTCTGGTATTTCAGAACCAGTCTAAGTCCATCTGGTCACATTTCAAGCTATAAACGAGCATCGTTGGTATGTAAATGTTCTTTAACATGTCATCTATCTATGCAGAGGAATATTTTCATGTAAGATGACATATTTGATATTAAAATAGATTTCCGGGTGTTCATTTATCCCGGCTGTGGCATAAATAGAATAGTCTGAGCAAACTTATGACTAAAATCTTTAAATAGCTATTTCATTGTGTAAAATACAAGTTATTTGTACTAGTATTGTTTAAAACGTGAACAGACTTAATGTGAAGATTTAGTACTCATTTATGTATATTTTTGGTTTCAGTTTTACCCTACTTTTGTCATCATTAAAGAAGTGAAGGATTCATCTTCGTCCAGTGTGGTGATTAGAAGAGGAGTTAAACTATCTGTCAATTTACACAAAGGGCTGTAATAACATACCTGCAAACTCAGAAGGGCTGAAAAAGGTGACACATTGTATACGCGCCCGCTAGGCTAAATGCTAACACATTCATGAAGCACTGTACATAGACTAAATGTGCACGCATTGAAAAAAGTTAGGCATGTATTAATTCATCTAAGTTGAGGTAAGAACATAGTAAAATATTAAAAAACGGTGGTGTTTTCCTTTAAGGCTAACTTAACTGCCAGAGCAGGGGCCTCATTTATAAAATGCTCCGTAGAAACCAGCGTACATTTGATCTTAAGGGGCTTTTTACACCTGGTCACTTCATGCGTTTTCTTTGATCGGATAACTATCTGATCGTAAAAAGACCAGGTGTAAATGCCCTTCAAAACGTTTTCGAGACGGATTTAAATCCGATCGCTCAAACCACTTCAGGAGGTGGTCTGGGACGCATTTCAGGTGAAGCTGGACAAGCGTAAATACATCTGGTTGATGAAACCACATCTTTCAGTGCATAACTCCTCCCAAACGTAAGCACGTCACCCAGAAGTTAGCCGTCAAAGAGGTAAACAAACAAAGACGACACGCTCGTTGCTTTATGGAGTGATGACAGCGGGTAAAAAAGCTTCCTAGAATCAATAAAATAGTCTAATGACAAACTCCAATGATATTAAACAAAGAAATAAAACTTTAAAAGAGTTTTGTGAATGCTTTTCCCATCATGGACCTGCATTAAATCACCGCGCTGTCACTCTCTTGCTGCGCTGTACTGCGAGCTTCAGCTCATGCCGAGCAAGGAGACGCAAGTCCCCTGCCCAACATACAGTACAACATACAGTAAGTGCTACATATTGTTGCGTAAACATCATCTTAAGTTTTTTAAGGCGGAGTAATAAATAGTGTATTTGCATTTTTGGCGGGGGTAAAAGATTGGATTCATATCCGTTTTGCCAAGACACATTTATGTGGCCAAATGTTAATTTTTAACAAATCAGATAGCCATCTAATCAGAGAAAACCAGTGACCAGGTGTAAAAAAGCCCTAAAAGCCTCTTACGATCATTTATCAAAAAAGCGTACGTGTGATTCACAAAACAAACGCACGCACAGAAAACGCGCGTACCCCTTTCTTTCAGATGTGAAATCTATAAATCGCAAATTATCTTGAACTGGTATGCATCTGAACAGTTACAGATTTCCGCCTTTAAACGATGCCTAATTAATGCCATTGACATATAAAAGAGCGCATGTCAATGTTTAAACCCTTTATGAGCAGCAAGAATGGCTTATATTTTCAAAAACCTGCAGCAATCGGACAAGCGCTGCAAAAGTGCCTCAAAACTAACCTCAAAACTAACATCAGTGTCCATTAAAGTATCGCCTCAGAATATATCCTCCTTAAACGGCCTCTGGTGGGTAGCGTGAAAAGTTTAATCCGCAGGAAAAGCTGATGCAGCCAAGGCCTTTTTAGAGAAGCTGCTGGCAACGCAAAGACCCGCCCTTCACTTAACCCCACTTGTTCAGCTTCCATCCATTGACCAATCGGCTATCCTAACTTTAACCACACTGTGATGACCTCACGTGATGACCAAAGAGCTTTTATTGTTTTTGTGAAGCAGTATACAATAACTCTTCGGATCTATATGATTCACGTGGATGACCTTTTTCAATTCAAAACGGCGATTTTCGCCGAAAAGCGACTAGTTTGCAGGTATGTAATAAGGACGGAATAGTAAAACAACGCCTCATAAGCGAGCTGATCTACAGCAGATCTGGACCCCGCACGCTGCAGTTCTGAAATAAAGGTAGCCAGTAGTGCTGTGTTCAAAATATCGATATGACGATACATCGTCATGGACGCATGACGATGCGCGCATCGATACAGCACCTTCCGTATCGATTCGGATGCACTTTTGAAAGTAACGTGACGAAACGCTGTTGATCCATATGGAAAGGACGCATGTGTCCCGTGGAGTACGTAGAGTTAAGGTAGCGGGGTATAGTTTCACTTTGCGTGTCTGTCTCGCTGGCGCACGTGTCTGCATAGCGAGCCGCGTACTCGCGCTCTCTCTCTTTCTCGCTCGCACGCATATTTAAAATCAATGAGTTCAGTATGAAAGCGCAGATATCTTAGCCTATACTACAGCAAAGGGCTTTATTAGCCACTCTCTTATAAAACAGTACTAACTTATTTGAGAAGAACAAAGATTTGCATGTGAAAAGTGTACGTCTAGAGATACAGAGCTACTTCAAACTATAGCTGTCACATTAATAATCTGATTTCTACTAAATAGTATTAACTCTGACTGGATGTTTATAGATATGTTCAAAGATGTAAAATAATTAAATGAGAGACAAATATAATGCCTAGAGTAAGGCACTACCTTTGTAAAACTGCTTTAAAAAACACAAGTACTAACTCTGGGATTTTAAGCATTTCTATGTTACCCCAAAAGCTAATAAATGAATGGCAAAAACACAACTGTTACAACACTGCTTATTCAATGTACAATAAACAGATAATAATAATAATTATGTTACAAAAGTCTGAACAAAAAATGTAATTCAAAATAGTCTTGTATCGTGATGCACATCGTATCGGGACCCTTGTATCGGGATACGTATCGTATCGGGGAATTGTTGGCGATACACAGCCCTAGTAGCCAGCATACACAATGTCCCAAGACGATGCAAAATCAAGGGGCTCATGGATCACCAGATCTCAAGCTTCTCACACATCCAGTCGCCATAGCAGATCTAGTGCAGCCGCAGCTATGGCACGCGCAGAAGCGGAAGCAGCCAGAGCAAAAGTAGCATATGCTGAAAAGGAGATGCAAATCAAAATAAAAAAGCACAATTGGAAGCATCATTGGAGAAACTGAATGCAGAAAAGACAACAGCTGCGGCCGTAGCCAAAGCAGAGGTTTTGGAGGCTGCTCTGGAGTATGAGAATGATGGGCATTGCTCCAAGCTAATGTGTGGATCAGAACAGTGATCTTACAACCCCATACAAATGACTGAAGAGTATGTACAAAAACATAGTATATTGGACAGCAGTCTTAAGCCAGAGTCACAACTACAGGGTTTCCCTACTAACACCCAACCTCAGCATACACCCCCTCCGCAAGTGCCTACAACACTCACTTATCAACCCATGCAGCTCAAGCCTGAAAGGAATGAAGACCCACAGACTGAAAAACATCATTCTCCAAAATGTTCTACCACAATAAACAAGAACCCTGTACACGCACAAATAGATGGAAAACACACTGAGTACTGGGGTCACAAAATTTACGACAGGTATCACCCTCCATTAGCACACCTATAAATAACTACCAACCAGCATATCATGATAGTCACATAGGGGCTTATGACGGCCATAACTACCTGCCAAGTACGTCTGTCCACAGCGACCTGCGAGAAAACAAAAAAATGATGAAAATAAAAATGTGACAGACTTTGTAAGCTTTCTTGCCAGACGAGAAATTGTTTCAACAGGACTGTTGAAGTTTGATGATAAACCTGGAAACTACAGGGCATGGAGGGCGTCTTTCCTGAACACTGTCAGAGGCCTTAATCTTAGCGCAAAAGAAGAAATAGATTTGTTAGTAAAGTGGCTGGGGCCAGAGTCAGCAGAACATACGAAACGCTTGAGAGCTGTACACGTCAATGACCCAGAAAAGGGGCTGTTAATTGTGTGGGAGAGACTCTCTCCGCCACGCTGAGAGAGAGAGAGAGAGATGCTGAGAGAGAGACGAGGAGTCGCAAGCCCGGAGCTCCGTTGAGCTTATCAGCTAAATCCTATTTTTTCACTATCTTATTACTATCTATATTATATGACTTATTAGTTTATCTTAGGAATACTTTACCTTGACGATTACTGAATTGTATTACTAAGCGATACGATTTTATCACTAGTAACACCCAGGGCCCTATTTTAACGATCTGAAACGCAAGTGCGAAGCGCAAAGCGCAAGTAACTTTGTGGGCGGATCGTGGGCGCTGTTGCTATTTTCCCGGCGGGAGAAATGACCCTTGCATGAGGCGCAAATCAATAAGGGGTTGGTCTGAAGTAGGTTCATTATTCATCGGTGTGGTTTGGGCGTAACGTCAAATAAACCAATCAGAACGCTATCCAACATTCCCTTTAAACGCAAGGGCGCAAGTTCCATGGCAGGTTGCTATTATAATGACGGATTTACCAGGCGCACGCCAGGAGCGGTTCACAGCCGAGGAGACCGACGTTCTTGTAAGAGCAGTCAAAGACAGAGAAGTTGTTTTGTATGGGAATGGGACTTGGGAGAAACTCGCACAAATCAGCGTCGGTTAAACAGGCGTGAGAGGAAATATAGCCACAATTGTCTCATCAGCTGGCATCCGCTACAATGATGTCAGGAGACGGGGGAATCCCAAGCTTGCCAGCATAAATTGGGCACGACGTGTAACGGGAGGTGGATCTGCCTCTAAACAGGACCTGACGCCAGCAGAGGACATCGCTGCGTCCACCCTCAGCGCTGAAAGGGTTTGGGGGCTTTGAAATCGGAAACGCAAGCAAGGTCCAACCCCAAAGTACACTTACAAATCAAGTTCATATACATTAAGTAGGGATGTAACGATTCAATCGCGATTCAATCGCGGTCCTCATTAAAAATGCCTGTCTGAAATCGATTCTGAATCGCAAGGCTGCGATTCTTTGTTTTATGCACAGCTTGTGCCTGTATTACGGCATTTGGAAAATCATTATGAGTCGGAGTCGTTTATAACGTGCATTTATAAAAGCAACACTCGTTAAACAAAATCATTCAAAATATTCTTTATTATCATGAAAATACCTGAAAAAATTTGAAGAACAGCGTATAAATATTCCTGTGTAGACATTTCCTGGAATAGGGTTTGTAATGCTACTTCTTCTGTGGCACAAAGGGAGTTTCTGCATGAGAGCGCCCCCTGGCGTTCGGATGTGCCGGGATTTCACCGTAATTCATTCAAATTCATTCATTGAGAAAACGTGCATTTGCACGATGAATCGTTACACCCCTAACATTAAGGTTTCTTATGAAAACATTTTAATTATTATTTACATAAAATAAACGTTATACAGCCACACAACAAACTTATGAAAATATTTTAATCGTTATTTGCATGAGAATTTTTTAACGCAGCCACACAATACATAAAAACCACAATCACCACAATGCTCACCACAATGGTTTCCCTTATCTCATGTGTTAATATTTTTTATTGTAACAATTTATGATTTGCAAAAATAACTGTTGCATCTGTAGATTAGATAAGCAATGCGTGTTGTGCACGCTATACATTATGGTCAAGTATGCGCCCTTAAAATAGCATAATGAACTACGCGCAACGCGCCACTGACTTTAGACTAGTTTTTTTTTGGTTAGTAGCGCAATTGTTTTTTGAAACTGCAAAATAGCATAAGAGATGGTTTGCGCCAGAACACGCCTCCTTTTTTGCGCTGAACCGCCCAGGGAGCGCAAGTTCATTCCCTAGTTTGCTGACGTGCGTCTGTGGAGGGAAAAACCCGCTGTGCGCCGGTGCAAAATACGAAATGATACATGCGTCACTGACAAAGTCAATTGCGCTGGGTGCAAGATAGGGCCCCCTGTGTTAGCATATAGCCCGCTAGCATGACCAATCGGTGCAGGCTAAAGCTAGCATTTCTTACCTTCTGTTTACTTAAACCTCCCTTCGTTGGCGATCAAATGGCGGATTCATCCGATATATGCTTTTCTGATCTGTCCACACCAGATCGGGAAGCTGTGAAGGAGCTGATGCCCGGCCTTCACAGAGTCAGCATGCCTAACATCACCCTGACCATAGACCCTCGTAGGCGGCCGAGGCTGCTGCGAGCAAGCACCCGTCTCGATGCAGCTTTATGGACAGCGTTCGGGCGAACGGAGACGTCAACACCCAGCATGAAAACGGTAAGACTCCGCTTGTCATTGTAACCTGCACTACTTGCCACATGTACAGTTTAGCTTCTTCCGTCACCATAGAGGGGTTTACATGTGCTAAGTGTATTGAAGTAGTAAGGCTGACGGAGAAGGTTGCAGAACTAGAAGCGCGCATCCGAACGCTAGTTGAGGACAGTAAGACCGCTAATGTTAATGTTACAAACACTGTTTCGGGTGCGACTTGTGTTAAGCGTAATACACATGGCTCGGTTCCAACTTCAGAGTCAAGGCTGCTGACTAACTGGGTGACTGTCAGGTGGCATAGTCACATTCGGCATCCAAATAACGTTCCTGTTTTAATATCAAACAGATTTTCTCCACTCAGAAATACACCGGCTGAGACGTCTGTTAAAGGTGCCCTGGTTATTGGAGATTCTATACTCAGGAACATTGACATTGAGGCACCAGCCACCATGGTTGATTGTATTCCGGGAGCCAGAGCGTCTGACATTAGATCCAAACTTAAAGTGCTGGCTAATGCTAAACGTAAGTTTTCTAAGATTGTTATTCACGCCGGCACGAATGACACCAGACTCCGCCAGTCGGAGATCACCAAAGATACTATTAAAGATGTGTGTGAGATTGCAAAAACAATGTCAGACAATGTAATTTGCTCTGGTCCCCTCCCCGCCTACCGGGGGGATGAAACTTACAGTAGATTAGTGTCTCTTCATGGCTGAATGTCAAAGTGGTGCCCTCAGCATAACGTAGGGTTTATAGACAATTGGAAGCATTTCCGGGGAAGACCTGACCTGCTAAAGAGAGATAGCCTCCAGTTTAAACGAATCCACCCCACAAGACTATTACTATAAACACGTTCCTCGTGGTGGTGTAGCTACAATATACAACAAAATATTCTAAGTAAACCATAAATCCGAACTAAAATTTAATTAATAATACTGTTAAAAAAGGAAATAACTGATCGTAACAACAAACAGCTTTCGTTCATTTTAGCTACCATATATAGGTAAAAACTGTAAACAAAACGTGTCAGGGCCCACGCATACTCGTAAACACATATTAGACTTAATTCTGTCACTCGGACTCAATATTAATGACATCAAAATATCACCCCAGAGCGATGCCGTTTCAGACCATTGCCTTGTGTCTTACACGATACTTCTAGTTAGGACCTCTTAGTCTACAACATGCTACAGATTAGCCAGAACAATAATTTCAACCACTAAAGATAGCTTTATCAGCACTCTTCCAGACCTGTCTCAAGTGAAACATGTAGCAGATAACCGTGAAGATCTGGATATTATAATAGAAAACCTGAACAATGTTTGCACTAGCACATTGGATGCCGTTGCTCCCATTCGAAAAAAGAGAATCAAAGAAAAAACGCCAGCTCCATGGTATGACCATCATACTGCAGCCCTTAAAAAAGTAGCCAGAAAAATGGAAAGAAACTACCAAATTACAAAGTTAGAGGTATGGCGTTTAGCATGGAAAGAGAGTGTTCAACACTATAGACAGGCTATTAAAACCGCCAGATCTACCTATCTCAGTACGCTTATTAAAGAAAATCATAACAACCCTCGTTTCCTATTTAGCACAGTTGCGAAACTGACTAGAAACAAAGAACAAACAGAAACCAATAGTAAACTCCAACTAGGGATGCTAAACAATTAATCGCGATTAATCGTTAGCAGAATAAAAGTTTTTGTTCAATCATATATGTGTGTGAACTGTGTATAATAAATTTGTATAAATAAATGTACACACATGCATGTATATGTTTTAGAAATGTTTACATGCGTATATACATTTGTATATTTATGTATAATTTATATTATATATAAATATAAATACTTAATATATACATTTTTTTTTTCTTAAAATTATACATGAATGTGTTCATATTTATATATATACATATTTATTATACACAGTTTACACACATATGTGATGTAAACAAAAACTTTTATTCTGCTAACGATTAATCGCGATTAATTGTTTAGCATCCCTAACTCCAACACAATAGTAATGACTTCATGAACTTCTTTACTAACAAAATAATGTCTATTAGGGAAAACATAGAAACTACGCAAGCAGCTTTGAGTCATTTAAACCTACTACAATAGAAGAGCTCTCTAAATAGTTAGTAATAATTAGTAACGTCATCCAAATCATCGTCCTGTATACCCCGTTCCCACAAAATTACTAAAAGAGGTATTTCATGTAGTGTCAGACACGATACTAAATATCTTTAATTCATCTCTAGAATTAGGATACGTTCCAACAGCTTTCAAACTAGCAGTTATTAGACCGCTCATTAAAAAACCAAACCTTGACCAGGGAGATCTTAATAACTTTAGACCAATCTCAAATCTACCTTTTCTTTTTAAAATATTAGAAAAAGTAGTGGCAAGCCAGATACGCACATGAAGACTTAAAATTTAGTCTTTTATTATTACATTTATTCTTTTATTAAAATGTATTATCTTAATATGATTTTATTATTATATATTATGTATCTGTATTATTATTCTTTATATTCATAATCAGTTGTGTTATCTTATGGAGTGTTAAATGCATGTGTTTGAATGCACGAGACTATAGATAGTATGGATCACATGTCAGGGGATTGAAAGAGGGTAATACACTTCATTGATATGACATGTCAGATGTGTACAGTTTGCAAAGCACCATAGAAGTATACACTAAGAATAGTATCTTAATATAGGAGTGGACTGTGCCATGTGTTAGCATGACATATATGTTCTATATTTGAGATGCTTAAGCAACATGTTTTTCTACCTTACATGGAAGTCTTTCTGTGATGTATAAAAGCTCAAACCTTACTGTACCACCCCAGAGAAACTGAGGGATGACGGGGTGAAAGGAAGGAGAATTAAAGAAATGTATAGTCTGTCATAAATAGAACATCTTTACTGGTTTCTCTCCTGACATATATATATATTAAAGATTTTTTCTTGGCAAGACAATTGGTGTCCGGATCCGTGAATCAAATAATAAAGGGGAAAAGGCTTAATTCCAAGTCTACAATTTGGCGTCACGAACAAGGATTGCATCTTCAGGCATTTGTCTCAATCACTTCAGGTAAGACTTTATTTTATTTCAAAATAATTATAAGTCTGCCTGATGATTGGACTTTGACTGAAACTGCTTAAAAGAACTGTGTCATTTAAACATCAGTTGTGTTGCCAATGAATATATGTGTCAGTAATAGGAAAATAATTTAAATAATATAAATTTGATGTGGCTTATTTGAGCTGCTCTGATCAGTAAACCTCTAAAAAATATTGAATGAAGCTGGGGTAGTCTTTTCTATGTTTGAAAAGACTTATAAAAAAAGTGGATCTTTTTTAGAAAGAAGACCATTTAGTCAATATATTGGGATAGCTGTAAGGCGATTTAGCAATCAGCTGTCATGACTGGGAGGTGGTTGGAATATGGCGAGACTGTAAAAACGATGGCAGAGTAATCTCTAAAATATTTCCAACACACCGAAGAATCGTTTCAGAAGGAAATGAGGATAGTGTGACAGTGGTGATTTATTGCGATTTAAAGTGGCGGGTCTGTGCTCCGAGTTAGTGCAGTGCAGTATAGAAGATACGAAGAAACCCTAAAACGTTTAAATACGCTGGGAATTGAACCCTTAGAAGAAGGGAATCAATTAAAAGGAGCTAGAATCGCGTGCATTTCAATTTTGACAATGAAGCTGTTTAGTGTTTTGTGGAGGAGACTGATCTGAGAGCAACTTGAAAAAAATTAAATTAAATAAAATAAGGAAAAAATAGAAGAAAAAGGAAATATAAAATTGATTAAGTTACTTATAAATAATTAGTTAATTTTATTTTGTTTTTTTTATTCCCCCCCTTCTTTGTTCCTCGAGTAAACTAGAGCAGGTTAGAGAGAAGAGAAGCAGAGAGAAGCTGAGAGGCTCCCCTGAAATTCACACACACGCACACACACATATAAATAGCCTTGCTGCTGTTGGGGCCTCCCTTGGAATTCACACACACACACACACACACACACACACACAAAAATAGTCCTGCTGTTTTGAAAATACAAGAGACTGAGGGACAAATAATTTGCAAGATGGCAAGTGCCTGTAACAGCAAAATGATATCTGTTTGGTATTTGGATAAAAAGAAGAAGAAGCAAACTAAGTTTTTAAAAAAAGGACTGGATATCAACGCATCTATGGATGTGCAGCTAAGCTGGTTCGAGTCCCAAAAAGACTCTATCAAGACAAAAGTATTCCCAATACTGGCTGCTAGTTGGATTGTGAAACAAGGAGGAATTTGTTGTGGCATTGATGGGTGTCCAGTTTCACTTGTTGAAGCAATGAAGCCTCAAGTTGAAGCATATAACAAGTTGAATAAAATCATGTCTATTAAATGTTCAGTTAAAGAAGATGATGATGATTCATTTGATCCAGATTGGACAAATATAATAACTGAAGCTGAAAGGAAATATTCACAAACACCAGAAAAATCCACAATAACTGTAACACCTCCTCCTTACAACCCAACTTATCCAACATTGCCTGAACAATATAGAAGTTCTTCTAAACCTCTGATGCAGCCTCAGGCTTCAAGATCAAATGAAGGTCCAGTTGACAAAATGTATATTGCATCTGCACAAGCAGCTCCAATAATAATGAGATCTAAATCAGCCCAGCCAAATAGAGACATGCTACGATGTACACCAGCTCGTGATAATGGATCTGACTGGGGTGATGAGACAAGAGATGATGACATGATCACAATTGATAAAATCGGTCCTGAAAGTTCTTCACCTGCAATTAAAAGAGAAGAATCTGAAATGATGACAGAAGAGAGACCATTCACACCAGGAGAACGTCAAGCCATTCTCACAGCCCTGCCTCCTTTAAAGAGACAAGATCAAAAAACACAGAGTTTTGGAGAGAATTAGACTCTCTGGTTGAAGCACATCAAATGACATTAAGAGATATACACACTATTGTTAAAGCTAAGATTCCAAGAGACAGATGGGAACGCTTGCCAGCTTCGATAACAACAGCCCAATGGATGGATTTGTGGGTTGATGGCCAGGGACGACCCCTGGGTCTTTGGCAAGCATTAGATGGGTTCCGAAAAGAAATCCAAGAAATCTTAGGCAGCGGTAAAATTCCTTTCACGTCAGTGACATTGATTAAGCAAAAGGATGATGAATCTCCAGATGAATATGCTCTGCGTAAGTGGAATGCTTATGAGAGATGGGCACTCTGTGCTAAGAAACAACCTGACAGAGATGATGTACAGTTTACCGACACACTTGTGGATGGACTGAGCGCAAAATACCAACAAGCCTTGTTACTTGGAGTCAACCCAGGTGAGACATTTGACCAAATTATGCAATGGGCTGGCCGCCTAGAGATGGCTATGAGATCAAACAAGGAAGAAGGAAACAAGTCATATCGAAGAGGAGTGGCGACAGCTCAATACAACATGGACACAAAGAAAAAGCTGATTGTTTGTCTCAATTGTGGAAAGCCTGGCCACGTTAGAAAAGATTGCTGGGCTAAAGGAGGTGGATCAGAAGGTCAAGGTCCATCATTTAAACAGGTCAGTGCGAAAAATTATGATGAAAACTCTCAAGGGAAGACATGGACTGAAGCACAAGTTCGTCAGCTCATTGAGGGAATTATGCGTCCGCAATAGCAACCAGCGGCCCCCTGTATTAATAAGAAAAGAGACAATCGCCTTTTCATCAATGCATTAATAGGGGGCCACCCATGTGACATTTTGGTGGACACAGGAGCAGCAATTTCAATAACAGATCTGAACCTACCTACAACAAATGAAACTATGGAAGTTGAAGGAGTTGGAGGTGGTATCACAAAATTTCGCAAAAGTATACAAGTTCCTCTGCAAATACATGAAGATGAAGTCTTATGGACATCTTTCTGGGTGGGACCGAATTCACAAGGAAGCCTTATTGGCATGGACATCCTTCCATTGTTAAACATGATCATATTCACTGACAGCCGTCAAATCACTACAACAGCTGGGATAATACCACATGAAGATCGCACTTGTAATCTATGGTCTGTTGGTACAGCAAAGCCAATTATTAGAGACTGGGGAAAAGACGGTGTGTGGGGTCTTCTGTGCAGTTTATATCCAGATGTTTGGGCTAAACACAAATTGGATTGTGGCAAAGCCAACATTGACCCCATTGTTATTAAAGGACCAATACATGCCCCTCATAAACAGTACCCCATCCGACCTGAAGCAAGACAAGCCATGGAAGAGATAGTGGCAGACTTGGAAGCTGAAGGAATTATCAGGCAGGCTTCATCAACCACTAATAGTCCTGTATGGCCTGTCAAGAAATCAGACAACTCATGGCGATTAACCATCGATTACACGAGACTTAACAGTGTAACACCAAAACCGCATCCTATTGTAGCCAATCCTGCCACCATTCTGAATGATATTCCAGGAAATGCAAGAATTTTTACGGTACTAGATGTACTGTCAGCTTTCTGGTCTATACCTATTGATGAAAGATCTCAAGAGAAATTGGCCTTCACAGTGGGCACAAAACAATATGTCTGGAATAGACTCCCACAAGGCCTTAATTTGTCTCCTGTTGTATTTCATAGAGCTTTGGACCAGTTCTTAACAGAGCAAAAAGCTGAAATTGAGAGTTCAGGAAGTGTTTGCCTTCAGTATGTTGACGACTTGTTGATTGCAAGCCCAGATGAAAACAGCCATCTATTTGCTCTGAATGTTGTCCTACAAGCCCTTAGGAAAGGAGGATTCAAGGTCAACCCCGACAAAGCACAGCTGGCCAAAACCAAGGTGATCTACTTGGGCCAAGAAATATCTGTCAAGGGGAGGAGAATGACAACCGAGCGTGTAGAAGCATTACGACAACTTCCAAAACCTCTAACAGTTACAGGAATGCGGAAGGTGATGGGACTTTTCAACTACTGTCGTCAGTATATACCTGATTTTGCCAGCATCACTAGCCCCCTTATCGACCTGTACAAGGGAGGAAAGCCTGGAGTGGAAAAGATAAACTGGACACCAGAAGCTGAGGAAGCGTTTACTTCTATGAAAGAAAAACTGACTTCAGCCCCAGCTTTGGGACTTCCTGATGGACGGTTGCCATTTCATTTGTGGACCAGGGTGGGAGATGAGACGTATTCAGCAGTACTGTGTCAAAAACCAGGTGATCGATACAAACCAGTTGGATACTTTTCCACAAAAATACCTGTCACTATGATTGGTCAACCACGATGTATACAAGCTCTCGATGGTGCCACATGGGCAATGGATGCAGTTGAAAATCTGATAGGAGCACAAACAGGGCGACAGTGGCTCAGTGGTTCATGTAGGTTGTCTACAAACCGGAAGGTTGGTGGTTCAATCCCCGGCTCCACCGGACCAAGTGTCGAGGTGTCCTTGAGCAAGACACCTAACCCCAGCTGCTCCCGACGAGCTGGATGGCGCCTTGCATGGCTGACACCGCCGTCGGTGTATGAATGTGTGCGTGAATGGGTGAATGTGAGGCAAAACTTGTAAAGCGCTTTTGATGGCCATAGGTCTGTTAAAAGCGCTATATAAATGCAGTCCAGTCCAAAATGCAGTCCATATTGCACACCCCACACAGCATAGTGACACTGTTGAACAACACAAACATCAAGACCATAACTGACGCAAGAAGAGCAAAATGGGAAGCAACTTTGTTAAACAAGGATTTGAGAGTGGAAATCATCAGGGACACTTCTCTTAACCCTGCAACAATGATGCTGGAACCACATGAGGGAATACCACATGAGTGTGAAAAACAAGTAGAAGAAGATAGTCTTGGTCCAGTTAATCCAATCCCTCTTGAAAACCCAGACAAAGAGTTATGGGTCGATGGATCTAGTTACTATGTCGATGGAAAACGACATACTGGATGGGCTGTAGTAGAAGCTGATGGAACTGTTGTAAAGAAAGGATCTCTTTCTGGACAGTTTTCAGCACAAGTAGCTGAGCTTGTAGCACTTACGGAAGCCTTTGAACTATCAGAAGGAGATCGAGTCAATATCTACACGGATAGCCGCTATGCCTTAGGCGTGGTCCACGACTATCTAGCCCTGTAAAAAAGACGTGGACTTATCACTAGCAGTGGAAGCGAAATACAACATGCTTCCATAATTCGTCGCTTGATTGCAGCTTGTCACTTACCTAGAGAAGCAGCCGTGATCAAAGTAAAATCACATCAATCTGACAAGTCCAAAGAAAGTCAGGGTAACACGGCAGCAGATGCAGCAGCTAGAGAAGCAGCTCTACTTCCTCTTACTCCTGTTACCTTGGTAAAGGAAAACAGCAAAGATAATCTTGAGCTCCACCTTCTGTCATATCAAATGGAGACAGATGAAGAGAAAGAACACTGGATAGAAGCAGGAGCAAAAGAAGATGATCAAGGTATTTGGAGAATCCCAACAGGACAAGTGGTAATGCCTATCGGAACAAGAAGAGAACTAATGCAGCTGTATCATGGAGAAGTGCACGCTGGAGCAAAAGCAATGAAAGCTCAAATCAGTGAGACTTGGTGGTGGCCACGAATGATGAGAGACATTGATGATTACTGTAGAAGATGCTTGATCTGCATAAAAGCAAATGTGGGAAAATCTGTAAAGGTGCGAATGTCACATGCACCTAGACCTACAGGTCCATGGACACATCTGCAAATCGATTTCACAGGACCTTTATCACCCAGTGGAGGGTACCACTATATTCTAGTAATTTTGGACAGGTTTACTAGGTGGGTAGAAGCATTCCCTACGAAAACTTGCACGGCTGAAGCAGCAGCACGAGTAATGGTGGAGGAAGTCTTTCCCCGCTGGGGTCTTCCATATGAACTTGATTCTGACAATGGAACTCACTTCACTGGAAAACTGATGAAGGAAGCAATGAAGTTGATGGGGATTAAACAGAAATTCCACATTCCATATCATCCACAAAGTTCAGGAATGGTAGAACGAATGAACCGATCACTGAAAACATCTCTAACCAAGGCTATTTTGCAAACTGGCCAAGGTTGGCATAAACTATTACCTGCTATTTTGTGGAATTTGAGAGCAACTCCAAACAGAGTTACAGGATTAACACCTTTTGAATTAATGACTGGAAGAGCAATGGTTCTGCCTCCTGATGCTCCACCACCTGCAGGAACAGGAGGAGATTCTACTTTGTTCCAAGAAAAGTTGCGACGCTATCTTGCAATGCTGGACAAAGCTATTAAAGACAATAATAAGAAAGTGCGAGAAGCTCAACAGCAATGGGACGCAAAACACACCACTACTGATATTTCACATATTCCCGAGTTAGGCAGTTTTGTTATGGTCAAACGCATTGCTAGGAAAGGTTTAGAGCCTAGATGGGAGGGACCATATGAGATACTCTTAACAACTGATACAAGTGTTTGCCTCAAAGGGAAGGGTGTAGGGACAGATAGATGGTATCATTGGTCACAAGTTAAACCTTGCTTAGTGAATGAACAAAATGATGATAATGTCTTATGGCCTGAGATTGAGCAATGTTCGTCCATTAGCTTTAAAGAATGGGAACAAAGAATTGATGTTTAATTATTTCTCTGTTTCCGTTTCAGGAATCAATTCCATTGACATTGATTAGAGATGGTTAATGGGACATACAGAGTGAAATAGGAGATTTTACACATACTACACAACTACATAACAATGCACACTTGCTTACTGATTTTCAACCCTAAGGAATAGGATGATTGGGGTTTATTTTAAATGCGTACACATAGTCGTTAATTGACACATAGTTTACGGGGACATACCATGGGTTGGGGTTCTTTGTTTTTGTTTTCCTTTCCTTTCTTTTCCTATTCTTCTGTCCTTTCTGACTATCTCTTGGTCTGCAATTTCTTCTCCTCACTATAACTTCAATAGGTTGGCCACCTGAGAGTAATGGTGTGGAACTGACGGCCGTAGTTCCAGTGGAGGGAGATGAAGACTTAAAATTTAGTCTTTTATTATTACATTTATTCTTTTATTAAAATGTATTATCTTAATATGATTTTATTATTATATATTATGTATCTGTATTATTATTCTTTATATTCATAATCAGTTGTGTTATCTTATGGAGTGTTAAATGCATGTGTTTGAATGCACGAGACATGCCATGGGGATTGAAAGAGGGTAATACACTTCATTGATATGACATGTCAGATGTGTACAGTTTGCAAAGCACCATAGAAGTATACACTAAGAATAGTATCTTAATATAGGAGTGAACTGTGCCATGTGTTAGCATGACATATATGTTCTATATTTGAGATGCTTAAGCAACATGTTTTTCTACCTTACATGGAAGTCTTTCTGTGATGTATAAAAGCTCAAACCTTACTGTACCACCCCAGAGAAACTGAGGGATGACGGGGTGAAAGGAAGGAGAATTAAAGAAATGTATTGGCTGTCATAAATAGAACATCTTTACTAGTTTCTCTCCTGACATATATATATTAAAGATTTTTTCTTGGCAAGACAATTGGTGTCCGGATCCGTGAATCAAATAATAAAGGGGAAAAGGCTTAATTCCAAGTCTACAGCACATTCATAGCGAATAATAATACATATGAAAAGTTCCAATCAGGATTCAGGCCCCACCATAGGACAGAGACAGCGCTGCTTAGAGTTACAAATGACCTCCTATTAACTTCCGATCGTGGTGAAATCTCAATCCTAATATTACTAGACCTTTGTGCAGCCTTTGACACAATAGATCACAGAATCTTACTCAGTAGACTAGAAAACTATGTTGGCATCAGTGGTCAGGCGTTAGCCTGGTTTAGATCGTATCTAACCAATCGCTATGACTTTGTTTATGTAAATGAGGCAGAGTCATATCACTCCCCGGTTAAATATGGCGTACCACAGGGATCAGTTTTAGGCCCCATCCTATTCTCGTTATATATGTTACCTCTAGGAGACATTATCAGGAAACATAACGTAAGTTTTCACTGCTGTGCGGATGATACCCAGCTTTACATCTTGTCACATCCTAGCGAAACCCACCAGTTTGCTAAGCTAACAGACTGCATTAGTGATATTAGGGACTGGATGGCACATAACTTTATGCTAAACTCCAATAAGACTGTGATACTTATTATTGAACCAAATCGCTACAAACATAATATGTCAGATTACAAGTTGTCCATAGATGGCTGCACGGTAGTGCCATCTTCCACGGTTAAGAATTTAGGCATAATGTTCGACAGCAATCTATCTTTCGATAGTCATATCTCCAACGTCTGCCGCACAGCAGTCTTCCATCTTAGAAATATCTCAAAAATACGACATATGCTGTCTGCATCAGATGCAGAAAAGCTTATCCATGCTTTTATGAACTCTAGAATAGACTATTGTAACTCGTTACTCGGGGGATGCCATTCAAATCAGGTAAACAAGCTACAGCTGGTTCAAAACGCCGCCGCAAGAGTGCTTACTCGCCCTAAAAAGTATGACCACATTAGTCCAATTCTGGCATCTTTACATTGGCTATCAGTTAAATATCGCATACAATTTAAAGTATTACTAACCACCTACAAAGCCTTAAATGGCCTAGCACCCTCGTATATTAAAGAACTACTATCAGAATACAATCCACCACGTAAACTGCGATCACAAAATTCTGGTCACTTAATTATCCCTAGAATATCAAAAGTGTCTAAAGGTGGTAGATCCTTTTCCTACTTGGCCCCTAAGCTCTGGAATGATTTACCAAATAATGTTCAGACACAGTCGATCAATTTAAATCTAAACTTAAGACATTCTTCTTTAACAAAGCATTCACATAAAATATGTCCAGTAAATGTACTTTTCCCGCAGTAGTTATTTTGTCTAGAACAAAGCACTCACATACCTCATATGGGTAATACACTATTGCCGCAATAGTTAGCCTGTCTGGAACCGAGCTGACTTAAACCACTATAATTTATGACACTTGCATTACATGCGAACAGCCCCTACGCTAATAAAACTCTGTTTTTGTCTCCCTGTCTCGTCCTCGACCCCGAGGACAATGAGACAAACAGACCCAGTTCCTGTTGCTGTAAAGGTCATCGCACCACTGATCTACTGGCTGTCCTTCAACGTGATGCCTAGCCGATGCGCGACCAACGACCACCGGCTGAACCAGTTTAATCCGCTTACCCGCTTCCTATCCCTACCGTATTTATATATATATACATATATATATAATCAATTTCTCCCAAGGGTTTTTGTCCTTCTAGGAGTTTTTCCCAACGGGTTTTTTCCTAGGGGGTTTTTCGTCCCAGGGAGAGTCAGCCAACTTTGGCTTAACTGAGCACATTACTGTATATTAGGGCTGGGACAACGCGTCGACGTAATCGACGACGTCGACGCAAAAAATACGTCGACGCAAAATATGCGCGTCGATTCGTCAGACCAAAAAGGCGGCGCCGTAGAATACGTCAGACCCAAAAAGGCGGCGCCGTAGAATAGTAGCAACGCGAGTGGCTTCAGTCCAAGTCCAAAAATACGTCGACGCAAAATATGCGCGTCGATTCGTCAGACCAAAAAGGCGGCGCCGTAGAATACGTCAGACCCAAAAAGGCGGCGCCGTAGAATAGTAGCAACGCGAGTGGCTTCAGTCCAAGCCGGTTTCACACAGCAAGTGTGAGCAGTACGTGCGGCGCGTGTTTTTTTCAGCGCCCATGTTAACAAGCATGCACCCCGCCGCATGAGCAGCGCGAGCTCGCGGCTCTGTAGCAACAGTGCTGCAATCGTTTCTGCGTCGGTTCTGCTGCGCTGGTCACGCTGAATTAAAGTGAAAGTGCTTTGTTTATTGTTTAAATGCTCGTGGATTGATGCGAAAAAGTGTCATTTTTCCTTAAAATCATGAATGTGAAGTGTGTTTTAAACAGTCATGACTTTGAGCAATTTAACAGAAAGCAATGAAATATGTCACTGTTACCCAGTGCTGGGCAAGCTACTTGGAAAATGTAGTGAGCTAAGCTACCAGTTACTTCACATTAAATAAAGCTTCACTACACTGAAGCTACCCCCCTGGGAAATGTAGCAAGCTAAGCTACATCAATAGTAGCTTGCTACATCCAAGCTACTTTTTAATTTTTAACCAGTTTTATTATGTAATTATTTATTCAGTTTCCATTTAGAATTTTGATAATTATAGGCAATTAAAACATAATGTAGACCTAGGTACTTCACATTATGGGGCAGTTTCCTAGACAGGTCTCATTCTACTCCCAGAATAAAATTCATGAGTGAGCTGCCTTAATTTAAAAACACCTTGCCCTGCATACCTTAACACAGCTCCGAAACTTTCAGAGGTGTACGCGGATCTGGAGCTACCTCTACCATCCTTTAAAATCAACTCCAGACACAGTAACAAGACCCACCCTCCCTTTCACCCTGATTGGCCCCGACCTGACCCTGACTGTATGAAACAACTAATCAAACTGATGATGGCAGTGACATTACCCAATCAGAGGTAGAGCACGAGTCTTCACAGGATGCGAGTGGTCATGTTTTGTATGAATAAAGGCTGCACAACTTGAAAATATGGAAAAACAATGTTCCGTGTCGATTCAAAATGACGCACTTATTCACAAATTCAGGACGACTTCAGAAATGTTTGGAAAATTGTAGCTTTTGTGGAAGCTACCGCACTACTTGGTCAAAAAAAGAGCTTAGCTACTAAAAAGCTATTTTGATTTAGAAAGCAGCTAAGCTACCGCCAAGCTACTGAAAAATGTAGTTAAACTACTAGCTTCGCTACTTGTAGTGAAGCTACTGCCCGGCACTGCTGTTACCAGAAGACTGCGCTTTCATTCACTCTCTGTACAGCAGTAAATGAGTCCTAGTCTATCTTAACAAACTTAAGAGAAAGAGATTTAATAATATAAATCTTAAGTCTATAATTGTGTTTATATCTGTCATTAAATGGACTAGAACAGCACGAAAACAATGTGGATTAAACAAATCAAGTTATAAAAGTTACACTGACAATCAAAAGGCACATTGAAGAGGTTTTGCTCATAAATGCATGTAAAATAAAGTAATTTGAACTTGAGATTTTTATACTGTTATACTGCACAGTATGAGCTGCAAACGCTTTATTGAATGCTACCTCTGACTAAGAATGCAGTATTTTGCACTTGTATAGTCTTTTTTTATTTTGAAATTTTAAGAGCAATAAACATATATTGAAATGTTTACATTCAGATATGAAAATCAACATGTATAAATTGCTATTAGTTAATTAATGGGGAGATAATCGAGAATCGAATCGAAGTCGAATCGGACTGATAAAATGAATCTTTAGATTAATCGTTTAAAAAATAATCGTTTATCCCAGCCCTACTGTATATGTAACATTATTAATACGTTTGCTTGTACGGTTTAACCTTAGCCGCTATATTCTACTGCTTATATTATCTATTGATTTTCTGTGTTCTCCTTTACATCTACTCATGTAAAGCTGCTTTGCAACAATTAACACTTGTGAAAAGCGCTATATAAATAAAATTGAATTGAATTGAAGAGTGCTACGGTGCACCCGAAGTCATTGAGGACGCACTATGGAAGAGACTAGATAACTTTTCAAGGATTTCAAACAAAGACAATCAGAAACTCAGGGAGCTCGCAGACTTGCTGACCGAGCTACAAGCTGTAAAATCAGAAGGTGAACTCCCAGTCCTTGCATATCTAGACACAGCACGCGGTATAATCAATATCGTACAGAAGCTACCGTTTGCTTTGCAAGAAAGATGGATGACACAAGGCTCCAGCTACAAAGACAGCTACCGAGTTGCCTTCCCTCCATTCTCTTTCTTTGTCAACTTTGTCTCCCAACAAGCAAGGACACGTAACGACTTAAGTTTCATGTTTGTTCCTTGTACTGGAGAACAGACCAAGACAGACAAATATACAAATAAAAACATGAGCTACCGTACATCCGTATCAGTCCATAAGACTGACATCTCATCAGCCTCAGCTACTGCAGCTAACCCTTCACACACAAAGATAGAAGACCCAGCAAAGACATGTCCTATTCATAAGAAGCCCCACCCCCTTTACAAATGCCGTGCGTTCAGAGAAAGACCCCTCGAGGAGAGAAAAGCCCTTTTGAAACAAATTGGCATCTGTTTTCATTGTTGTGCTTCAACATCTCATTTAACGAAGAACTGTGTAAAGAATGTTAGATGCACCGAGTGTGAAGATGACAGACACCATTCGATTTTACACCCAGGGCCCGCTCCATGGTCCATCAAGACCCTCAAACTTCAACACGAGCATGGCGGGGAGGATGAGATCGTCGGTCCAAAGTTGCAGTGACTCCAAATGTTGAAAGTGTACAGAAGTTTGTGGCGGAGACACGACTGAAAGATCCTGTTCTAAGATTTGTTTGGTCAGAGTCTTCCCTACCGGCCAAAAGGAGAAAGCTGTGGAGTTGTATGTCATGTTGGATGAACAGAGTAATTGGTCCCTGGTAAGATCGGAATTCTTCGAGCTCTTCAATGTTAAAGGTGACTGCTCTCCATATTCCCTCAGGAAATGTGCGGGAGTAGTGGAGAAGTCAGGGAGAAGAGCACAAGGCTTCCAGGTACAGTCTTTGGATGAAAAAGTCACTCTCTCCCTCCCTACTCTGATAGAGTGCAATCAGATTCCCAACAACCGATTTGAAATTCCCACTCCAGAGGTAGCTGTCCAGCACACGCACCTAAAATATATCGCAAAACAGATTCCAACTTTACATAACCAGGCACCCATAATGTTGCTGCTTGGCAGAGACCTCATCAGAGTCCACAAAGTGCGTAAACAAATTAACGGCCCACACGACTCTCCATACGCACAAAAGCTCGACTTGGGCTGGGTTATAGTGGGCAGTGTCTGCCTTGGTAAAGTCCACAAACCAGACGTAGTGAACACCTACACTAACACACTGGAAAATGGACGAGCATCCCTCTTCAAACCATGCCCCAACCGCTACTTTGTGAAAGAAATACATGACAACACTGGGTCTCTCATCTGCAAGGACCACATAGGATGCGCTGTGTTTCAGAGATCCAAAGATTACGACAAAATTGCACCTTCATTTGAAGACGCAGCGTTTCTGAACATCATGGAACTAGGATTTTACAAAGATAAAGATAACAGTTGGACGGCTCCCTTACCTTTTAAGACACCGAGACGCCACCTGCCCTACTTCAAGGTTCAAGCTCTTACCTATTTCAGATTGCTGCAGCGGTCCTTTAACAGGAAACCAGAGCTGAAGGAGCACTTCTTCGCCTTTATGCAAAAGATATTTCAAAATAAACATGCAGAAGAAGCCCCCCTGCTCAAACCTGAGGAGGAGTGCTGGTATCTACCTATTTTTGGGGGGTATCACCCTAAAAAACATGGGCAGATCAGACCAGTCTTCCACTCACGCACAATGGTGTTTCTCTTAATGATGTTCTCCTGACTGGTCCGGACCTTAATAATAACCTCCTAGGCGTGCTGCTTCGTTTCCGTCAGGACTCTGTTGCCATCACAGCGAACATCCAGCATATGTTCCACTGCTTCCTTGTCAGACCAGACCACAGGAACTTATGTTTTCTGTGGTATCAAGACAACGACTTTAACAAAGACATCAAGGAATATAGAATGCGCGTGCATGTTTTTGGCAACAGTCCTTCACCAGCTGTTGCTATCTTTGGACTGAGGAAGACAGCACAAGAGGGAGAGGAGACCTTTGGAAGAGATGTTAGAAGATTTGTGGAGAGAAACTTCTACGTAGATGATGCATTAAAATCTCTACCTTCAACTTCAGCTGCTATCGATCTGCTCAAAAGAGCACAGCAGATGCTGGCATGTTCCAACCTCAGGCTGCATAAGATCGCGTCAAACAATGCAGAAGTCATGGCAGCCTTCTCCTCAGACGATCATGCCAGCGACCTAAAGGATCTAGATCCGGAAGCCGGTGATCTTCCCATGCAGCGAAGTTTAGGTGTCAGTTGATATCTGAAGAATGACACATTTACATTTCAGGTGTCTGATGAACACAAACCTTTTAGTCTTGTCAACCATTAACAGCCTGTATAACCCCTTGGGATTCGTCGCCCCAATCTTGCTGATGGGAAAAGCCATACTTCGAGAATTAACAGTTGATTGTCACGACTGGAACGCACCGCTATCTGCCGAGAAAGAGCAGCTATGGACAGCATGGAGAGGATTACTCCAAGAGCTCAGAAACCTACAGATACCTAGGTCCTATACACAGGTCTCTCCATCCACAGCCCAACGCAGAGAACTCTGCATTTTCTCGGATGCATCAGTCAAGTCAGTAGCAGCTGTGGCCTACTTAAGGCTCTTTGATCAAGATGGAAGCAGTCACGTAAGCTTTGTTCTTGGCAAAGCAAAACTAGCCCATCGACCGGAATTGACTATTCCGAGGTTGGAACTATGTCCTGCCGTGTTAGCAGTGGACATCGCAGAGTTCATTACTGCTGAGCTGGACATTCAGCTAGATGACATCAGCTATCTTAAGGGGCTATCCTTAATAAATAAATTTCACAGACAGTAAGGTAGTGTTGGGCTACATCTACAATGAAAAGCGCCGATTCTATGTCTTCGTGAACAACAGAGTGCAGTGGATAAGAAGGTTTTCCAGCCCCACACAGTGGCACTTTGTATCAACGGACAATCATCCTGCTGATCATGCAACGAGATTCATCTCAGCAGCACGCCTCAAAGACACCATGTGGCTCACAGGTCCAGCTTTCCTGTCGCAGCCCCAGCAAATGCCCAACCAACAGGGCACCTTTGACCTAGTGAATCCAGAACACGACGTGGATGTTCGCCTTCTTGTGTCTACTCTGAGCACTACTGTCAGGGAAAGAATGCTTGGGTCCCAACGGTTTTGTCGTTTCTCAAGCTGGAAGTCACTCACCTGTGCCATTTCATGTCTTACCCATATAGTCCACCTCTAAAAGAAGAATACAGAAGATTCTCCTGATGGTTGCAATTAATGGCATCACCGCGCCCAAGGTCACACGGTAGAGATGCTCACCAAGGCCCAAAACACAATCATACGTACAGTTCAAGAGGAGACTTATGCAAAAGAGCTGCAGTGTATCAGGGATCAAACATCTCTTCCACAGGACAGTCTCATCAGAGCTCTGAGCCCTTTCATTGACACGAACGGTCTCAGAGTGGGCGGACGCATCACAGAGGCTAGTATGGGATATGAGGAGAAACAACCTATAATAGTTCCTGGTCGCCACCACATTGCCACTCTTCTTGTGCACTATTATCATGAACAGACTCAACATCAGGGACGCCTCTTTACAGAGGGTGCAATTCGTTCTGCAGGCTTGTGGATTGTGAGTGGAAAAAGGTGTGTTTAGTGCTTATCAAAGTCAATCAAGCCAAAAGAAACACATGGCCTATAGGGCGTATCACAGAAGTGTTTCCCAGCAAGGATGACAGAGTTCGCAAAGTGGAAGTGAAAGTAGCACATCCAGATGGGGTTAAAGTGTACCTGAGGCGAGTTACAGAGTTGGTCCTCCTCTAACCATCCGAAGACTAGACTATTGCCTGCCCTTTCAGACATGTATGATAGATTAAGTAATGGTATCCAGGGACACCAGATGGGGAGTGTTCTGTATTAGTGTGTTCTGTGTTAATGTGTTACTCCTCCTACTCCCCCTAGTAGATACTAAAGAAATTACAGTCACATTTGTTCTGTGGCTTCTTTTAATGACATCATCAGGAAGCGCTCAGTAATGTCTTCAGTAAGCAGCTTCTGGTATTTCAGAACCAGTCTAAGTCCATCTGGTCACATTTCAAGCTATAAACGAGCATCGTTGGTATGTAAATGTTCTTTAACATGTCATCTATCTATGCAGAGGAATATTTTCATGTAAGATGACATATATGTTATTAAAATAGATTTCCGGGTGTTCATTTATCCCGGCTGTGGCATAAATAGAATAGCAAACTTATGACTAAAATCTTTAAATAGCTATTTCATTGCGTAAAATAACGCGTTATTTGTACTAGTATTGTTTAAAACGTGAACAGACTTAATGTGAAGATTTAGTACTCATTTATGTATATTTTTGGTTTCAGTTTTACCCTACTTTTGTCATCATTAAAGAAGTGAATGATTCATCTTCGTCCAGTGTGGTGATTAGAAGAGGAGTTAAACTATCTGACAATTTACACAAAGCACGCAATGTGCATGTTAATGTGAAACTATAAAAATAATAATAAAAAATAATAATGGCCTATCATTTTTTTGTTTTTTAAAAAATTTTAAAAATCGAGAATCGAATTAAATCATGACCTTAGAATCGAAAATGTCATCACCAGCAGCCATATCACCCTGTAGCCCAAGCCAGCTTGCCCACTGAAGCTAAGCAGGGCTGAGCCTGGTCAGTACTTGGATGGGAGACCACCTGGGAAAACCAGGTTGCTGCTGGTAGAGGTGTTAGTGAGACCAGCAGGGGGTGCTCACCCTGTGGTCTGTGTGGGTCCTAATGCCCCAGTATAGTGACGGGGACACTATGCTGTCAAAAAAGCACCGTCCTTCGGATGAGACGTTAAACCGAGGTCCTGACTCTCTGTGGTCATTAAAAATCCCAGGATGTCCTTCGAAAAAGAGTAGGGGTGTGCCCCGGCATCCTGGCCAAACTTGCCCATTGGCCTACTAATCATCCCCTTATACTAATTGGCTATATTACTCTGTTTCCTCTCCACTAATAAGCTGGTGTGTGGTGAGCGTTCTGGTGCAATATGGCTGCCGTCGCATCATCTAGGTGGATGCTGCACATTGGTGGTGGTTGAGGAGATTCCCCCATTCATATGTAAAGCGCTTTGAGCACTGGAAAAGCGCTATATAAATGTAATGAATTATTATTATTATTATTATTATTATCTAATTGAGGATTTGGAGAATGGTGACACCCCTAGTCAATAGTATTGTTTGAGATGTCTTTGTTATGACAACTTGACATAAACCAATACATCATAACTTGTCATGACAACTTGACATTACCAAGACAACATAACTTGTCATAAATCTGTCATAAATATGACAGAGCAGATTGATTATCAAACTTAAGAATCTACCTATTTTTATGGGTTAATATTACATTAAACTGTTATGTGGTTGGTTTTGACACTGGCTGTCCTGAGGCCATTATAATTGTCATGTGTTTGACCACTTTTTACTAGTGATACAAATTGAATTTGTTATTAAAAATGTCATTAAACTCAACTTTAACTTTATTTCTATAGAATTTTAATACTTTTAATACTCAAATAGTGTCATGGATATCTTTTTGCAGTTGTACAAATTGAACTTTGTCATTTAAAATGTCATTAAGTGTTAATAATATGTCAAATAATTTTAAATACCTTTACAGAATGCAACAAAGACGTCAAAAGATGTCATATTTGCATTAAAAATACATAATTGAGTGAATGACACTTAATGACAGTTGTCATAAACAGAGGTGTCAAGTAACGAAGTACAAATACTTTTTTACCTTACTTAAGTATAAATTTGGGGTATCTATACTTTACTGGAGTAATTATTTTTCAGCTGACTTTTCACTTCTACTCCTTACATTTTCGTGCAATTATCTGTACTTTCTACTCCTTACATTTTAAAAATAACCTCATTACTCCTATTTCATTTTGGCTTGTTTTCATTTCAGCTTGACATTGTTAAAAAAAACTATCCAGATAAATTGCGCCATCTGGATGAATGCGATTGTGGCAGGGAACTACACTGCGACCATTTTGGTTGCATATGCGACCTTTTGAAATGCCATTGCGACCCTAATTTTTAATGGGTCGCAAATGTATCACTGGTTATTTTTGTACCTACCTTATGTTTTAGGCAATATGCTATGATTTACTATGAGCATTTATTAAAACAGAAATGTGTATTTTAAGAATACGTTTTATAACGTGCTCTAAGCCTTCAACACATCAAGTTGGTTTATTTTGCGTGCAAGCACGTCGTGTCTCTCCCGGTGAGCGTTCGCGTGCTTGCTGTTTCTAAATGAATTGGGTCGGTGCAACGCGAAGCAAGCTCAATGTCTCATTGTATCCTTCCATGTGTCTGAACGGTAGACCCGAGACCCATGAGATTAAATGGTCAGTCGCGTCGGGGTCGGTCATAGTTTGGGTCCCAAGTTTGATTAATATTTTGTGTATAACCCGAGTCGATCGGAGAGCGGCCTTGAGCGCTACAGCGCTAAAGCTCGAGTGCAGTTTAGCGTGCCTCCGGTTTCTATGGCGATAACCACTGGCTCTTGTTATACAACCACGCGCTGCATTTTCTTTCTCCTATTTTTTATAATCTTATTATTAATAAACCATATCTTTTCTAAAACGTTGTCAAGCATTGCACTGAACAAGCAAAGCTCAAGCTGACTCAAGATATAAAAAACGCAAAGCTGTAAGTAAAGTCACCTGTCACCAGGTAGACTTTTAAATCTGAAATAATGAGTGGGTTAACCTTTTTTTAATCGGTAAGAGAGAAATAGAAAGATAGGCCTTTTACTGCTTCTGCTCCATCTAATTGAAATGATAACTATTATAACATCAGTCACATTTATAATCTATAGACCTGCAGTGTCTATTAATATAGTGTACATAGTATTGTATATATTGAGTTTGAATATAAAGGGGTCATCTAATTGCTTCATATATCAGTGCAAAAACAGTAAGTGTTTTTGTGGTGCTTTGACAAACAGTGTCAGCTTTGATCAAAGAAAGTTTGGGTGGTTAGATTAACGAACTATAATGTGAAATTAATATTAATGTTCACTAAATCAAAGTATTGTGTTGTGTCACACATTATTAGTTCTTTGTCACATGTATACAGGGTGCGAATTGTGAAAAAAACAGAGTGGGGGATGTTTTCATAGGCGTCTTTCGGTGACATTTCGTCATTTTGTACCCACCACTTTTAACTTCCGTCCATAATAATTTTGACTGTTTTCAGTGGTTATGAGGAGCAATACAAGAGAGAAATTTGGTAATCATTGTCCGACCCAACAAAAATCCATTATAATATAAAAAAATTATATTTCTATTTAAAATATTTCTAATATTCAGATATGTGCTCTCAGCTCACGAGCTCTGGTCGGAACAAACCCGAACCTCACTGTCTGCTGAACTTGCGCAGAAACATCAAAATATAAACAGCTTTTTAAAATGGTTTTAAAACTAAAAAATGTTTTATAATTCTTGACAAAATTAGAATATAGTAAAAGTGGGTTTTTTTTTTGGAAAAAAGGTTTTAGGTGAGCCTGTTGAAAAGTGGGTCTGTGCCTGTGCCTGAGCTACAGGACATCGTCTTTCCAAACATAACCTGCGCGAATGAATGCGCCTCTGTCCAAAGCACATTTCAAAACATTTTAATTCATAAAAATTAATCATGAGAACATGAACTTCATCACTGCATTTGCAGGAATTGTAAAATATTTTTTCTTATTAACTCATGAAGCAGCCTAATGCAATATTTTTACTCTAATAGCTTTTCTTTTCCCACACATATGAACTGTGATCATGCACAACGAAAAAACACGCAAGAATTAAATCTTGAATGGCAAAACTATTATGGCACAACGTAGTGTCAACTTAAACATAAGTATGAACAATGGATTGGTTGCAAAGTTAAACCATTACAGTAGAAACAGTTTAACTGCTGCTTTTAAAGTAATAACGTTAACTTTAAGTTACACTGCTATACTATGCTACAGTGAAATGATAGAAAATACAGATGCATTACGTTAGTCAAGAACTGGACGCGTCCGCGCCTCGCTAAACGCCTCATTTGGGTTTATCATACGTGTAGCAATGGCCATTCTTGGTGTGACTGGGACACCAACTCTGCTTGTCATCATAAACAGATAATCAGATTGTGATGTTTATTCCTGCTTTAATATGCTGAATAATATACTGCTGCATAAGCTGCCTTCCTTCATTTCGACACACAGCTCCAAAACCATCTAGCAAGTGTTGATAGACCATTACTCATGAGTTGCAACCGGGTGTGTAACCAATCAGATAGCGCCGTGGGTGGGACATTGAGCAAGTCTTCAGAGTGGTGAATACAGAGAGGCTGCGCGGCAGCTCTATCAGAGCCAGCCAAAGTAGCACATTTTAAAATAAAATTGACTTTAATCAAACCACGGATCCGTGATAAGTTTTGTGATCCGTCTCGCCACTTCTGTAGTAGCACTGATCACTTTGAGGGGGGATAAATGTATCTCCACCGGGGATAAAAATAATTAAGCAGAGGCAGGGATACATTGACCAGAAAGGGGGAAATCCCACGCATCCCCCCCTGCATGTATAGAACATTTTTTGTCGGTGGGTAATGATTGCCCTTTTCACAGGCTACCACCACAAGTAAATTTCAGATCTGTGGGAAACACTGCAACGTTAAAAAAAAACAAGGCGGCATGTGGTATAAAAGATGGCAAGTACAATTAAAAGCACATCTGTATTCAATACAGTTTCATTATTGTTCATTATTATCCATAATATAATATAACTAATTTGTGCGACCAAATCATGTTCTGCGCCAGTAACTGAAAAAGTTAGTAGAGCAAGTGCCACCAGTGGAAAAGGTTAGTGTAGTTCCCTGGATTGTGGTTGGATAAGAAGTATAAACATATACCATTCCGACACCCTATTGGTTTGTACGCGATCCACCGCAAACAGGGGCGGAGTGGGACCAAAAAATCTACCGGTATTTTTCATAGACAAACGGCCCTCTGTGGTCAATAAATAAATAAATAAAATACTAAGGTCTCGTATTTGTAGTAAAACTAGGGTTATACAAATCCTAATCAATCTGCCAAAAAACTTTCAGAATAATCATTAAAATAATAAAATCATGGCTAATTTTCCTAAATGAGTAACTATACAAAAAGATACCTGTTTGAAAGACGGGGATGCGTACCTGTCAATCTATTACATAACAGAGCAAGGCCAGAGACGAATGTGCTTCTAAACAGGAAATAATGTAAGGAATAATTGACGATGGGCCATTGAATTATAAGAAAATAATGCACACCAAGGTGGTACTCCGTTACACCGCAAGTGTGCATTATGTTCAAATAATTCAAAGGACTGGAGTCAATTAATCTGCTTATACCACGGTTAACACAAACATTGCTCTGGTGCCTATTTTTAAGACATTTGAAAAATTAGGTGTGCGGTTTACAGAAAAATAATCAACACCCATAGAACATTTCTCAGCCAATCAGAATGCAGCATTCAACAGACCCGTGGTATAAATATGGAATAATTTGTGCATCTTTGAATAACTGTAAGAATACAGTTCCTTTAAATATAATTTTTGTCATAAAATTTTTGGGAGATAATAATGTTTTTCCACTGTTATTGCTTATTTAGCATAGACTTGTTAGTGCGGTTAACAGCGTGTTTGACGCATTTACCTCAGAGTTTATTTCAGTAATATTGCTGTTTTTCCCGTAATAATAATACAATTTACATGTCAATTCTGCTTCCTTGTCTGTTTATTCATTTCATTATGCTGTTATGTTAAGTAAGGTGTGGATATGTATTGCTATACGAGACGTTCATTGCTGTTACATGAATACTCTAATATTCAAATCATATGCAGAATAATGAGTGCATCTTTGAATAACTGTAAGAATATACAGTTTCTTTGAAAATATTTTTTGTCAAAGTTCTGAAAAAAATAATGTTCTGAGGATATTTATTGCCATATTGCCAAGGAAAACTCTTGTCTATAATATGGAAATCACATATTAGGAAATATATAATGTGATACTGCACAGTTATCCTTCTAATTTTTATTTATGATATAGCCTATGTGGAGATAAATAAACTTTTGCAAATCTGCTGATTTGATCCATTCATGTCCTGACCACCAGGCTAAAGATTTTAAACATCCTTAATCCACACTTATTAGTCTATCGAGTAGTCTATCCGCATGATGGATCCGACCGCATACATACTGCAATAAACAGGCGTTCGGCGGCATTTTACATCAAAGATCAACAGGCTATGCCATTTGGGGAGGGGTGCTCACTGATCCCCCTATATTTATAAAAAACCTAGACATGGTTGGACCTGCCGAACAGGTTGAGCACTGTTATATACTGTGTTGAGCAGAGAGGCTGCACAGTTTAACAAGTGGGAGGTAGGAAGCGGTCGCACATCAGGCCGCCAGACGGGGTTATTATCAGACCGGCCCTGGCGGCCTCAAAACACCGGCCCACCGGGAAATGTCCCCACTCTCCCGATTGCCACTCCGCCACTGATCGCACATGACCCTAATCACGTCACACTCCAGCAAGGAGGAAATAGCCAGTATTGGGGTACGTTTTAAAAAATATATTTTTTGTTAGATGGCGCTGCGCAGATCGACCCACAAAAAACATAAAAGTATAGCGAGAGCAATTAAAAAATATGCAGAGCAGTTTCCTCTTGTGATCCTTTGATATCATATGCCATCCGTTTGCACAGTAACACGCCAGTAATTACTGGATGAACAGCTACTGTATCCCCGGTAAGACACCGCATTTTGTCTTCAAATGGTCCAAAATAAAACCTGTGCATCACTTTCAGGTCAGTTTCACATTCACAAGCCTGCATAAATTATGTATAGCATTGGCTGCTGATACAACCAACTCATATACCTGATTTAAATAGTATAACAATGTACCAATTTATATTATATAAATTCAGATGTTTAAATGACATTGCACTGCGTTGCATTTTGAAGCATGGTAAAGATATATATGCTTAAGACATTCGTTGCTTCGTATATGCTAAACACTACACTTGAATTATCAAAACCTGCTGAATGCTTGAGTATTAAATCAATCAAACACCTGTATTATTGAGAACACAACCGTACATACCAACTTTTGCTTTTGTTAATAGACATCAGCTGTTCTTAAAGCTGACTTTTAATTTACTTACAAGAAAGACATTTAGTAATTCCCAAAAATTGCTTGGATTTATACTGACACGTAAGATTAGCTTTGTCACATTAGATTAAGCTAAAGTCTATTAACTACACAGGTACATATGCAGAAATAAAGGCTATAATATATAATTGCATATTTGTATTGTGTTGCTGTCAAAATACAATTATAAATTAAAGCTGCAAGCAGCGATAGAAGGGCCCTCGCACGCATATGCACCGCCAGGAACCTTGTCTAACATATGAAGTCTGTGACAGGTCGGACATTGTATGCCTGAGTTACAACTAGGGCTACACGATAAACCGCATGCGTTTGTCACGCGCATCTCGTCAGTAATGCCGGTTCCTTGATTAGTATTAAATCGCCATCAGCTGTTTTCAGACCGAGCAGCTTTAACTACACAGAGCTGTAGTTCACTGACAATCGGGGCAATTTCGCATTAATTATCGCGGATATATGCGATATGGCCCAGCTTGTCAGGGAACTACGGCTCTGTGCAGTTAATGTCGAGCCATCTGAAAACAGCTGATGGCGATTTAATACTAATCAAGTAACCGGCATTACTGACGTGATGCGCGTGGTATCACATGCGATTTATCGTGCAGCCCTAGTTACAACAGCTTTCTCATGGTGAAACATCAAACTTTGCCAGGCCGCCACGAACACGCCCCTTTAACTAAATGTCAAGATCTTCACAATTTAAATCAACTCAAACGTAATAGAGAAAAAACACTAATCCCTGTAATTAAGAGCACAGAAGGGAAGACACTTCACACCACACAAGACATCAATGACACCTTTCGTAGATTCTATAAACAGTTGTACAGCGACGACAAGGATCCCAAAACTAAAGAAACTAACTTACTTCTCAATAACATAACTCTACCTAGCGTAACTTTAACCCAAAAAGAATCACTAGATAAATCTATATCAGAAATCGAATATAAACAGGCTCTTGATTCCCTTTTAAATAACAAAGCCCCAGGTTTAGATGGATACCCACCCGAATTTTATAAACACTTCTGGTCGACAATATCCCCATTGTTTATGCAAATGACAACAGAAATTAAAAACACCTTATCCATTCCAGTACATATGAACACAGCATTAATTACAATTTTACTCAAACCAAATAAAGACCCAACATTATGTACTAGTTATCGCCCTTTATCTCTTATTAATACAGATCTCAAAATAATAAGCAAAGCCTTAGCAACCCATTTAGAATCAGTTATTTCAACCCTCATCCATCCAGATCAAACAGGTTTTATCAAAGGACGACAATCATCTAATAATACCAGACGATTATTTAATATAATGAATATATGTAAACAAAACAAGAAAAAAACATTAATTTTATCATTGGATGCCGAAAAGGCCTTTGATAAAGTTAATTGGTACTTTCTTCATACAACACAAAAAAAATTTGGACTGTGAGACTCCTTTATCCATTGGATTAAAACATTATACAGTACACCATTAGCTTCTGTCATAACAAACGGTATAATATCTTTACCATTTCAGCTACAGCGAGGGACTCTCCATTACTCTTCGCTTTATTAATAGAACCTCTTGCAGCTGCAATAAGACAAAATTAAAAAATCCATGGAGTATTATCTCACAAAACTAATCATAAAATCTCACTATATGCAGATGACATATTGCTTGTCCTACAAAATCCTCAAATATCACTCCCAGAAACAATTAGACTCATCAATAAATACTCTCTTATATCAGACTACTCTATAAACTGGACAAAATCTACAATGTTACCACTAAATATGAATTCGCACGACACTAGTATACAGAATGCACCATTTACAATAAATAACATTACATATTTAGGAATAAAGATATCCCAGAACTTGTCAGACTTATTTCACCTTAATTTTATTCCACTATTAAAAACAATAGAAGACGACTTGAACCGATGGATGATGTTACCACTTTCCATTATAGGTCGTATTGCAACAGTTAAAATGTGTAACTGTTAAAATGTGTATACAGTTAAAATGTGTATACCGAAAGTCCTTTATTTATTTAATATGACACCTGTACAGCCAACAAAGGTGTCATATTATTTATTTAATATGACACCTGTACAGCCAACAAAGAAATGGTTCACATCACTAGATCAAACAATAAGGAAATTTTACTCGAAAAACAAGAACCCTAAAATAAGTTTACAAAAGCTAAAAAAATAAATAAAGCACAAGATGGTTTAGCAGCACCTAATTTTTTCAATTCAATTCAATTCAATTTTATTTATATAGCGCTTTTCACAAAAGTTCATTGTTTGAAAGCAGCTTTACATTAATAGAAGCAGTGAAAAGCACACAAAACGACAGATAACAAAATACACGATAGCATAAGCAGTTAAATTTGCTGCGGCTATGCCTCAACATTATAAGCGAGCGTATTACTAAAGTAACGTCTAGAAGAGGAAGCTAAGTTAAGCCCAAAAAGGCTGCCTCCCCGGGGTAAAAAACCCTTTTTACATTACTACTTAGCATCGCATCTACAATATCTCTGCAAATGGATAAGATATGATACCACCCAAAACCCGTGGCTAGAGTTAGAACAAGCAGAATGTAAAGACATTATTACATCTGATCTCCCATCACTCACAAAAAAATTAAACAACATAACCTATTTACAAATATAATGATTTAAACAACTCTTAACGCTTGGTGGCAAACCAATATGCTGATAAATCATGATCTCACTCCACATATCAACTCACCTATATGGAACAACCCAGACATTACTATCAACCATAGTCCGCTCAACAATACCAAATGGAAGGAGAAAGGCATCACACATTTAATTCACCTGTTTCCGGGTAAGACATTCATCACATTTAACGAACTAATGCAGAAATTTAATCTAGGAAAAGAACACTAATATTACCATCTACAAATCAGAAATTCTATTAAAACTACAACTGGAATCAAATATATCGCAAACCCCCCAACTATTTTAAAACATATCACTACAATTAGTAATTCAGTAAAGATGCTAACAAAAACTATATACTTTAATATCATCTATAGACACAAACACATCCACACCAGTTAAACAGTGGGAGAAAGACATCAATATACAGACAGATGAGAACTTTTGGAAAACAGTTTGCAGAAATAGTTTTAGCACTAATACAAATATTCAATTAATTCAGTATAAAGTAATACATAGAACACACATTACACAACACAATGTGTTTAAAATGGGCCTGGGAACTTCTGACAGATGTACCAATTGCAACTTTAATACACAGGACTCTTACATTCATGCAATTTGGTTATGTCCGCCAGTATTTCAATTCTGGACCGATATCACAAACAAATTAACAGAAATTTTTTAAATTAAAATCCCAATGCTTCCTGAATTATATCTATTGGGCGATACCACAAAAATGAACTCATCTTTTAGACATTCAACACCCTTACTTCTGTCTCTAGCTGTTGCCAAGAAAACTATATTACTCAACTGGAAAAATAAAAGCCAAATATCAATTACACAATGGCTACACTTGTTAAGGGAACATATCATTCAAGAACAACATACATCAAAAACACAAAACCAGTTGTTAAAATTTAACACAACATTCAGCCCTCTTTTGTTAGCATTATATATATTATATATATATATATATATATATTAAGTCTCATGGAATTTAAACACAAACTGCATCTACAATAGAATAATTAAAAATAAGTATTGTATATGTTTGCCATATATTTTATGTATACAATTTTGGATATGTATAGGTATATATTGTAGCCCAGTACTTTCAATTTATGTGTGTGCGTGCGTGTGTGTGTGTGTGTGTATTTATATACTGATAACTGACTATGAGGAAGTCATACTATCCTGTTTATTTATTTTATGTTATATATATTTTCTCTTTTTACTTGAAACTTTGCATACGGTAACGTTTAATAAATCTATTAATACTATTATTTATATTGATACAGGTGGAGGTAGTAGAGGTTACAGTGTTGATATTGAAAATATATAGATGGTTATGTATCTATCATGTAAGTGTATTGTCATAGATAATCCATAAACCCTCTGGGTACTGCTGGGTCACCTCTGCTATCTGTGAGCCTGAATGATCCGACCGGTTGGCATGAGCACTATCAACAGAATACTCCCTGCCTTTGATCCCCTGTCAGAATTTCCCTACTCCAATTAGTCTGTCATAATAACAGTATAATCTGGACTGTGTATGGTGTCTCTTGTTGGGGAGCTAACTAGTGAATACCAGGATTCACAGTCCAAGATAACTTCTTCAATTGATGCAAACATAACAATATACATACAACCTAACAACACACAGTCATCCACTAGGGGAACCTGATCTGGAGATACCGGGTGTGATGGCCAATTACCCTTTTTTGGGTAACATTTTTTGGGTGGAAAAGTACATGTAATAGTTTTGAACCGAATCGGTAAGGGAGTCACGGTTCGGTGCATGAATTTAAACGGAGAATACACGGTATGAAAATAAAAAAACTTGCGTGCAAAATAATTAATGTAATGCAGAACTACTGTTAGATACGCGGGTTCTTTACGGACAGCTAATCTGTTGCCCCGCTTTAGCTCTGAAGCTCTGTTTGGCGCCGATGCAGCCGAGCTCCGCCTATGTATGCGCTCTATCAGAGCCCGTCTACATTCTGGCACTCAGTTTTTAATCAGGTCGACGCCGGTCCAGTCAGTTAGTGAGCAGCGATAGCGAGGATGGCAAGTGGTGTTCCACAAGAGTTAGACGCTTCGCCAGCCTCTTTAAGATCGCAAGTTTAGCAAAACTTCAGTTTTCCAGTCACAGTAGTACAGACGAGAGAGTGGTGGAAAAGACGAGGACTGTGCGTCGGCGTTGTTCAGCAGTTGTTAGGTATGTGAGTGGAAATACATCTAATCAGAGCTCTCAAGTCTCACGCATTCACCTTGACACACACGCATTTCAGTCAGTTCACACGCATTTCAGTCAGTTCACACGCATTTCAGTCAGTTCACACGCTCACACGCCACACTGTGTATTTCTCACGCTGAGAAGTAGGAGATAAATTGTCCTACTAATAAACAATTAATGGACGAGGCGCAGTTCTGTCGAGTTCAGCTGCTTTTTTAAAGTGTGCTCGACTTTACGCAGTGCAATCAGCGTCAGAGTACCGCGAGAAATCTTGCGGAGAAGCCTGATTTCAAATCACTCTCATGTTACTCTGACGTCATCCACTTGTCGTTTCTTGCAGCGCCTTGTGAAGTCGTACACACCTATTAATTCATCCTACAAGCCTATATTTTTGTTCTTTAGTACATTAATATAAAATAAGGCCAAAATGTAATTTTAAAATGTATTTAGGTAACACTTGTAATACATTTGAACCCATATTTGTATGAAAGATGAGTACAAGATTACTTAAAGTGGTATACATTTTTGAAATACAAGATAGTATGTTAAATGCATTTCAGTTCATATTCATGACATCTCAAAATAACACTGATAAGGACACCTATGTTTTTAAGATTATCTTACGTACTAAAAAAATGCCTTCTTCATTTTTGTTTTGCTTTTCCCTCCATTGTACCGAAAGTGAATCGAACCGTGGCGCCTGAACCGAGGTACGAACCGAACCGGGACTTCTGTGTACCGTTCCACCCGTAAAATATATATATATATATATATATATATATATATATATATATATATATATATCTAATGGCACAGAATATATATATATATAAAAATCGAATGGCACAGAAGTCAGGACAAGACAGACCAGGTACGTGATGGGATGTGTGCCGGCGGGGATAAGGGGCTATAGTACCTTGAGGGACAAGACTACTTCAGTTAATATTATTATATTATTATCTTCATTATTACTATAAATAACTACTATTTATTTTCATTGTAATCACCACTGTTCCCACTACTTCCACCACTACAGCAACTATTATTACTATACTTACTACTATACACTATTATACACTAAGTTCCCATTGATTTTATGTATGTATGTATATATATATATATATTACAGAGAAGATCATACATAGAAATACTCTATATAATAATAATTTATACTATGACTCCTCTCAGAAATCGTATTGCTATGCTGATGTACACTAACTGATGTAGCTATAACTTATTTTTCTTCACCAAAAAACACAAAAATTGGATGAACAATAATCAGTATTCAAACTCATGAAATTAAGGACTTGACTATCCTCTAGGGTTGCCGCGGTGACGTAATTTTTCCACCGGTTAATCAGCGTGTGACAAACCCGGTGACACCGGTATCACTGGGTGGGAGGGGCTTATAAATCTGGATTTTACTTTCACTTTTGAATTATGCAACTGTTTAAATGCAGCGCTTGCGTATGCTGCGTTAAATCGCACATGAATTTGCGTGCAATGCGAGTGCAACAGCTGGATTAATTAAGTGCTCGAGTCAATGTGCGCAGGTAATTCTCACAGAACCCGCCAGTCCCAAGCAGAGCAACCGACTACTTCTCCATAAAAGCGCTGCTTAAATGATGGGTTTAATATTTTTCTTGATGAAAAACACAACAACAAAAGGATCTCGCTTAATTAAACATCATATATGTATATTATAACAAAAACGAGTAAGCACGCGGCTTCTGTCATCATCGGGTCAGTCTGCTCGCCTCGCAAACTCTGACAGAAATAAATGAAATCTGACACCTGCTGCTCTGTGACGTGACGCGCGTTCAGCTCAACTGAATTCAGGCAGAAGACACATTCAGTTGTAAGTGTTTGCTCTCTCTAACGAAACTAAATGATTTAATTACACTAAAATATCAACACGACGGTGAACGGTGTCACGGTGGGCTAGTGATCTAACCGGTGAGAGGCTGATCTTATACCTGCCATGTCATGATTATGAAGGTGTCATGTCAGTCTTATGAACACCCCATTCAAGTAAAGTTTTGCCATGTATTTTTAAAAGTACAAGTTAAATGACATATTTGCATATCAACATAAAATATGTATGTGTGAGGATGTTTATAAGAAAACCACACAAATATTATTTATATATTTTCACCATACCTTTCTGAAAGCTTCTTGGCAAAGCCAAAATCCGTCAGGCGAATATGTCCCTCACTGTCCAGCAGTATATTCTCCGGTTTTAGGTCTCTGTAGATGATTTCTTTGGAGTGAAGGTACTCAATGGCGCACACGATTTCAGCTGAATAAAAGAGTCCGGTGTTGTTGCTGAAACGTCCTTGACTGCGTAAATAGCTGAAGAGTTCTCCACCATTTACATATTCCATCAACATGTACAGGAAACGGTCATCGTGATGCGTCCAGAACCTAAAAAAGTCCACAGGAATGATGATTTATGCATACAATGCATTAATGCAAAGGATAATCACTGGATGTACATTTATCTGCTTATTACAGTACTAACACAGTACTAAATAATTTTTGGTTGTTTTTTATATTTTCTTGGCATTAGAAAAGAGACAGCAAAGTGATAAATTATACACATAACTAGTACCACTCAGGATGAATCACAGCACCCAGATGAGTGGTGTTTTATCAGTTTCAGCGTTCATTATTTGGGAAGAGCTGACCTCAGAATGTCACAAGTCACCAATCATAACCAAGTCAGGGGCGTAGCCAGTAATGGGCCAGGGCGGCACTGGCCCGCCCACATAACTCGCTGGCCCGCCTAGGCAAGTTTAATCAAAATACATTTTTTGTTTATTTTTATTATTCAAATGTATTTAAGAAAATATATTAATATAAACCTGATTTATTGTTGACCGGTGTGTGTATAATTTGCTTTCTAAATAAAATGGAATTGTTAAAGCAAGCTGTAGGAAGCCTCCGGAACGTAATTGGTTGCTAGGGGTTCTGACAGGTAGACTCTGTGGGGAGCGGCGGGCTCTGGCAGCCAGCCAGCTAACTTTGCTAACTGCTTTTTTAGCTAATATTAAAATTGCCACAATAATGGCTAAAGTCTCTTTAATGTGTTATTTAAAAAAGCAAGAGTTGAGGAAGACGATACGGCACTGCCTCCATCTGCCGAGTCCTACCAGCCCAGTTCTTCAAACTCATCAACCCCCAAGGCGGCTAGTCAGGCGCTGGTGGCGCCCGTTGCCTCTTGCTCCCTGGCGGCAGTTCCAGTGCGCTCTCCGGTCAGACTGACACAGGTTGACCCGCTGATCTAACGGCAACTGATGAACCACGTACGACCCAATTTGAATCCACGAGTACTACTCGCCTCAAAAACCTGTGCCTTTTGTTTTTTGAAAAATAACTCTGTGACTCTTTGGACTATAATGAGATCATTTCTGTTTTCAACATTAAACCCAGGCTTTTGCGTCTTGTTTTGTAGAATTAAAACAACAGAGGTAAGCCTGTTGTTTAACTCATTTCCTTAATTTTTGCTCGGGAAGTGATTTAACTAAGTGGTGTGTTGTGTATAGATGTATGCCTTATAGGTTAAGTTACATTGTTTAATTTAAACGAGTTGCTATTTTTTGGCACAAAAGCTTAATTTCCACCAGGCTGATTGCAGTGTATATGGTTGATTTAATATAAATTAGGCAGTGTGTTGTTATTTATTTTATTACTACTTTATTTCAGGTGAACTGTTTTTGCACTACTGACTAGCCTAAGACTGCCTGGCCTGGTTTGTCCAGCCTTTATTGAGCTACAGTATGTGTTGGTTGAACATGTTTAGACAGTGTTTTATTATTGCCTTAGCCGAAAATTGCAAAGGAAAGATGTCACTGTTTTTGCAGTTTGTCTATTCTTTTTTCTACTCTAAGGTTTAATTATTATTTAAGTCATTTTATTCTAGGATAAACTATTGGCCCACTCACTTTTGCCCCAGCCCACCCAAAATACAATTTCTGCCTACGCCCCTGAACCAAGTATTCTATAGAGTCGTATAAAAATTCAAAATAATGTACAGTAGGCCACTTGTAATGGCAAAATGAACCTTGACAGGTTAATCAAGTCTTACCATAAAATTACTTGATTTCATATTAGATGGCTGGATGGTGTGCTGGACCGGTCTGGGGCCGGCGTTTCAGAGACACATGTAAAATATAGCTGCAAGCAGCAATTGCGGGGTCAAGCACCTTCAGCGCAATGGGCACCCAAAGCACAGCAAGCAACATACAACGCAGCAATCACCCAAGGCGCATTGAGCACCCAAGGTGCATCAAGAACACAAGGCACAGCAATCAAAGAGCAGAACCACCGCAGTGCAGAGCAACAACGGCAAACACAGCAAAAATAGAACATATGTGAACTACAAACAGGTTGAGAAGAATTGGTGAGAGAGAACAAAACTTTAATAGAAGAACTTAATACATGCCCCTTGCGGGATTCGAACCCAAGAACTCAGAATCTCAATGCATGTGATTTACTAGATGCACCACTCAGTTGACACAGTTCAAGAGGGCAGCAGAAACAGCAGAGACATGCCAATCACCAAAGATGCACATTCTGTATAGTAATGCTATACAATGTAATATACAGTCACATTAATTTACTATGACAAATAGACAACGTCACAGGCACGGTCAACTTTGAAGCAGTATATCTAAGAAAGAGAACATAATATCAAAAATCTGTTCAGTCACTTCTGTGCGGATTGCTCCAAATATTATACGAGCAGAACCTGGCATAAAATAAACAAGATTTGTAAAAGGAGTAGCGAAAAAATAACATATGCCTTACAATAACACATGAACACAATGTTGGAAAATGCCAAAGAGATATCATTGTGATCGGCATAAACCAGTGAATCCAGTGTCACAAAGAAAATGTATATCAGACAAAGTATTCAGAAGTTATAAGCAGTTCTATAAGAACTGTTATAGTTTATAACCCCTAGGTGGCGCTGTACTCTGACTTCCAAGGTACCTTCAAGACATCATGCCGAAACTCCCTACTGATTTTTGCACGGATACGTCCAATACTTAAAAAGTTATAGCAATTTATGACAAATTTCAAAATGGCGGACAGGCGGTGTCAAACAATGCATACTACATATCGACAGATTCGACATGAGACAAGGAATCCATAGACACCAAGATCACAATTAGGCATGGACCCCCAGTTCATGGTCTACATAAAGTGTACCAAATGTCATTTCGATTGATCAAAGAATGGCCGAGATACAGCTTCAGAACCACTACAACTGTGCCATATTTCATAATTTTCCTACATACGGTTCATAGGGCTGCCATAGACTCCCATTGGGGAAAATTAAGATTAGGAAGATTAAGAAGAATAATACTAACAGAAACAATAGGTGCCACAGCACCATAGGTGCTTGGCCCCTAATTCCAATAGGTGTCTCAGCACCTTCGGTGCTTGACCCCTAAAAAGGTAATATTTTAAAAGGAGTAACACCATCTTTTAATTCTATGGCTTTCAGGACAGAATAATAAATTCATTTAAGCAGGCCTTAAAATTTGTTAAATACATCCTTAGATGAACAACAACCAATTTTGGGACTTCTTTACAATGTTGCTTCAGTTCAATAGGGTTTGTGGGCATTTCATTATGCTAAGCTCTCTTAAAGGGACACTCCAATTTTTTGAAAATAACATTTGTTTCTTACTGCTTTGGAATCCATTTAGCTAATCTCCAGACCTGGCGCTACCACTTTTAGCATAGCTTAGCACAAACCATAGAATCTGATAGTCCATTAGCATCGCGCCCCAAAAAAATAACTAAAGAGCTGGATATCCTGTAAGTCCTGAGTTTACTCTTCCCCTGTTTGGAGAAGAGTAAAAAAGCACCCACGAGAAAACCACTGGGTCAAGGACGAGACAGGGAGAGAAAACAGAATCCTATTAGCATAGGGGCCGTTCACATGTAATGCAAGTGTCATACAGTATTTTGGTTTAAAATCCGCTCAGTTCCAGACAGGCTAACTATTGCAGCATAAGTATATTACCCAGATGAGTTATGGGAATGAACCATCTTTAGACACTTTTGATATTCTAGGGATAATTAATAGGCCAGAATTTTGTGATCGCAGTGTACGTGATGGATGTATTCTGATAGTAATTCTTTAAGATACGAGGGTACTGGGCCGTTTAAGGCTTTGTAGGTGATTAATAATATTTTAAATTGTATGCGATATTTAACTGGTAGTCAGTGTAAAGATGCCAAAATTGGACTTATGTGGTCATACTTTTTAGATTGAGTAAGTACTCTTGCAGCGGCGTTTTAAACTAGCTGAAGCTTGTTTACCTGATTTGCGTGACATCCCCTGAGTAACGAGTTACAATAGTCTATTCTAGAGGTCAAATAAGCTTCTCTGCGTCAGATGTAGATGTAGCATATGTCGAATTTTTGAGATATTTCTAAGGAAGAAAGAATGCTATGCAGCAGATGTTGGAGATATGACTATCGAAGGATAAATTGCTGTCGAGCACCACACCTAAGTTCTTAACCATGGAAGATGGCACCACAGTGCAGCCATCTATGGGCAACTTGTAATCTGACAAATTATGTTTGGGGCGATTCGGTTCGATAATAAGTATCTCTGTCTTATTGGAGTTTAGCATAAGGAAGTTATGTTCCATCCAGTCCCTAATATCGCTAATGCAGTCTGTTAGCTTAGAAAACTGGTGGGTTTCGCTAGGATGTGACGAGATGTAAAGCTGGGTATCATCCGCATAGCAGTGAAAACTTATGTTATGTTTCCTGATAATGTCTCCTAGAGGTAACATATATAATGAGAATAGGATAGGTCCTAAAACTGAACCTTGTGGTACGCCATATTTAACCAGGGAGTGATATGACTCTTCCTCATTTACATAAACAAAGTGGTAGCGATTGGTTAGATACGATCTAAACCAGGCTAACGCCTGACCACTGTTACCAACATAGTTTTCTAGCCTATTGAGTAGAATTGTGTGATCTATTGTGTCAAAGGCTGCACTAAGGTTTAGTAATATAAGGATCGATATTTCACCGCGATCGGATGTTAAAAGGAGGTCATTCGTAAATCTAAGCAGTGCTGTCTCTGTGCTATGGTGGGGTCTGAATCCTGATTGAAACTTTTACATGTGTCTCTGAAATGCTGGTTTCAGATTGGTCTAGCACACCATCCAGCCATCTAATATGAAATAATTTTATGAATGTAATTTTATGGTAAGACTTGATTAACCTGTCAAGGTTCATTTTTCCATTACAAGTGGCCTACTGTACATTATTTTGAATTTTTATACGACTCTATGGAATACTTGGTTCAGGGGCGTAGGCAGAAATTGTATTTTGGGTGGGCCGGGGCAAAAGTGAGTGGGCCAATAGTTTATCCTAGAACAAAATGACTTAAATAATAATTAAACCTTAGAGTAGAAAAAACTTTTACGTACTATTATTCACTAAGAATGTGCATAGCTGGCTTGCCACTACTTTTTCTAAAAACATTTGTGAAACTTTCTTTCAAAGTTGCAGGAATAAAGAACCAGTCCACTTCTTTTAATACCGCATGTTCAAGCTAAAGAAAATTTGTTTAACTCTTTTGCCGCCATTGACGAGATATCTCGTCAATCAAGAGAAAACGCTTCCCCGCCAATGACGAGTATTTCCGTCTTTTCGCAATACCGCTATTATCCAACAGGTGGCGCCCTTCCGCAACTTTTTAAACCCGGAAGTATTGCCCTATGGCAAGCAGCTGCATGTCCGTGTCTGTTTTAAAGATCACTCGGAATGGGAACTCTATGAAAAGTCTGTCACAAAAATGGAATTATCTCAGCTTTTTGCTCAAAATGTGGTGTTTTTGCAGAAACCTACCCATATTCAAAAGCTGATTACAAAAGAACTACTGAAGGTAGGATGAAACATTTTTTTTGTTTGAAAGCAGAGGGTCTGTTCTTTCATTTGATATATTGTATTTATATATTTAAAGAAGAAAATTTTCTGGAAGGCATTAAACTTTTGTGAAAATCATGAAAAACGCTGGCGCTGGCTGGCAACTTTTTTTAAAAACGTTGGCGGTGAAAGAGTTAAGAAAATAAAGCAATGCTAATTCTGTGTTTAATTTGTTCTTTATTTTCTTAAATGAAAGCACCAATAGGGATTCTATTAACAATAATTAGCTGTATTAATATGCAGTGCTAAGAGTAGTAATGCTTGGTACTGGATCATATGATGGCAGCACAACCATCCTTACTGTAATGATGTACCATGAGGCTGAGGATCCATTTGCAGTCTTTATTATCTCTCAAGATAAACAGAACAGGTTAAACACCAACAAACACAATGTTAAAAGGACAGGCAAATTCATAGTCGGGAACAGGCAATATAGTCAAGGCAGGCAGCAAACAATCATAGTAACCAATAAACAGATCAAAGTAACAAACCGGGAGACAGACAGGATAACGCTCAGAAATGACAGTCGTGGCAAATCAAGACTTTGCAATGAGTGCAAGTTTAAGTGAGGTTATATAGGCAGTTCATGATTGGATGCAGGTGGTAACGTAATCAGTCCTGGTATGTGGAATCATGGGAAATGCAGTCCGAAAGGGGTATTAAAACTCAGGTGATGGCTCTCAGCCCCCCCAACGCCCCCCCCCCCCCTGCGAGCGGCTCCCGAAGCGAGGATGCGTGCGACGCTGAGGTCTTTAACAAGGTCGAGGGCTTGGTTTGTCTGGGTGATTCAGATGAAACTCGGTGGTGAGTGAAGGGTCAAGGATGTCCCTCACCCTTACCCAAGAGCATTCCTCCGGGCCGCACCCCTCCCAGTCGACCAGATATTCTTGATAGCCACCCCGGCGTCAGCAATCAAGGATGTCGTCAACCTGATAAGCCTCTTCGCCACCGCCCAGCAGATGCAGTGGACCCGATGGATCAGCAGCCTCCTCTCGTTTCCCTCTCGGACCACTCAAAGGTTGAGTAGGATCAGGATGATGGAGAATGGGTGATGAGGTAAAACATTCTTTGAGTCGTTGAAAAGCCACTAAAGCTGCAGGAGACCAGGAAAGACGGGCAGAGCCTTTCTTCGTCATGGAGGTCAGAGCAGCAGCAATGAAACTGAAGTCACGGATGAAACGACGATAAAAGTTAGCAAATGCAAGGAAGCGTTGAAGTTCTTTAATGGTTTTGGGTTGTACCCAGGTAAGCACTGATTGTACCTTTGTGTCGTCCATGGCAACCCCCTCTGTTGAGATGATGTATCCTAAAAACAAGGTGGAAGTCTGATGGAATTCACATTTTTCAGCCTTTGCATAAAGTTGATATTGAATTGAACGTTTAAGCACTGCCCTCACGTGTTGGATGTGTTCTTCCAAGGTCTCAGAATGGATGAAGATATCATCGATGTACACAGTGACCCAGTGATCAAGCATATCCCGGAAAACATCATTTATTAAGGAAATTATTTTAAAAAACATTTATGTATAATTGTATTTTTTCCACATTTATTTATTAATGCATTTATTTATTTATACTTTTATTTGTTTTCATTTTTTTCCACATTTATTTCTGTCAATATGTATTTATGTCAAAATTTATTTATTTTCACATTTATTATTTTTATGTCTATTTATTTTCACATATATTTATTTCGGCTAATTAGGGGGGCGTGTTTCACTTCAGATATAGCAATCGATCTCTGAGTGCCAGTGCTGAAGTATTGAGGCCACAGTGACACCTTGTAGTATGACCAAGCAAACAAAGTTGCATGTGACTTAGAGATGGGCAAAATACAAAATCTTATTTCATGTTTTAATTAATGTTATATCACCCTAACTGTGTGTATATAGGGTCACTACACATAGCATACATACTGTACTCAATAAATGGCGGCAAACCACCATCCGATCATAATTTCTAAAATGTCTTAGCACACATCAATGTAAAATGCGTGTTATCAACAGATCTGATGACGGACCCTTGAAAGTGAACACTTGAACATGGAAGCGTGGGAAATTATGCATTATTAAACACCCTTAATATAAATGATCAGCGCTTAAGGTTTGCCCACCAGCGCACACAAGCATATTGATCAATGCCTCGTTTAAAACGCGGCTGCAAAACACTTTACATTCATGTTTCCTAATTGTGCGATGCACAACACGTAACAATTCAAATGCTTAATGCTCCTCTTAATCACAAGTCATCAAGTGGAATCAGCTGTTCAGGATTAAATCTAACAAAAGGTGATCATGGAAAAGCGATGGATCTAACGCCATGCAGGTGATCCAAATCATTATGGGGTGACATGACGCGTGACTGAGCTGCTTAGAGAGGCAGATGATAAACTTGAAAGAATGCATAAGATCAGGATGCTGATCTTACTGACAGTGGCGGCTGGTCAGTAGGGGGCGCCGCCCCCTTAAAGTTGGCCAGAGAGGAAAGTTACTATAACATATTACCAAAAAGTTAAATATATAGTGCAAATTAATACAAAATAAAATAATTTAGCTGTACTATTTAACTGTTAGTCAAGTTATAATTTATTTTAAAAAAATTAAAAATCAAAACTCGTTGTGTGTGTGTGTGTGTGTGTGTGTGTGTGTGTGTGTGTGTGTGTGTGTGTGTGTGTGTGACACGTTTGTGTGCCTCAGGCACACCCCTAATGAGTGTCTATGTAGGTCAGTAAAAAGGGTAAAAACGTGACCTGAGGCTGAGCTCTAATTGGCTGGTTTCGGATCCGCCCTGGGGCGCAGGACTGTGCGCCCCAAACCCTCCCACTTATGTTGTAAGCGAATCAATATTGTTTTTAATTTCTTTGACCTCATGTGATTGGATCATTACTCAGAGTCTCATAACTGTGTTGCAGATTGGTGTGGTAGCTACAGTAGGCTACTGATCAGTGAAAGCAAGTGAAATATATTGAGATGAAGGAAAATATTATTTTATCCTTACAAAATCACCCTTTACAAGGTATTTAATTGATGAATAAATAAAGATTAAGAAGCTTGGACCAGATCGACCAACAGAGTCAAATAATTGCAGTCTGTGTGCTCCACCACTTCTAATGGCAAACCGAGTTGGCTAGCTGGATATCATGTAAGTGCTGAGTTTTTTTTCCCCCTGTTTGCTGCTTTAAAGTCTAAATGCGTGATAGACTGCACAAAATTGTGAGGCACATTTGAGCTGCCTTTGTGTGGAAAATGAGAGCGAGAGCTCATATATAATCCGGTATATTCCGTGGCTTGGTCAACTTTGTTGTTAAAGTTTTGTTGTTATAGAGTTTTAAAAAGCACCCACGAGAAAACCACTGTGTTTAAGATAACTGTGTGCAGTGTGTTGCTCAAATGACGCCCTGGTTTCTAAACATTCTCGCAATATTTTGATGTCATACACTGATTGGTCTGCGCATCGCTGCTGAAGTTAAACAGGAGCGCTGCAACAAGACGCCTGTCTAAGGTAAAGACACAAAATAATGACAAGGGTCTGAATTAATCTGCCTTCATGCGTTTATTACACAAGATGGTTTCAGATGAGTTTAGTTCAATTAAGATTTTTACACGTTTATTGATATTTTAATGGCAGTAGCATTTTGTTATTTGATTTGTTTATATTTCCCTGTTCAGCATAAAGCTCACGTGTTTCATCGCCTCCGCTGTCACTGTGAGAAAAAAACATTCATTCATCTGGTTCATGAAATGTTTAACATGTTTAACTCTTTCACCGCCAGCGTTTTTAAAAAAAGTTGCCAGCCAGCGCCAGCGTTTTTCATGATTTTCACCAAAGTTTAATGCCTTCCAGAAAATGTTCTTCTTTGAATATATAAACATACAATATACCAAATGAAAGAACAGACCCTCTGCTTTCAAACAAAAAAAAAATTTTTCTTCCTACCTTCAGTGGTTCTTTTGTAATCAGCTTTTGAATATGGGTAGGTTTCTGCAAAAACACCACATTTTGAGCAAAAAGCAGAGATAATTCCATTTTTGTGACGGACTTTTCATAGAGATCCTATTCAGAGCGATCATTAAAACAGACACGGACATGCAGCAGCTTGCCAGAGGGCAATACTTCCGGGTTTAAAAAGTTGCTGAAGTGCGCCACCTGGTGGATAATAGCGGTATTGCGGAAAGACAGAAAATCTCGTCATTGGCGGGGAAGCGTTTTCTCTTAATTGACGAGATATCTCGTCAATGGCGGGGAAAGAGTTAACATTAATTAACATTAACATTATTATATTCATCCCTGAATAAATGGCTATTTACAGTCCCGCATTACTACTGTAAAAGTTTGTAGTTTGAGTTTGTTTGCGCCCCCAATTTTTTTTAGCACCAGCCGCCACTGCTTACTGCTGATCTTCTGGTTACCTCAGAACGGCCGGCCCAATCAATGAACAGAGGGCGGGCTGAGAGCCGTAAGGATGTTTAAAATCTCTAGCCTGGTGGTCAGGACATGAATGGGTCAAATCAGCAGATTTGCAAAGGTTAATTTATCTTCACATATATCAAAAATAAAAATTAGCAGGGTAACTTTGCAGTACATTTTCTACAATAAAGTTATGGTAAGTACTTTATTATTTATATTTAAGTCACTTAAAAGTATTAGTTAAATAATTTTTAAGTTAAACTGAGTGAAAATCTGAATAATTACAGCATACTAACAAAAATCATATTGCCGAGCCAGGGGAACTGAAAGCAAGATAGATTTTCCAATTGTTTTGATGTTATAAAATGACTGTATAACTTTATTGTGATGGTATTGATTGTTTGAGACACTAGATTAGTAGGTATACAATGTTTGTTATAAAACAGATATGTTTTCTCCTCACCCTTATGAAAATTAACCATGGTTTTACTACAGTTAAAACAAAAAAAAAACATGGTTACTGTAGTAAAACCATGGTTTTGCTGAAAGTAATCAATACATTGAAAAAACATAGTTACTACACTTTTACCACAAAAAAACATGGCTAATTTTCGTAAGGGCAGTATAACGCACCGAGCTAACAACGTTAGCTAACAAGCTAACCTTTTCAGTTATGAGGCGTGCGCTGCACGCACCATGACAGAGCGCGCGTGCAGTGAATTAAGCCGAATAGTAAAATATAAAGGTGCGCACTCAATTGGATAATTTTAAACGTGCAAACACAGACACAAAAGAGATGCCATCGTAGAAATAAGATAAATAAAATATTTCTTGAGGGGTATTAAGTTTGTTTACTAAAATATCAAATTGTTATCTGGCGCTATAAAAAAAATCTGATTTACTTGACCTTCAAGGGGGGCGGGTCGAGCCGTTAGGAGGGCGGGGCGCCCCCCCCTTATATAATGGTAGGGGAAACACTGCAGCTATTATAAACGCTATATTAGATTGTTTTAACATGTATATAGATATTATAGATAATGTCTGTTTTATATTTTTGTTTAAGTATTGTTGGGCTTGAATATTGTTGTTATGTTGTTTATGTTTTGTTTAAATTTAGCTTATTACAAAAGATAGACTGTAATTTTAAACGCCATATAGGGCGTTGTAAAGGCCAATATGAAGGGAGAATTGTAATGGGTCAGACATTCATTTCGAGTTTAACAGCGTGAAATGACTGAAGAGGAACTCCCTACATTAAAGCAATAAGCATTTCTGTAGGTTAAAGCTATACTTCACCTCTTATTATGTTTGATTAAAGTTTGCATTTGCTGACATTTATTTTTGCTTCAAGTTCGCTACTGTTTAGTACTATTCACTTGAATGCTTCCTTTTTAAATCATAAAGACCTTTCTTTTTGGTTTATAACATCAACATTAACTTATTAATAATATTAATATGTTGTAGGGGGAGCTAGAACAATATAAGACTTTCCCAAACACATTTTTATTGGTTCAAAAATAGTGTCTGTTGTAGTTGCCGGCAAAGGATCCAGGTATGATTTTTTTGTCAATATTGCACACCCCTAGGCTGCATAAATGCGCAAAGGTACGCTATTATTCAAGTAATAAGTTATTTTACACTTTTATACAAATGCCCAGTTACGTGATTGGTCATGTTTCACGTGTTTATGGTTGTGTATAGTGTGGATGAAGATTCTTTTTAAAATGCCAGTATAAACGAGAATCGTTTTCATTTTAAAATGCCGTTTTAAAACGCAAATGCTCTAATGTAAACAGGGCCTAAAGGGCTTTTTATAGTTGTGCGTAGGCACTACGGCGTATTCGCAACGACGTAGGTTCCGCGTCGGTTTTCATTTATACTTTTGCGTCGTCATCCGTGTTGACGTGCAAACACGCGCAGACCGCTGGTAGGCATTATACACGCGTGTAAGCACAGTAGCAGCTGTGCAGCTGCGACTGTCAAAGAAGAAGCAGCTTGGCAAGTTAATCCACAAACGAAGAAGAAACAGCAACTTGTTGCGTATGATTTAAGAAGACCAGCAATGATGGAAGTAAATAAACACTGACGTTTGTTGCAGTTTGAGTTAAATCACTCCTCAACTTGGGCATTCTTTGTTTTCACCGTCGCAAACGGAAATACCTATGACGCAGTTCTGTTTCATTCCTCCTGACCGCCAGAGGCGGTGCAAAAGCACCAGTGGACCACCGCAGCGCCAGCCAGACAGGTCGAGAAAACACACCAACAAAGCCACATGGCGACATAGGCTGAGCCCTGAGCAATAAATAGCCAACCAGCTCAGCCTTCTGCCTCTTTTGCTTTCTCGCTTGTTGTGATAGGTCGTTTTTCCTTGATTTTCGCGCCGTCAAGTGCAGCTTACCTGAGCAGCGAATTTTTTCGTCCTCGCAAGCTGTGACAGCGCGCTATTTGGAGTCTTTTCTTCTTTGCATCGATCGGTGAGTCGTGGGTTTATTACATTCGGTCTCTGTCAACACTTTGTGCCTCTCGGTGCCGTCCGGTGGCTAGTGTTTTCTTGTTCTACGGGCGTTTTGTATGACGGTTCCCCGTCATCGTTACATCTTTACAACTGACGGATATACGGGTTTTCGAGCCTCTCGGTGTTAGCTCCCGGCGGCTATTGTTTTTTCCTACGGCCTTTTTAGTGACGGTTCCCCGTCATTTTTTATTTTCAGACGGATTTGTGTGACTGCTCGTGCCTCTCGGTTCTATCCGGGGGCTAAGAGTTTTTTCTATGGACGGTTATACCGACGTTCCCCATAATTTTTGGTTTTGTTTTGTAACTGCTCGGGCCTCTCTGTGCTATCCGATGGCCGGTGTTTTTCAATAGTTACGGTTTCCCGTTAACCTCTTACAGCTCTCGGTATTACCCGGTGATTTTTTTCGTTAGTTCTCATTGGTTTTTTATACGGTAGCTATTCAGTAGCTGGGGGCTCTAGTGGGGAATCAGCTCATTCAGGGCAGACTATGTCCTCCACAGATAACACTGTGGCTGTGCTTCAGATGGCAGTCGCACGCCTAGGGCTGGATGAATCGCCAACTCAGCCAGCACAGTCCAGCGTCTTTTTCAGACAGACTGCAGCCGGATCCAGCTTCGCTATGCCACCTTGCAAGGACTTCATTGCAGAGTTTTCCAACTCCCTTACGAGTTCTAATGCTTCGAAAAGGCGACCAAGGACAGCCCGTACTCTGGCATCTATGGTTGGGGCAGATACTATTGGAGTTGGCCGTGCTCCGGAGATCGAACAGGCGGTCGCTGCCCTAGTGGTGTCACCCGATGAGGCCCTTCAAGGCAATGTGCAATGCCCCAGTGCCCAGTGTGGCCGCACCGACTCGTTACTTAAGAAGGCATACGAGTCTACTGCATATATTACCCGGGCAGAGAACACCATTTGTCAATTACTCCTTGCCACTACTAACACTCTCGAGTCATCTAAACCTGACCCCTCGGTCTTGCAGTTTCTTCAAACTGCACTTTTGGCTATGGGCCATGTCACCCGTGAGCTGGGTACCTTGACGGCCACACTCCTGGCAGCTCGTCGACAGGTATGGCTCGCCCAAGCAAGACTGCCTGAAGACTGCAAGAAGACATTACGTGACCTTCCAATTGTTCCTGGTCACCTGTTCGGACCTACTGTTCCAGAGCTTCTGGAAAAGAGGTTAAAACTATCCGAGGCCACTCGACAATTGACCCAGCGTAATCCCGTCTTTAAAGTGCCAGGCCCTCAGGCTCGTCCTCGTTTTCCGACCCAGGATCAGAGGTTCCGCCAGCGTCCTAACCCACAACCTCAAGGGTCACAGAGGCCCCGTGCTGCTGAGGACACTCAAGGTTTTCGTCCACAGCAACGGCAGTTTTCAGGGGGTCCACATCAGCGCCCCCCCACAGCCGTTAAAGGGCGTACTCACAAAGCTTGAAACCATCGGGCCGGTGGTCGACCGTTTCTCGGATACACAGCTGTCGTACTGGAGGGAGACGACTGTAGATCCCTGGGTTCAGACCACGTTAAGAAAGGGGTAAGCTCTACAGTTTCGACGCCAGCTCCCACGTTTATCCAGGATCGTTCAGACGGTCATAAAAGATCCGGCACGTTCAGTGGCCCTCTCTCTGGAAATTAGTTCTCTTCTGGAGAAAGGAGCCATAGAAAGAGTTCATCCCTGTGTTCAAAGGGACGGTTTTTATTCAACATACTTCCTCGTAGCAAAAAAAGGATGGTGGTTTTCGTCCGGTTCTGGACTTGAGACATCTAAACAAGTTCCTGAAACATCTGCCCTTTCAAATGTTGCGGGCAGCTGACGTTCTTCGGTCTGTCAGGAAGGGGGATTGGTTCACAAGCATCGACTTGAAGGATGCTTATTTTCACGTGCCGATTGCTCCTCAGCACAGAAAATTTCTCAGATTCAGTTTCAAAAACCAGGCCTACCAGTTCAGGGTCCTTCCTTTTGGCCTGTCTCTGGCCCCCCGAGTGTTTACGAGATGCATGTCGGCAGCCCTACATCCCATGTGGTCCAAAGGGATGCGAATCCTGCCTTACTTGGACGACTGGCTGCTGTGTGCAGGCACAAGCTGGCAGGCTGTGCAAGACACCAGCCTACTTCTGATGCATGTTCAAAGGCTAGGCCTTGTCGTCAACGAGGCGAAGAGTCATCTAAGTCCAGTGCAGAGAATCACTTACATTGGAATGACGTTGGATTCCTGCGCAATGTCGGCCACCCTCTCACAGGCCAGGGTGGACAATATTCTACAGCTGCTTGCTCGTTTCTGGCTGGGAGCGAGCTTAAGATACAAGACTGTTTTACAGCTCATGGGGATGCTGACTGCTGCTACTCCGGTTATCCCAATCGGCTTGCTCCACCTCAGACCTCCCCAACGGTGGAACAACAGTCTTTGTTTGAGCCCTGCCAGACATCTTCATCGTCTGATTGTTGTCTCACGCAGTTGTATGCTGGCGTTGACACAGTGGAATCGTCTGGATTTTCTGATGTCAGGTGTTCCTCTAGGAGTCATTCCTTCCCGTCGAGAGGTGGTCACAACCGATGCTTCTCTGCTCGGTTGGGGAGCATCGTGGAACCACAGGGGTGTTTGCGGACGCTGGTCCCCAACCCGGTCCAAGGATCATATAAATCTTCTGGAACTATGGGCAGTTTTTCTGGCTCTGCAGCATTTCTTACCAGTTCTGGCAGGCCGACATGTCCTCATCCGGTCAGACAACACCTCAACAGTGTTTCACTTGAACCATCAGGGTGGGACGAGGTCCCTCGAGTCCCTGAATCTTACCCGCAGGATACTCACCTGGGCGCTCCCTCGAATAGCTTCTTTGAGGGCGGTTCATCTTCCAGGGTTGCAAAATCAGGTAGCGGATGCTCTCTCCAGGGACGTTCTACATCCGGGGGAATGGAGGCTCCACCCGGATGTGGTGCGGATGATATGGCAGCGTTTCGGGGAGGCAGAAGTGGATCTTTTTGCAACAGAGGCGAACACTCATTGTCGCTGGTGGTTCGCGAGAGTAGAGACATCCAGCCCATTGGGACAGGATGCTCTATCCCAGGAGTGGCCAAGCCGGCTGCTTTATGCCTTTCCTCCGCTTCCACCTCTGTGGGAAACACTACACAGGATAGCGCTGGGAAATCACACTGTGTTGCTTGTGGCACCCCGTTGGCCAGCCAGGCCTTGGTTCCCTTTGCTTCTCTCCATGCTGGTGGGCAGACCATGGCAGCTTCCGCTTCGGAGGGATCTGTTGTCTCAAATGGACGGAGCTGTTTGGCACCCCAATCTGGACCGTCTACAACTTTGGGTTTGGCCTCTGGGTCGGACTGTCTTTTAGCTAATCTGGAACCTGCTGTCGTCCAGACTATTACTAATGCTAGAGCAGCATCTACACGTCAGCTTTATGCCGCACGTTGGAAGCTCTTCTCCTCATGGTGTGAGGAGCGAGGTTTTGATCCGGTATGTTGTGATGTCCCAAACGTTCTTAGTTTTTTACAACACGTTCTGGATTCAGGCAAAGCAGCCTCCACGTTGAAGGTGTATGTTGCGGCCATCTCTGCGCATCATGGACCAGTTAATGGTTGTTCACTTGATTCCCACACCCTCGTGTATAGTTTTCTGAAAGGGGCTAGGCGGCTGAGGCCCGCTCGTAGTCCCCGTTTTCCTGGATGGGACTTACAGCTTTTGTTCTGGATTTTATCTGTCTGCCACCGTTTGAACCCCTGCAGACAGCTGATCTGAGATGGCTATCTTTGAAGACTGTTTTTTTGTTGGCAATGGCCTCTGCTAAGCGTGTGGGTGAGTACAGGCTTTGTCCATTAGTGACTTATGCATGCGTTGGTTGCCAGAGGATTCCGGTGTTGTTCTCTGGCCGAATCCTTCTTTTCTACCTAAAGTCCTGCTCCCTGGCCGAATCCTTCTTTTCTACCTAAAGTCCTGCTCCCGCAGTTCATTAACCAGTCTATCACTTTGGTGTCTTTTCTGCCCACGCCGCAGTCGGACGGGTCGTCTAGTCATCTTTTATGTCCCGTGCGTGCCCTGAAACGTTATGTGTCCGCTACCGTTCACCTTAGGCGAACGGATCAGCTCTTTGTTTGTTATGGCGGCGTGCGGAAAGAAGCCGCAATATCGAAACAACGATTGTCAAATTGGATTGTGGAGGTTATTACTATGGCGTACAAGCATGCTCAAAGACCTTTGCCAGGCAGTGTCGCTTGTCATTCCACTAGGGCGGTGTCTACGTCTTGGGCTGCCTTCAGGGGTGAATCTATGGCGGATATCTGCACAGCTGCTACTTGGTCTTCTCCTTGTACCTTTGCCCGTTTCTACAAGATCAACGTTGTTGCCCCTCATGCTGTCTGTTCTGCGGTCCTCCGAGGACAACCTTGATTTCAGGTGGGTGGCATTCCTCATGACTATGTTGGTAGGAGTCATCCACTAGTGCTTTTGCACTGCCTCTGGCGGTCAGGAGGAATGAAACAGAACGCTAGTTACGTATGTAACTGTGGTTCTGTGAATTCCGGATGACCGCCAGAGTTCTTTGTCATGCGGAATGCGTGAGAAAGGCGTTCATGAGGCAGAAGGCTGAGCTGGTTGGCTATTTATTGCTCAGGGCTCAGCCTATGTCACCATGTGACTTTGTTGGTATATTTTCTCGACCTATCTAGCTGGCGCTGCGATAATCCACTAGTGCTTTTGCACCGCCTCTGGCGGTCATCCGGAATTCACAGAGCCACAGTTACATACGTAACTAGCGTTTTTTTACCTGACGGGAGGGGTACTGGTGGACCAATCACAGCGCGTGTGGTCCGTGTAGAACTGACGCGCTGTTAAAATGTTTGAGAGGTGCACATCAGGCTACGCAGGGGTACGCACAGGCTACGGATAGCCTACACCGTAGCTACGGCGTAGAACTTACACACGACTACAAATCGGGCTTAAGTGTGGATGAAGATTCTTTTTAAAATGCCAGTATAAATGAGGATCATTTTAATTTTAAATGCTGTTTTAAAACGCAAATGCTCTAATGTAAACAGGGCCTAAATAATCGAGTACAAAACCAACACAAAGTAGCACTTAGTACAGGTTTGCTTGAACAACGCGCATCTCTTAGCAAATTAACCATAGTTTTACTATTGTTTGTGTTGGATAACCATGTAACCATACATTTACCATAGTCTCACTACAGAAAAAATAGTTTAACCAAGATATTTTCAGTGAAACTATAATAAAGTAATAAAAAAAGGTCAAATACCAAAATAACTGTACTTTTACACTCTTAAAGGGCCATTTCACCGATAGGAACATTAATCTTTATGGAAAGTGAGTCATATTTGTAGTCAAAATGTAACATAAATGTAGAATTTTGTGCCTATTTGACAGAGAAAAGACAAAATGTGACTTTAGAGCACATTTGTATGAAAAACTACAACTCCCACTATGCACCACAATGCACAGCTCTGCAAGCCACTCCCATTAATCGGAACACGGCTCAGATATGATAGTGTACATAAATGCCACGTTAGTAAAACAAAGAAAATAGCCACCACCACTGTGTCTGACAGACACCAATCATGACTTACTTTTAAATGTGATGTTACAATGTGTTACACACAATAACACTCTGGCCTGCTGTGTAGCAAAGTCTTATTCAAACAGTAACGTGTGGTTTCAGATCCGAGTACAAATGTCTTTTCAAGTAGTTAAAAAGGGTATGCATTTTAAATGTTTATTTAGTTTTACCAATTTTCTTTTTGTCTCGTGTTTACTGTAATTACATCTGTGTTATATTGGCCTCACTGCTCTCACAATATAGACATATAAAACCCCGCTCAGATATGCTATTGTGTATATAAATGCCACCTTAGTATAACAAAGAAAATAGAAACACTTACTTAAGTTAGACGTCCATTTATCCCTGCTTCCTCCACACAAACGCGTCCCCTGCACAATATCTCCACAGACGCGCTGCCTCAGCTCTTGGAGCTTGTGCTCGTAAGCCGAAACACGTCTTTGAAATAAGCACGCGCCCAGAAACATTAACAAAACAAACGTTCATATCCTTATCTGATCCAGAAATCTTACACTGAAAGCACACAGCGCGAGTCTGTCCAAGCTCATATAATCCGCAGCGTGTTTGCTCGGAAGCAAAGTTGCTTTCTTGCCTGAAAACCTTTACCAAACGAACGTCCATATCCTTATCTGATGCAGAAATGTTATAAAGAGGGCACACAGCGAGAGAACAGGCAAGCTTCTCTACGCAGCAGAGGCCGATGGTTGCTGTGTCTTCCCCGGGCTCCTCTACCCAGCCGATGCCCAGGCTCCAGCTTCTCCTCGGGCTTCTGATCTGCCTCAGCTCTTTGCTGTATTGTGGCTCATAAAGGTGCAATGAACAGCGGATTAGAGCATCACGCTTGCGAAATCACCCTCTTCTATTCACCTTATTCCGCCACGCCCCTTTTTAATTCTTCGCTCTTCCGCATTTTGTCAACCGACTTCCGCTGCTAATATGGCACAGTGCATTCGGTGGTTAGTTTGGTGGTTAGAAGATTGTTTGTAGTTCACTCTAACTTTAGCGAAATGACAAATATCGCTACTGCTGTTAATGTTTTAAATTAGGAGCACGGTTAAAACTTCATACGACGCTCGGATAGTCTTATATTGTCTCATCAATCGTCTCGTGGTTAGACGATATGAAGCGGCCGCGGCAAGTAACTTGGCATATTTAATTACCTCGTCCTGTCAGGAGTTGATGGAGCAGCATTGAAAATTATTAAAAGTATGTCTACCAATATTTACACAGTGATTTCGTCTTTTTTTATAGCAAATGTGCACCTTAGCCAGTCCAATAACTATTTCGTTTTTATGTGGTACAATGATAGAATTCATTTGCAAACTTGCCAACACTTATTCCTTCAAATCAGGAAACTTATATCCTACAAAGCTCACATATGGTTTAAGAAATTCCTTACAGATAATATCTGATCACACTGTAAAGGTTTATATAACTGCATGGGAGGTTACATCTGATCACATAGTAAATGTTTAATATAACTGCATGACATGTAACAGCTGATCACATAGTAAATGTTTAATATAACTGCACAACATCTGATCACATTGTAAAGGTTTAATATAAATGCACAACATCTGATCACACTGTAAATGTTTAATATAAATGCACAACATCTGATCACACTGTAAATGTTTAATATCACTGCATGACATCTGATCACATATGAAGGTTTAATGTAACTTTACAACAGGTAAAGCAAGACCACCCTGCAATAAATTAAGACACAGCTTTATGGGAGTCATCAGGAGCTGATCCCAAGTGTTTATCTGGAAGCTGTTGGTGTATGTACTGGTAAAGTGCTTGGCGACTGTGTAATGGATGCAATATCAACCCTGTGTAAAGCTGAACCAAAGATGGTTGTTTCTCAGTAGAGATTTGTACATTTGTGCCAGCTCAACACATTGAAGCAGTTTCTCGGACAGGGTTTACAGGACTAGGATTTAATTATATTAGGACATTTTAGTTTTTACAAACAAAGCCTACAAAAAAACAAGACTGGTGCGCATCTTGTGACAAAACAATGGCACTCATATGTTGAGGTATGTCAGTAAAAGGTGTTTTTAAATTATTGTAGCTCAAATATGCATTTTAGCCTGGGACCAGGATAAGCCCTGTCAGGGAAACTGCACCATTGTTTTCCCATATCAGATGTAGGTTGCTTCAGGTTGAGTTGTGATTTTAAAGTGTAGTTGTGGTCAGAGACGGATGGATCCTCCCATTGTGTTTCTGCATCACAGTTTAGGAACATGTTGATTGTATCATCCTCACAGTTGTTCACTGCATCACTACACATCAATGCATCTGTGAAAACAATATAACCATAAACATTTTTATGTTAGCATTTAAAATAAACTTGCATCATGAGAATTAATATATAAATGGCACCCATACTTAAACAGAACAGTGTGTAAGAGAGAGATGCATTAAAAAGAGACAGTAACATTATACACACAACCTTTCACTTCAGTGTTAAATAATACGTTGTTTAATAGGTCATTATCAATATCTTAATGAGAAATGAACTGACAGTCTAGCATCTGAAATCTCAGTAACTTGTAGGAATCACGTGGGCTACTGTAAGAATGTAATGTACTATAATATCTCGTTGCACTATCGTAAATATAAAAACATAGGTGGACAATTAAAACCATTCAAATAGTTGCATTTTATAAACTAACGTTACTGATCTTAAGTGTATTTGTAGAACGGACTTCACAAATCTAACTTTAGGCGAACGAGCATAAAGTTAGCTAAGATAGCTTACCTGAAACTGGCCACCTTTTCAACACCCGGCGTGGTTTAAAGTTACCGGAACATCGTAGTCGAACCTTGGGATAAGGGTATTCCTCAGTTGGCTTAAAATTGGTAAGAAAGAAACATAAAGGCGCTCGGGTGAGCTTTTTAAGCTTTAACGCGTCGCCTTCAGTCACTGCCTCAGCTGCTCATCGTCTATGCGGCCGGAAGAACGTTGACAAAATGAGCGAAATGGCGCCGCCCTTGTTATCGTGAAAAATAAGGTGAATATCATATTGATTAACTTCCACTGTTATTGTAACATGAAGTCTGACTCGCTCCACAACTTCTGTTTAGCTTAGCTTAGCATAAAGATGGCGGCTGATCGTTTTTTTCCGTCTGTGCTCGTATATTTTCCTAAGTCCCACCCACTGATCTGTAATTGGTCTGAAGCGTGAGTGGGTCCCACCCATAGCCCCCACCTTGGAAAAATGAGGAATGAGTGTCTGTAGTCTTTCACACTCAATAGAGATACAGGATTTCCTTCTTTCAATGACGCAAAATGACGATTTTTACATCATTGAAAGAAGGAAGTGCCTCACTAGCTAAGTTTCCATCCACTTGTCAATCGAATTATCTGAAGTTCGGTTAAAAAACTTATGCGAATAAAGCTGGTGAAAGTGTGTTTCCATCCAACGGCTTTAAAGCGAATAAAAACCTGTGCGTAATGACGTCACATGCTGGTTTGCGATCAAATTGGTATATCGAATTGATTTGAGACATTTGAAGGTGTTTCCATTCATTTTCGCACTGAATCGCACAATATTCAAGCAAACATTTGCGAACAAAGTTTTGCCAGACAAATTTGCGGCATTTCACAAGTTATAAGTGCTTATGTGCCAGCTGAGCTGATAGCGACATATCAAGCTATAATAATAAGAAAATGACGTTAACATCAAATTGCTATGATGATGCAGATGCATGTACATGCCCAACGACAACGGAGGCGTTAACGTGAAATGATAGTCCGGATCAATTCTTAACGTAAATGAGAACGAAAAAATATCTTTAGAGTTGTTAATAAGCCAATAAAGCTACGAGGGTTCTTTGGCCGAGGATCCATCTCATCAAGGTCGAATTTGCTTTTATTTTCCCTCCAGCACCGTTGCGAGATAACTCTCTTTTTTGAAACACGTATCGCTGGTTGAGCGCCTCATTTACTACGGAGGACGTCCCACGTCTTGTCATAACCATTGTTGGACATTTCCTTCGCGAGTTCCTGATAAATTATGGCATTTCTTAGATTTTTGCTATCTAAAATAGAGCTGTAATCGAACCCGAAAGTATATTTAGATTGACAGCTTTTTAAAAGCCTGAAACCGTTTACAGCCATACATTATTTAAATTTGCGCACGCAAACAGCTTTTATCAAGAATGAGTAATTTACACAGGTTTTAACATTATTTATTAATGACTAACTTGGCTACATGTCACTTGGAAGTTGAAACAAAGAAAAAAAAGTCATCTGTAACATCGTTATTTGGGAATAACGAAATTAGGATAAAGGTTCTGTGGTATTTGCTTCGGCACTTTCTTTACATTAATGCCAACATTAGTCTAAATTATGTATTTAAGACTAAGTAATATTTAGTTATAAATTAAAAAACCTTTACTCACCAAGATTAGGCATTTTTGTTGAGGAAATTATTAAATCCACTGTAAATTGCTTCAGCGTGGTCCTGCGCTTACTGATAGGGCATTCAGCAGCATTGAACTTGACCGCTCATTTACCGTGCAAAGGCGGAGCACGAGCCCGTGTAAAATGTTAGAAATGAAGCCCGAATCCGACCGAACCCGTCGGGTTCAGGCAAAGATCTTCAGCTCTATAGCCGTTATTTTCTCTGCTCAATTAAATTTAAAATGAATCTCGTCTCGTCGTTTGTCCACTTACATCTGACTTTGTTGACACACGCCATTTGTGCCACCAGAGCGGAAATTACCTAAAACTTTTTCTTCTTGTTTTGTGCGTGGGTTGCAACCATAAAAGGACCTTAACCTTAATCGCAAATCATTATTTATTCGGCAAATAACGTTTCCATCAGCGTTTATCGCATAAGCCGTATATCGATCAAGATAAAATCCGATGAGATCGAACGTATTTCTTTTGAGTCGATATTCATGAAATTCAATCGAATTTTACTGTTTCCATAACGCATTTTTCATTCGATATCACTTAATTCGGATAAAAACATGTGGATGGAAACATATTTAGTGAATCAGTATTTCTCCCCTCTCAGGGGAAACTGAGGGAATGATGCACGACCATTCAAAACCATGACTGGGGTTCTAATGGTACAAAGCTTAAATGCAAATGGGTGAAGTTTCCCTTTAAGAAAAATGGTTCTTCAAAGGTTCTGAAACGTTGGTAAAGGTTCTATATAAACCCATAGCTTACTGAAGAACCCTTTTTTTCACGAAATGGTTCTTGTCTTGATAAAAAGGTTCTTTATTTTCCTCCTTTTTTGATTTAAAATTTAGTCAGTTTACTTTTAAAGGTGATGCATGCATGTTTCTTTCGATGCTGAAATTATAATATTGGTTATTTACTGTTTAAACATAATGAAAATTTAAGCTTTGTGTGTTCTTATTATACTTTATATCATTTATAACAGGTAAACTTTATACCGTAAGCTTCATTCCCTTTATAGCAGGTATGCTTCATGCTGTTTTAAATGATATATGTAGGGGACTCTGCTTTAACAATGATTTCGGATAATAATTTGTTAAAGTGTTAAAAAGCATATACATGTATATTGTACATTAAGTTTATTAAACTAATTATCTTAAGAATGTGGTACAACATGTGTTTAGGTTTTTTATTGATATTTCGGTTTTCGTGAGGTAATCTTTCTTATTATGGTAGTGAAGGCAGTGCGTATGACCGCTTGATATGAGAGACACATCCTGTTTTTAAAGGTGATTATGTGCATGTTTCTTTCAATGCTGGCATTAAAATAATAGTTATTTACTGTTAAAACATTTTGAAGATTGTGTGTGTGATCTTGTGGCACATTTACATGTAATAGCGGAATTACTTATTATTTTTGTCTATCTGTTGTAGGTGGATCATGAGGGAAGCTCTGCAGGTCGGCCATTGACTTGATACCATTCACCCATTTACAAAACCGGTAGCTTGAGCAGAATCATATTAAAACTTCTGTCAAATCATGTTTTACATACAGTATGTAAGCAAACTCCAGGCTAATATTAACTTGTTTTGTCTCCATGTCTTATCCTTTCACCCATGACCAACAGACCCAAATCTTGTTCAGCCTGATGCTCAACCTTGTATGATGATGACCACTGCAAAGTGATGGGAATCTGTGGTAATCATAGCCTGCGTCTCAAGATCAATGTGACAATAACAGACCATCTCTTATCTTACTCTTATCTGACTAAACGTTCTGCATCATTGCCACAAAACAAAGAACATTGGATGGAGTATGTACTGAACAATGATCCAGCAAACAAAATAATATGGACTTTTTTGGCGAGATTCTACTAACATTGACACAATCCTATTGACTTATATTTTTATAGTTAATAATGCATTATAAACATCCCATTCATTTGTATTCTATGCTGTCTATCTGTTTGTGGTAAAATGTTTACATCTGAATGTAATGTCATAATATGTTAATATTCAGTATTTATTATCATTTGCATGTTTATATCTGGCATATGTCATGATTTTATTGATTTCACGTAATTGTTAGAATGTTTAGAATGATTGCCTTTGCCAAATGTTATTGTTCATTTATTTAATTTTGAAGCTGTCATTTAACATCCATATTTTATTTGAGTAGTGATTTGTTATATTTGCATAATAATTCATATATTTATTTTGATTGTGATTTTAATGCACATATATTTATTATTGTATGATATCTCATGTAATGAAAAAGTGAAAATAAAAGTATTTTTCTGATGTCTTACAGTTCTGTTTACTGTTAAACTGTGTAAAGTGCTATAAATAACAAAACAAAACAAAAATATAGACAAAAATAATCCTCCTGACTGCTGATAAATGAAAGGGTTCTTTATAGCACCACTGAGGTTCTATGTAGCACTTTTCAAGGCAAGGTTCTATATAGAACCATCTAAAAAATGGTTCTATATAGTACCAAAGAGGGTGCTGCTATTGTTACAAGCTGAAGAACCCTTATTTGGTACTATATAGAACCATTTTTCTTAAGAGTGTTAAAACTGTGTTGAACAGTGTGACGAGCAGTCGTTTTTCAGAATGTTCAGAAGTGTTAACTTGGAGGATATTCTGTATTGATCTGGTTTTATTTATTACATTGGCTTCATTTAGTACATGTAAACTCAGTAATACTTTTTCACGTCTTACAGAGTACCAAGGCTTTGGAGATTTACACACGTGACATGAAAATGGGAATTCGTAAAACTGTGAGCAGTAGCCGTTCCATGTCAAGATTACATTCCAGTGAGCAGGTTGTGCTGGAAAATTTGTGAGACTTTATAAATGCCTTCAATTTGTAGAATGTTTTAAGTGTTTAATGTTTAAACTGTTATGAGGCATTTTCATGGGCTACATGTACACTCTTAAGAAAAATGGTTCTTCAAAGGTTCTGAAACGATGGTAAAGGTTCTATTTAGAACCATAGCTTACTGAAGAACCCTTTATTCCCGAAATGGTTCTTGTCTTGACAAAAAGTGTTCTTTATTTCCCTCCTTTTTTGATTTTAAATTTAGTCAGTTATTTTCAAGCAGCCTCATGATTATTTTCACCTGTAAATGCCCTGAATCATAACTCCTGCTGAACCCGCCTGAAGACTTACAACACAAACGGGTAAGAGAGTCAAATAATCATCATTTACTGTTAAAAACATTTTGAAAATTGAAGTTTTGTGTGTTCTTATTGTAATTTATTTCTTTTATAGGAGGTAAACTTTATACTGTAAGCTTCATTCCCTTAATAACAGGTAAGCTTCATACATTAATTTTTAAATTATATATTTAGAGGACTCTGCTTTAAGACTTAGGATATTGATTTGTTAAAGTGTTAAAAAGCTAATACATGTATATTGTACATTAAGTTTATTAAACTATTTATCAGAAGAATGTGGTACAACATGTATTGTTTTTTTTTTATTGATATTTCAGAGTTTTCGTATGTGAGGTAATCTTGCTGGGAGTGAAGGCAGTGCTTATGACCGCTTGATATGAGAGACACATCCTGTTTTTAAAGGTGATTTATGCATGTTTCTTTCAATGCTGGCATTAAAATAATAGTTATTTACTGTTAAAACATTTTGAAGATTGTGTGTGTGATCTTGTGGCACATTTACATGTAATAGCAGAATTACTTATTATTATTTTGGTCTATCTGTTGTAGGTGGATCATGAGTGAAGCTCTGCAGGTCGGCCATTGACTTGATAACAGGGGTTTATGTTTATTCAATTTATGAATAAATCTCTCGGCAACCATTCACATGTTTACTGACAAAACGGGTAGCTTGAGCAGAATCATATTAAAACTTCTGTCAAATCATGTTTTACATACAGTATGTAAGCAAACTCCAGGCTAATAATAACTTTTTGTCTCTATATCTTATCCTTTCACCCATGACCAACAGATCCAAATCTTGTTCAGCCTGATGCTCAACCTTGTATGATGATGACCACTGCAAGGTGATGGAGATCTGTGTTAATCACAGCCTGCGTCTCAAGGTCAACATGACAACAGCAGGTCATCTCTTATCTTACTCTTATCTGACGAAATGTTCAACGTCACTGCCACAAAACAAAGAACATTGAATGGAACATGTACTGTACAATGATAATAATATGGACTTTTTTGGCGAGATTCTACAAACATTGACACAATCCTTTTGACTTTTATTTTTACATTTAGTAATGTATTATTAACATCCCATTCATTTGTATTCTATATGTTTGTGCTAAAGTGTTTACATCTGAATGTAATGTCATAATATGTTAATATTCAAGGCAAGGTTCTATATAGAACCATCTAAAAAATGGTTCTATATAGTACCAAAGAGGGTGCTGCTATTGTTACGAGCTGAAGAACCCTTATTTGGTACTATATAGAACAAAAAATGGCCACTAAATTAAACGGCTGTAAAAATGTATCAAATTAATATTTTTTTCAATTTTTTTGCATAAATCTGTTAATCAACCTCAGAACTGATCAAAACTACCAAATGTTTCCAAAAATTTAATGATTTTAACTCTTTTATTGCCAAGCTCATAAGTGATGCCACTGATTTGAGAAAAAACACACAAAATCATAGATTTTCAATATAAAAGTGATTGTGGACTGGATTTTTTTTCGCCCTTTTCGCAGTCTTGGGCATGCCAAAGATTGGTAAAAACATTGGCTTTGATGCATTTTTAGTTTTTGTGCAGCATCAGATAAAAAATGTTTCTCCCTCATTAGGGGTCAAGCACCGAAGGTGCTGAGACACCTATTGTTATTGTCAGTATTATTAGGGGTCAAGCACCGAAGGTGCTGTGACACCTATTGGAATTGTTAGTATTATTATTATTCTGCTTCTTCTTCTTCTTCTTCTTAATGTTTGGAGCAATCCGCACAGAAATGACTGAACAGATTTTTGATATTCTGTTCTCTTTCTTAGAAATTCCACTCCAAAGTTGATCGTGCCTGTGACGTTGTCTATTTGTCATAGTAAATTAATGTGACTGTATATTACATTGTATAGCATTACTATACAGAATGATCTTCTTGTCTTCAATCTCACTTGAGCTTTTTGATTCTCATATACATTGTATTTCTGTTAGTTCTGCTCTGCACTGTCAGTTCTGCATCTGTGTTGGCACATGTCAATCCTTGCAGCACCTAATCTGTTTTTTGCTGCCATTTAAGCTGTGTTAAGTGAGTTGTGCATCTGGTTAACCACGTGCCATGAGATTCTGAGGTCATGGGTTCGAATCCCATGTGCAGTGATATTTTGTCTTAACTTTTTCTCACTTAAGTTTTGTGATTTTCATACTATACATTGTATTTCAGTTATTTGTGCTCTCTGTTGTCATTTCTGCACTTTTGGTAATTGCTGGATCTCAATGTTTACAGCTCTAAATCTCTATTCTATAGCTTGGACACACCAACTCAGTGGTTTAATCGTTTACTCAGTGGCGCATGCGGTAACTGCTGTGCTTTGGGAACCTGAGTTCATGGGTTCGAATCCCATGTGTGGTAGTTTTTGTCTTCACTTTTTTTTCTCACTTAAGTTTTGTGATTTTCATACAATACATTGTATTTCAGTTATTTGTGCTCTCTGTTGTCATTTCTGCACGTTTGGTAATTGCTGGATGTCAATGTTTACAGCTATAAATCTCTATTCTATAGCTTGGACACACCACCTCAGTGGTTTAATCGTTTACTCAGTGGCGCATGCGGTAACTGCTGTGCTTTGGGAACCTGAGTTCATGGGTTCTTATCCCATGTGAAGTGGTTTTTGTCTTAACTTTATTTCTCACTTAAGTTTTGTGATTTTCAAACAATACATTGTATTTAAGTTATTTGTGCTCTCTGTTGTAATTTCTGCACGTTTGGTAATTGCTGGATATCAATGTTTACAGCTCTAAATCTCTATTCTATAGCTTGGACACACCAACTCAGTGGATTAATCGTTTACTCAGTGGCGCATGCGGTAAATGCTGTGCTTTGGGAACCTGAGCTCATGGCTTCGAATCCCAGCTCTTACTTTCACTTATTGAGATTTCCTTTTGCGTTTCCTTTACCACATTCTTCTCAACCTGTTTGGTTTTCCACACGTGTTATATTTTTGCCATCTTTACTGTTGTTGCTCCGCACTGCAGTGGTCCTACTCTGCATTTGCTTTGCTTCGGGTTCGGGCTCTGTATTGCGCATTTTCTGCACTTTGCACATTTTCTGCGTCGTGTGGTTTTTGCTGTGCTTTGGGTGCTCATTGCGCTGAAGGTGCTTGGCCCCGCAATCGCTGCTTGCAGCTATATTTAGGGGTCAAGCACCGAAGGTGCTGTGACACCTATTGGAATTGTTAGGGGTCAAGCACCGAAGGTGCTGAGACACCTATTGGAATTGTCAGTATTATTAGGGGTCAAGCACCGAAGGTGCTGTGACACCTATTGGAATTGTTAGTATTATTAGGGGCCAAGCACCTATGGTGCTGTGGCACCTATTGTTTCTGTTAGTATTATTATTATTCTTCTTAATCTTCCCCACTGGGAGTCTATGGCAGCCCTATGAACCGTATATAGGAAAATGATGAAATTTGGCACAGTTGTAGTGGTGGTCATAAATAGTCATTTGGCCAAAAATGGGGTCTCTCGCAGTAACTCTATAGCGCCACCATCATCTCAAAAATTCAATGTTCAAATGGTTATAACTCGTGATCCATTTGCTCTATGAAAATTCTACTTAGTACACGTGATTGCTCTCATCATGCTTATTGTTTTTAATACCTTACAGTAAGACTCCACCCATTACAGTAGCGGCCATTTTGAAATGTTTTTTCGCTACTCCTCCTTCAAATTTGGTTAAATTCTTATGAGATTTGGCAAATGTGATCTTTGGAGTGAGCCGCATAGAAATGACTGAACAGAATTTTGATATTTTTCTTTATTCAAAAGTAATTAATGCGCGAACTTAACGAGATTGACGCAAAATTGGTTCTGAGGCTGTATCTCGGTCATTCTTTGATCAATCGAGATGAAATTTGGTACGCTTCATGTCGACCATGAAATGGGGGTCCATGCCAAATTTGGTGACAGCGCCATCTATGGGTCATGAGATAGGAAAAAAGGCTATTTTTGCGCATAACTTCTGAATCGTTTGTCAGAAAATTATGATCTTGGTGTCTACGGATTCCTTGGCTCATGCCGCATCTGCCGATATGTATTATGCCGGGATTGACCGAACCGCCTGTCCGCCATTTTGAAATCTGTGATAAATTGCTATAACTTTTGAAGTATCGGATATATCGGCGCAAAAATCGGTAGGGAGCTTCGGCATGACGTCCTGAGGAAATCAGAGAACAGGGCCACCTAGGGGTATAAACTATAACAGTTCTTATAGAACTGCTTATAACTTCTGAATTCTTTGTATGGCATGTAAGCTCTTTTCTGCTGCCCCTTGAGCTGTGTCTACTGAGTTGTGCATCTGTTAAGTTGTATGCATTGAGATCATGAGTTCATGGGTTCGAATCCCGCCTGAGGCAGGTGTTAATTTGTTCTATTAAACTTTTGTTCTTTCCCACCTATTTGTCTCGACCTGTCTGTAGTTCACATATGTTCTATTTTTGCCATGTTTTCTGTTGCTGCTCTGCACTGCGGTGGTTCTGCTCTGTCATTGCTATGCTTTGGGTTCTTTGCGGCGCCTTGTGTTTTTGATGCACCTTGGGTGCTCAATGCGCCCTGGGTGATTGATACGTTGTATCTTTCTGGCTGTGCTTCGGGTGCTCATTGCGCTGATGGTGCTTGGCCCCGTATCGCTGCTTGCAGCTATATTTAGGGGTCAAGCACCGAAGGTGCTGTGACACCTATTGGAATTGTTAGTATTATTAGGGGCCAAGCACCTATGGTGCTGTGGCACCTATTGTTTCTGTTAGTATTATTCTTCTTAATCTTCTTCCCCAATGGGAGTCTATGGCAGCCATATGAACCGTATGTAGGAAAATGATGAAATTTGGCACAGTTGTAGTGGTGGTCATAAATAGTCATTTGGCCAAAAATGGGGTCTCTAGCAGTAATTCTATAGCGCCACCATCATCTCAAAAATTCAATGTTCAAATGGTTATAACTCGTGATCCATTAGATCTATGAGAATTCTACTTAGTACACGTGATTGCTCTCATCCCGCTTATTGCATTTGATACTTTACAGTAAGACTCCTCCCATTACAGTATCGGCCATTTTGAAATGTACAATATTTCGTTTTTTCGCTACTCCTTCAAATTTGGTTCAATTCTTATGAGATTTGGCACATTTGATCTTTGGAGTGAGCCGCATAGAAATGACTGAACAGAATTTTGATATTTTTCTTTATTCAAAAGTAATTAATGCGTGAACTTAACGAGATTGACGCAAAATTGGTTCTGAAGCTGTATCTCGGTCATTCTTTGATCAATCGAGATGAAATTTGGTACGCTTCATGTTGACCATGAAATGGGGGTCCATGCCAAATTTGGTGACAGCGCCACCTATGGGTCATGAGATAGGAAAAAAGGCTATTTTTGTGCATAACTTCTGAATCGTTTGTCAGAAAATTATGATCTTGGTGTCTACGGATTCCTTGGCTCATGCCGCATCTGTCGATATGTATTATGCCGGGATTGACCGAACCACCTGTCCACCATTTTGAAATCTGTGATAAATTGCTATAACTTTTGAAGTATCGTATATATCGGCGCAAAAATCGGTAGGGAGCTTCGGCATGACGTCCTGAGGAAGTCAGAGAACAGCGCCACCTAGGGGTATAAACTATAACAGTTCTTATAGAACTGCTTATAACTTCTGAATTCTTTGTATGGCATGTAAGCTCTTTTCTGCTGCTCCTTGAGCTGTGTCTACTGAGTGGCGCATCTGTTAAGTCGTATGCAAAGAGATCATGAGTTCATGGGCTCGAATCCAACCTGAGCCAGGTGTTAATTTCTTCTATTAAAGTTTTGTTCTTTCCCACCTATTCTTCTTGACCTGTCTGTAGTTCACATATGTTCTATTTTTGCCATGTTTTCTGTTGCTGCTCTGCACTGCGGTGGTTCTGCTCTGTCATTGCTACGCTTTGGGTTCTTTGCTGAGCCTTGTGTTTTTGATGCACCTTGGGTGCTCAATGCGCCCTGGGTGATTGATACGTTGTATGTTTCTTGCTGTGCTTTTGGTGCTCATTGCGCTGATGGTGCTTGGCCCCGTATCGCTGCTTGCAGCTATATTTATTAGGGGTCAAGCACCGAAGGTGCTGTGACACCTATTGGAATTGTTAGTATTATTAGGGGTCAAGCACCGAAGGTGCTGTGACACCTATTGGAATTGTTAGTATTATTAGGGGTCAAGCACCGAAGGTGCTGTGACACCTATTGGAATTGTTAGTATTATTATTATTATTATTATTATTCTGCTTCCTCTTCTTAGCCATAGGCGTCTATGGCAGCCCTATGAACCGTACATAGGAAAATGATGAAATTTGGCACAGTTGTAGTGGTGGTCTTAAAAAGTCATGTGACCAAAAATGGGGTCTCTAGTACTAACTCTATAGCGCCACCAGCAGTGCAAAAATTCAATGTTCAAATGGTTATAACTGCTGATCCGCTTGATCTATGAAAATTCTACTTAGTACACGTGATTGCTCTCCTCATGCTTGTTGTTTTTAATACCTTACAGTAAAACTCCACCCATTACAGTAGTGGCCATTTTGAAATGTACAGTATTCCATTTATTCGCTACTCTTCCTTCAAATTTGGTTCAATTGTTATGAAATTTGGCACAGGTGAACTTTGGAGTGATCCGCACAGAAATGACCAAACAGAATTTTGATATTTATCTTTGTTCAAAAGTAATAAATGCGCAAACTTAACGAGGTTGACACAAAAATAGTTCTGAGGCTGTATCTCTGTCATTCTTTCATCAATTGAAATGAAATTTCGTACACGTCATGTCGACCATAAACTGGGGGTCCATGCCAAATTTGGTGACAGCGCCACCTATGGGTCATGAGATATGGAAAATGGCTTTTTTTGCGCATAACTACTGAAATGTTTGTCAGAAAATTATGATCTTGGTGTTTACGGATTCCTTGGCTCATGCCGAATCTGACGATATGTATTATGTCGGGTTTGACCACACCACCTGTCTGCCATTTTGAAATTGGTCATAAATTGTTATATCTTTTGAACTATTGGACATATTCGTGCAAAAATAGTTAGGGAGCTTCGGCATGATGTCCTGAAGTTACCTGGGAAGTCAGAGTACAGCGCCACCTAGGGGTTATAAACTATAACAGTTCTTATAGAACTGCTTATATCTTCAGAATACTTTGACTGATATACATTTTCTTTGTGACATTTTATTCACTGGTTTTGCCGATCGCAACAATACCTTGTTTGGCATTTTCCATCATTCTGTTCATGTGTTATTGTAAAGCATATGATAAATGATTTTTTCGCTACTCCTTTTACAAATTTTGTTTATTTTATGCCAGGTTCTGCTTGTATAATGTTTGGAGCAATCCGCACAGACGTGACTGAACAGATTTTTCTGCTGAGTGTCAAATTTTTGAGAAATACCTCTGTAAAGCGGACCATGCCTGTCATGCTGTCCCTTTGTCATATTAAAAAGAATCTGACAAAATTTGCCCATGTTGTTCATTATTGTACAAAATGTTCTTCACGAATTCAGTGCCATTTAAGTTATCTGATTGCCCTACACTTTGTATTTCTGTTTATTTTTGCTTTGTTGTGTTATTTCTGCCCTTTCAGTGATTGGCATGTCAATGTTTGCAGCTTTGAAGCCTCTTTTCCAAAGCCTTTCAACCCATGATTCATAGTGGCGCATGCGGTTAGTGCTGTGCTTTGAGAACCTGAGTTCATGGGTTCAAGTCCCATGTGCAGTGGTTTTTGTCTTAATTTTTTTTCACTTAAGTTTTGTGATTTTCATACTATACATTGTATTTCAGTTATTTGTGCTCTCTGTTGTCATTTCTACACTTTTGGTAATTGCTGGATATCAATGTTCATAGCTGTAAAGCTGTATTCTATAGCTTGGACACACCAACTCAGTGGTTTAATCATTTACTCAGTGGCGCATGCGGTGTGTGCTGTGCTTTGGGAACATGAGGTCATGGGTTTGAATCCCAGCTCTTACTTTCACTTATTGAGATTTCCTTTTGTGTTCCTTTTAACACGTTCTTCTCGACCTGTCTGGTTTTCCACACGTGTTATATTTTTGAAATCTTTTCTGTTGTTGCTCCGCACTGCAGTGGTTCTGCTCTGCATTTGCTTTGCTTCGGGTTCGGGCTCTGTATTGCGCGCTTTGCGCATTTGCTGCATCGTGTGGTTTTTGCTGTGCTTTGGGTGCTCATTGCGCTGAAGGTGCTTGACCCCGCAATTGCTGCTTGCAGCTATATTTAGGGGTCAAGCACCGAAGGTGCTGTGACACCTATTGGAATTGTTAGTATTATTAGGGGTCAAGCACCGAAGGTGCTGAGACACCTATTGTAATTGTTAGTATTATTATTAGGGGTCAAGCACCGAAGGTGCTGAGACACCTATTGCTATTGTTAGTATTATTATTATTATTATTATTACTCTTGTCCAATGGGAGTCTATGGCAGCCCTATGAACCATAAGTAGTAGAATGATGAAATTTGGCACAATTGTAGTGGTGGTCCTAAATAGTCATGTGACCAATAATGGGGTCTCTAGCAGTAACTCTATAGCGCCACCAGCAGATCAAAAATTCAATGTTCGAACTGTTATAACTAATGATACATTTGAACTATGAAAATTCTACTTAGTACACGTGATTGCCCTTCTCACATTAATTGTTTTTAATACCTTACAGTAAGACTCCTCCCATTACAGTAGTGGCCATTTTGAAATGTACAGTTGTTTGTTTTTTCGCTACTCCTCATTCAAATTTGGTTCAATTGTTATGAAGTTTGTCACAGATGATCTTTGTAGTGAGCTGCATAGAAATGACCGAACAGAATTTTGATATTTATCTTTATGCAAAAGTAATAAATGCGTGAACTTAACAAGGTTGATGCAATAATGGTTCTGAAGCTGTACCTCGGTCATTCTTTGATCAATTGAAATGAAATTTGGTACACTTCATGTTGACCATGAACTGGGGGTCCATATCAAATTTGGTGACAGCGCCACCTATGGGTCATGAGATATGAAAATAGGCTATTTTTGCCCATAACTTCTGAACTGTTTGTCAGAAAATTATGATCTTGATGTCTATGGATTGCTTGGCTCATGCCGCATCTGTCGATGTGTATTATGCCGGGTTTGACCAAACCGCCTGTCCGCCATTTTGAAATTTCACATGAATTGTTATATTTTTTGAACTATTGCACATATCCGTGCAAAAAGTGGTAAGGAGCTTTGACATGATGTCCTGAAGGTACCTGGGAAGTCAGAGAACAGCGCCACCTAGGGGTAATAAACTATAACAGTTCTTATGGAACTGCTTATAACTTCTGAATACTTTTTCTGATATGAATTTCTTTCTGAAATTGTATTCACTGGTTTATGCCGGTTGCAACGATACCTCATTTGTCATTTTCCAAAATTCTGTTCATGTATTATTGTAAAGCATTTGGTAGATGATTTTTCCGCTACTCCTTATACAAATTTTGTTTATTTTTTGCCAGGTTCTGCTCGTATAATGTTTGGAGCAATCCGCACAGAAATGACTGAACAGATTTTTGATATTCTGTTCTCTTTCTTAGAAATACCACTCCAAAGTTGACAGTGCCTGTGACGTTGTCTATTTGCCATAGTAAATGAATATTACTGTATATTACATTGTATAGCATTACTATACATAATGATCTGCTTGTCTTCAATTTCACTTGAACTCATGTACATTGTATTTATGTTATTTCTACTTCTGCTGTGTCAATTCTGCATCTTTGGTGATTGACATATGTCAATCCTTGCAGATATCTAATCTTTTTCTGCTGCCTCATGAACTGTGTCAACTGAGTGGCGCGTCTAGTTAAACCACATGCATTGAGATTCTGAGTTCCTGGGTTCGAATCCCACCTGAGTCATGAAGTTTTGTTCTTCCTCATCAATTCTTCTCAACCTGTCTGTAGTTCACATGTGTTCTATTTTTCCATGTTTGCTGTTGTTGCTCTGCATTGTGGTGCTTCTGCTGTGTCTTTCCTGCATCTTTGGTGATTGACATATGTTAATCCTTTCAGCTCTCTAATCTCTTGTCTGCTGCCTCATGAACTGTGTCAACTGAGTGGCGCATCTAGTTAAACCACATGCATTGAGATTCTGAGTTCCTGGGTTCGAATCCCACCTGAGTCTTGACGTTTTGTTCTTCCTCATCAATTCTTCCCAACCTGTCTGTAGTTCACATGTGTTCTATTTTTCCATGTTTGCTGTTGTTGCTCTGCATTGTGGTGCTTCTGCTGTGTCTTTCCTGCATCTTTGGTGATTGACATATGTTAATCCTTTCAGCTCTCTAATCTCTTGTCTGCTGCCTCATGAACTGTGTCAACTGAGTGGCGCATCTAGTTAAACCACATGCATTGAGATTCTGACTTCCTGGGTTCGAATCCCACCTGAGTCATGATGTTTTGTTCTTCCTCATCAATTCTTCTCAACCTGTCTGTAGTTCACATGTGTTCTATTTTTCCATGTTTGCTGTTGTTGCTCTGCATTGTGGTGCTTCTGCTGTGTCTTTCCTGCATCTTTGGTGATTGACATATGTTAATCCTTTCAGCTCTCTAATCTCTTGTCTGCTGCCTCATGAACTGTGTCAACTGAGTGGCGCATCTAGTTAAACCACATGCATTGAGATTCTGAGTCCCTGGGTTCGAATCCCACCTGAGTCATGATGTTTTGTTCTTCCTCATCAATTCTTCTCAACCTGTCTGTAGTTCACATGTGTTCTATTTTTCCATGTTTGCTGTTGTTGCTCTGCATTGTGCTGGTTCTTGCTGTGCTTTGTGTGCTTGCTGTGCTTTGTGTGCTTGCTGTGTTTTGTGTGCTTGCTGTGCTTTGTGTGCTTGCTGTGCTTTGTGTGCTTGCTGTGCTTTGTGAGCTTGCTGTGCTTTGTGTGCCTGCTGTGATTTGTGTAATTGCTGTGCTTTGTGTTCTTGCTGTGCTTTGTGTGCTTGCTGTGCTTTGTGTGCTTGCTGTGCTTTGTGAGCTTGCTGTGATTTGTGTGCTTGCTCTGCTTTGTGTGCTGGTTGTGCTTTGTGAGCTTGCTGTGCTTTGTGAGCTTGCTGTGCTTTGTGTGCCTGCTGTGATTTGTGTGCTTGCTGTGCTTTGTGTGCTTGCTGTGCTTTGTGAGCTTGCTGTGATTTGTGAGCTTGCTGTGTTTTGTGTGCTTGCTGTGCTTGCTTTGGGTGCTCATTATTGCGCTGAAGGTGCTTGGCCCCGAGTTGCTGCTTGCAGCTATATTTATTATTATTATTATTAGGGGTCAAGCACCGAAGGTGCTGAGACACCTATTGCTATTGTTAGTATTATTATTATTATTATTCTTACTCTTGTCCAATGGGAGTCTATGGCAGCCCTATGAACCATAAGTAGTAGAATGATGAAATTTGGCACAATTGTAGTGGTGGTCCTAAATAGTCATGTGACCAATAATGGGGTCTCTAGCAGTAACTCTATAGCGCCACCAGCAGATCAAAAATTCAATGTTCGAACTGTTATAACTAATGATACATTTGAACTATGAAAATTCTACTTAGTACACGTGATTGCCCTTCTCACATTAATTGATTTTAATACCTTACAGTAAGACTCCTCCCATTACAGTAGTGGCCATTTTGAAATGTACAGTTGTTTGTTTTTTCGCTACTCCTCATTCAAATTTGGTTCAATTGTTATGAAGTTTGTCACAGATGATCTTTGTAGTGAGCTGCATAGAAATGGCCGAACAGAATTTTGATATTTATCTTTATGCAAAAGTAATAAATGCGTGAACTTAACAAGGTTGATGCAATAATGGTTCTGAAGCTGTACCTCGGTCATTCTTTGATCAATTGAAATGAAATTTGGTACACTTCATGTTGACCATGAACTGGGGGTCCATATCAAATTTGGTGACAGCGCCACCTATGGGTCATGAGATATGAAAATAGGCTATTTTTGCCCATAACTTCTGAACTGTTTGTCAGAAAATTATGATCTTGATGTCTATGGATTGCTTGGCTCATGCCGCATCTGTCGATGTGTATTATGCCGGGTTTGACCAAACCGCCTGTCCGCCATTTTGAAATTTCACATGAATTGTTATATTTTTTGAACTATTGCACATATCCGTGCAAAAAGTGGTAAGGAGCTTTGACATGATGTCCTGAAGGTACCTGGGAAGTCAGAGAACAGCGCCACCTAGGGGTAATAAACTATAACAGTTCTTATGGAACTGCTTATAACTTCTGAATACTTTTTCTGATATGAATTTCTTTCTGAAATTGTATTCACTGGTTTATGCCGGTTGCAACGATACCTCATTTGTCATTTTCCAAAATTCTGTTCATGTATTATTGTAAAGCATTTGGTAGATGATTTTTCCGCTACTCCTTTTACAAATTTTGTTTATTTTTTGCCAGGTTCTGCTCGTATAATGTTTGGAGCAATCCGCACAGAAATGACTGAACAGATTTTTGATATTCTGTTCTCTTTCTTAGAAATACCACTCCAAAGTTGACAGTGCCTGTGACGTTGTCTATTTGCCATAGTAAATGAATATTACTGTATATTACATTGTATAGCATTACTATACATAATGATCTGCTTGTCTTCAATTTCACTTGAACTCATGTACATTGTATTTATGTTATTTCTACTTCTGCTGTGTCAATTCTGCATCTTTGGTGATTGACATATGTCAATCCTTGCAGATATCTAATCTTTTTCTGCTGCCTCATGAACTGTGTCAACTGAGTGGCGCATCTAGTTAAACCACATGCATTGAGATTCTGAGTTCCTGGGTTCGAATCCCACCTGAGTCTTGACGTTTTGTTCTTCCTCATCAATTCTTCCCAACCTGTCTGTAGTTCACATGTGTTCTATTTTTCCATGTTTGCTGTTGTTGCTCTGCATTGTGGTGCTTCTGCTGTGTCTTTCCTGCATCTTTGGTGATTGACATATGTTAATCCTTTCAGCTCTCTAATCTCTTGTCTGCTGCCTCATGAACTGTGTCAACTGAGTGGCGCATCTAGTTAAACCACATGCATTGAGATTCTGACTTCCTGGGTTCGAAACCCACCTGAGTCATGATGTTTTGTTCTTCCTCATCAATTCTTCTCAACCTGTCTGTAGTTCACATGTGTTCTATTTTTCCATGTTTGCTGTTGTTGCTCTGCATTGTGGTGCTTCTGCTGTGTCTTTCCTGCATCTTTGGTGATTGACATATGTTAATCCTTTCAGCTCTCTAATCTCTTGTCTGCTGCCTCATGAACTGTGTCAACTGAGTGGCGCATCTAGTTAAACCACATGCATTGAGATTCTGAGTCCCTGGGTTCGAATCCCACCTGAGTCATGATGTTTTGTTCTTCCTCATCAATTCTTCTCAACCTGTCTGTAGTTCACATGTGTTCTATTTTTCCATGTTTGCTGTTGTTGCTCTGCATTGTGCTGGTTCTTGCTGTGCTTTGTGTGCTTGCTGTGCTTTGTGTGCTTGCTGTGTTTTGTGTGCTTGCTGTGCTTTGTGTGCTTGCTGTGCTTTGTGTGCTTGCTGTGCTTTGTGAGCTTGCTGTGCTTTGTGTGCCTGCTGTGATTTGTGTAATTGCTGTGCTTTGTGTTCTTGCTGTGCTTTGTGTGCTTGCTGTGCTTTGTGTGCTTGCTGTGCTTTGTGTGCTTGCTGTGCTTTGTGAGCTTGCTGTGATTTGTGTGCTTGCTCTGCTTTGTGTGCTGGTTGTGCTTTGTGAGCTTGCTGTGCTTTGTGAGCTTGCTGTGCTTTGTGTGCCTGCTGTGATTTGTGTGCTTGCTGTGCTTTGTGTGCTTGCTGTGCTTTGTGAGCTTGCTGTGATTTGTGAGCTTGCTGTGTTTTGTGTGCTTGCTGTGCTTGCTTTGGGTGCTCATTATTGCGCTGAAGGTGCTTGGCCCCGAGTTGCTGCTTGCAGCTATATTTATTATTATTATCGTCCCATGGGAATCTATGGCAGCCCTATGAACCGTACATAGGAAAATGATGAAATTTGGCACAGTTGTAGAGGTGGTCATAAATAGTCATGTGACCAAAAATGGGGTCTCTAGCACTAATTCTATAGCGCCACCAGCAGTGCAAAAAATCAATGTTCAAACTGTTATAAATAGTGAACCATTTGATCTATGAAAATTCTAATTAGTACACGTGATTGCTCTCATCCCGCTTATTGAATTTGATACTTTACAGTAAGACTCCACCCATTACAGTAACGGCCATTTTGAAATGTACAGTATTTTGTTTTTTCGCTACTCCTCCTTCAAATGTGGTTCAATTCTTATGAGATTTGGCACATTTGATCTTTGGAGTGAGCCGCATAGAAATGACTGAACAGAATTTTGATATTTATCTTTGTTCAAAAGTAATAAATGCGCAAACTTATCGAGGTTGACGCAAAAATGGTTCTGAAGCTGTAGCTCGGTCATTCTTTGATCAATTGAAATGAAATTTGGTACAATTCATGTGGACCATGAACTTGGGGTCCATGCCAAATTTGGTGACAGCGCCACCTATGGGTCATGAGATAGGAAAATAGGCTATTTTTGCCCATAACTTCTGAACTGTTTGTCAGAAAATTATGATCTTGATGTCTATGGATTGCTTACCTCATGCCGCATCTGTCGATATGTATTATGCCGGGTTTGACCAAACCGCCTGTCCGCCATTTTGAAATTTCACATAAATTGTTATATTTTTTGAACTATTCGAGATATCCACGCAAAAATTGGTAAGAAACTTTGACATGATGTCCTGAAGTTACCTGGGAAGTCAGAGTACAGCGCCACCTATGGGTTATAAACTATAACAATTCTTATTGATATTATACTGATATCTCTTTTCTGCTGCCCAATGAACTGTGTCAACTGAGTGGCGCTTCTAGTTAATCATATGCATTGAGATTCTGAGTTCCTGGGTTCAAATCCCACCTGAGTCATGACGTTTTGTTCTTCCTCATCAATTCTTCTCAACCTGTCTGTAGTTCACATGTGTTCTATTTTTCCATGTTTGCTGTTGTTGCTCTGCATTATGGTGGTTCTTGCTGTGCTTTGTGAGCTTGCTGTGCTTTGTGAGCTTGCTGTGCTTTGTGTGCTTGCTGTGCTTTGTGTGCTTGATGTGCTTTGTGTGCTTGCTGTGCTTTGTATGCTTGCTGTGCTTTGTGAGCTTGCTGTGCTTTGTGTGCCTGCTGTGATTTGTGTAATTGCTGTGCTTTGTGTGCTTGCTGTGCTTTGTGTGCTTGCTGTGCTTTGTGTGCTTGCTGTGCTTTGTGTGCTTGCTGTGCTTTGTGAGCTTGCTGTGCTTTGTGTGCCTGCTGTGATTTGTGTAATTGCTGTGCTTTGTGTTCTTGCTGTGCTTTGTGTGCTTGCTGTGCTTTGTGTGCTTGCTGTGCTTTGTGAGCTTGCTGTGATTTGTATGCTTGCTCTGCTTTGTGTGCTGGTTGTGCTTTGTGAGCTTGCTGTACTTGGTGAGCTTGCTGTGCATTTTGAGCTTGCTGTGCTTTGTCAGCTTGCTGTCCTTGGTGTGCTTGCTATGCTTGGTGTGCTTGCTGTGCTTGGTGAGCTTTCTGTGCTTTGTGAGCTTGCTGTGCTTTGTGTGCCTGCTGTGATTTGTGTGCTTGCTGTGCTTTGTGTGCTTGCTGTGCTTTGTGTGCTTGCTGTGCATTGTGAGCTTGCTGTGCTTTGTGTGCTTGCTGTGCTTTGTGTGCATTGCGCCGAAGGTGCTTGACCCTGTGTTGCTGCTTGCAGCTATATTTAGGGGTCAAGCACCGAAGGTGCTGTGACACCTATCGGAATTGTCAGTATTATTATTATTCTGCGTCTTCTTCTTCTTAGCCATAGGCGTCTATGGCAGCCCTATGAACCGTACATAGGAAAATGATGAAATTTGGCACAGTTGTAGTGGTGGTCTTAAAAAGTCATGTGACCAAAAATGGGGTCTCTAGTACTAACTCTATAGCGCCACCAGCAGTGCAAAAATTCAATGTTCAAATGGTTATAACTGCTGATCCGCTTGATCTATGAAAATTCTACTTAGTACACGTGATTGCTCTCCTCACGCTTGTTGTTTTTAATACCTTACAGTAAAACTCCACCCATTACAGTAGTGGCCATTTTAAAATGTACAGTATTCCGTTTATTCGCTACTCCTTCTTCAAATGTGGTTCAATTGTTTTGAAATTTGGCACAGGTAAACTTTGGAGTGAGCCGCACAGAAATGACCGAACATAATTTTGATATTGATCTTTGTTCAAAAGTAATAAATGCGCAAACTTAACGAGGTTGATGCAAAAATGGTTCTGAAGCTGTAGCTTGGTCATTCTTTGATCAATTGAAATGAAATTCGGTACACTTCATGTGGACCATGAAGTTGGGGTCCATGCCAAATTTGGTGACAGCGCCACCTATGGGTCATGAGATATGAAAATAGGCTATTTTTGCCCATAACTTCTGAACTGTTTGTCAGAAAATTATGATCTTGATGTCTATGGATTGCTTACCTCATGCCGCATCTGTCGATGTGTATTATGCCGGGTTTGAACGAACCGCCTGTCCGCCATTTTGAAATTTCAGATAATTTGTTATATTTTTTTAACTATTGGACATATCCCCGCAAAAATTAGTAGGGAGCTTCGACATGATGTCCTGAAGGTACCTGGGAAGTCAGAGTACAGCGCCACCTAGGGGTTATAAACTATAACAGTTCTTATGGAACTGCTTATAACTTCTGAATACTTTGTCTGATATTAATTTCTTTGTGAAATTGTATTCACTGGTTTATGCCGATTGCAACGATACCTCGTTTGTCATTTTCCAACATTTTGTTCATGTGTTATTGTAAAGCATATGGTAGATGATTTTTTCGCTACTCTTTTTACAATTTTTGTTTATTTTATGCCAAGTACTGCTCGTATAATGTTTGGAGCAATCCGCACAGAAATGACTGAACAGATTTTTGATATTCTGTTCTCTTTCTTAGAAATACCACTCCAAAGTTGACCGTGCCTGTAACATTGTCTATTTGTCATAGTAAATTAATGTGACTGTATATTACATTGTATAGCATTACTATACAGAATGATCTTCTTGTCTTCAATCTCACTTGAGCTTTTTGATTCTCATATACATTGTATTTCTGTTAGTTCTGCTCTGCACTGTCAGTTCTGCATCTGTGATGATTGGCATATGTCAATCCTTGCAGCACCTAAGCTGTTTTTTGCTTCCCCTTGGGCTGTGTTAACTGAGTTGCGCATCTGGTTAACCACTTGCCATGAGATTCTGAGGTCATGGGTTCGAATCCCATGTGCCGTCATTTTTTGTCTTAACTTTTTTCTCACTTAAGTTTTGTGATTTTCATACTATACATTGTATTTCAGTTATTTGTGCTCTCTATTGTCATTTCTACACTTTTGGTAATTGCTGGATATCAATGTTTATAGCTGTAAAGCTGTATTCTATAGCTTGCACAAACCAACTCAGTGGTTTAATCATTTCCTCAGTGGCGCATGCGGTTAGTGCTGTGCTTTGGGAACATGAGGTCATGGGTTCAAATCCCAGCTCTTACTTTCACTTATTGAGATTTCCTTTTGCGTTTCCTTTAACACGTTCTTCTCGACCTGTCTGGTTTTCCACACGTGTTATATTTTTGAAATCTTTTCTGTTGTTGCTCCGCACTGCAGTGGTTTTGCTCTGCATTTGCTTCGGGTTCGGGCTCTGTATTGCGCGCTTTCTGCGCTTTGCGCATTTGCTGCGTCGTGTGGTTTTTGCTGTGCTTTGGGTGCTCACTGCGCTGAAGGTGCTTGACCCCGCAATTGCTGCTTGCAGCTATATTTAGGGGTCAAGCACCGAAGGTGCTGTGACACCTATTGGAATTGTTAGTATTATTAGGGGTCAAGCACCGAAGGTGCTGAGACACCTATTGGAATTGTACTTTTTTCTTCTTCTTAGCCATTGGTGTCTATGGCAGCCCTATGAACCGTATGTAGGAAAATGATGAAATTTGGCCCAGTTGTAGTGGTGGTCATAAATAGTCAGGTGGCCAAAAATGGGGTCTCTAGCAGTAACTCTATAGCGCCACCAGCAGTGCAAAAATTCAATGTTCAAATGGTTATAACTGCAGATCTGTTTGATCTATGAAAATTCTACTTAGCACACGTGATTGCTCTCCTCATGCTTATTGTTTTTAATACCTTACAGTAAGACTATACCCATTACATTAGCAGCCATTTTGAAAGGTACAGTATTTTGTTTTTTCGCTACTCCTCCTTCAAATTTGGTGCAATTGTTATGAAATTTGGCACAGGTGATCTTTGGAGTGAGCCGCATAGAAATGACCGAACAGAATTTTGATATTTATCTTTGTTTAAAAGTAATAAATGCACAAACTTAACGAGGTTGACGCAAAAATGGTTTTGAAGCTGTATCTCGGTCATTATTTTATCAATCGAAATGAAATTTGGTACACGTCATGTCAAGCATAAACTGGGGGACCATGCTGAATCTGGTGACAGCGCCACCTATGGGTCATGAGATATGAAAAAAGGCAATTTTTGCCCATAACTACTGAATTGTTTATCAGAAAACTATGATTGTGGTGTCTACGGATTCCTTGGCTCATGCCGCATCTGTGGATGTGTATTATGCCGGGATTGACCGGACCGCTTGTCTGCCATTTTGAAATGAGTCATAAATTGCTATAACTTTTGAAGTATTGGCTATATCGGCGAAAAAATAGGTAGGGAGCTTCGGCATGATGTCCTGAAGTTACCTGGGAAGTCAGAGTATGGCGCCAACTAGGGGTTATAAACAATAACAGTTCTTATAGAACTGCCTATAACTTCTGAATACTTTGTCTGATATTAATTTTCTTTGTGAAATTAAATTCACTGGTTCATGCCGATTGCAACGATACCTCATTTGTCATTTTCCAACATTCTATTAATGTTTTATTGTAAAGCATATGGTAAATTATCTTTTCGCTACTCCTTTTACAAATTTTGTTTATTTTATGCCAGGTTCTGCTCGTAGGTTCTTTGGAGCAATCCGCACAGAAATGACTGAACAGATTTTTCTGGCACCTAGGCATTTTTTTGAGAAATACCTCTGTAAAGTTGATCGTGCCTGTGATGTTGTCTATTTGTCATAGTTAATTACTGTATATTACATTTTATAGCGTTGCTCTACAGAATGTTTTTCTTGTCTTCAATCTCACTTGAGCTTTTTGATTCTCATATACATTATATTTCTGTTATTTCTGCTCTACAGTGTCATTTCTACATCTTTGGTAATTGGCATATGTCAATCCTTGCATCTCTGTAATTTCTTTTCTGCTGTTCCTTGAACTGTGTTAACTGAGTGGCGTGGCGGGTAAGGCACACGCAATGAGATTCTGAGTTCTTGGGTTCTAATCCCGCCTGAGGCAAGTGTTCGTCGCTTCTATTACATTTTGTTCTTTCTTACCTATTCTTCTCGACCTGTCTGTAGTTCACATATGTTCAGTTTTTGCCGTGTTTTCGGTTGCTTCTTGGCACTGCGGTGGTTCTGCTCTGTGATTGCTACGCTTTGGGTTCTTTGCAGCGCCTTTTGTTCTTGATGCACCTTGGGTGCTCAATGCGCCCTGGGTGATTTATACGTTGTATGTTTCTTGCTGTGCTTTGGGTGTTTGATGTTCTTTGTGTGCTTGCTGTGCTTTGAGTACTTGCTGTGCTTTCTGTGCTTGCTGTGCTTTGTGTGCTTTCTGTGCTTTGTGAGCTTGCTGTGCTTTGTGTGCTTGCTGTGCATTGTGAGCTTGCTGTGCTTTGTGTGCTTGCTGTGCTGTGTTTGCATTGCGCCGAAGGTGCTTGACCCCGTGTTGCTGCTTGCAGCTATATTTATTAGGGGTCAAGCACCGAAGGTGCTGAGACACCTATTGGAATTGTACTTTTTTCTTCTTCTTAGCCATTGGTGTCTATGGCAGCCCTATGAACCGTATGTAGGAAAATGATGAAATTTGGCACAGTTGTAGTGGAGGTCATAAATAGTCAGGTGGTCAAAAATGGGGTCTCTAGCGGTAACTCTATAGCGCCACCAGCAGTGCAAAAATTCAATGTTCAAATGGTTATAACTGCAGATCCGTTTGATCTATGAAAATTCTACTTAGTACACGTGATTGCTCTCCTCATGCTTGTTGTTTTTAATACCTTACAGTAAAACTCCACCCATTAAAGTAGCAGCCATTTTGAAATGTACAGTATTTAGTTTTTTTGCTACTCCTCCTTCAAATTTGGGGCAATTGTTATGAAATTTGTCACAGGTGATCTTTGTAGTGAGCCGCACAGAAATGACCGAACAGAATTTTGATATTTAACTTTTTTCAAAAGTAATAAATGCGCAAACTTAACGAGGTTGACGCAAAAATGGTTCTGAAGCTGTACCTCGGTCATTCTTTGATCAATTGAAATGAATTTTGGAACACTTAATGTGGACCATGAACTTGGGGTTCATGCCAAATTTGGTGACAGCGCCACCTATGGGTCATGAGATATGAAAATAGGCTATTTTTGCCCATAACTTCTTAACTGTTTGTCAGAAAATTATGGTCTTGATGTCTATGGATTGCTTACATCATGCCGCATCTGTCGATGTGTATTATGCCGGGTTTGACCGAACCGCCTGTCCGCCATTTTGAAATTTCACATAATTTGTTATATTTTTTGAACTATTGGACATATCCGCGCAAAAATTAGTAAGGAGCTTCGACATGATGTCCTGAAGGTACCTGGGAAGTCAGAGTACAGCGCCACCTAGGGGTTATAAACTATAACAGTTCTTATGGAACTGCTTATAACTTCTGAATACTTTGTCTGATATTAATTTCTTTGTGAAATTGTATTCACTGGTTTATGCCGATTGCAACGATACCTCATTTGTCATTTTCCAACATTCTATTCATGTGTTATTGTAAGGCATATGGTAAATGATCTTTTCGCTACTCCTTTTACAAATTTTGTTTATTTTATGCCAGGTTCTGCTGGTATAATGTTTGGAGCAATCCGCACAGGAATGACTGAACAGATTTTTCTGGCACCTAGGCAGTTTTTTGAGAAATACCTCTGTAAAGTTGATCGTGCCTGTGATGTTGTCTATTTGTCATAGTTAATTACTGTATATTACATTTTATAGCGTTGCTCTACAGAATGTTTTTCTTGTCTTCAATCTCACTTGACCTTTTTGATTCTTATATACATTGTATTTCTGTTATTTCTGCTCTGTGGTGTCATTTCTACATCTTTGGTAATTGGCATATATCAATCCTGCATCTCTGTAATCTCTTTTCTGCTGTCCCTTGAACTGTGGCAACTGAGTGGCGTGGCGAGTAAGGCAACCGCATAGAGATTCTGAGTTCTTGGGTTCGAATCCCACCTGAGTCATGATGTTTTGTTCTTCCTCATCAATTCTTCTCAACCTGTCTGTAGTTCACATGTGTTCTATTTTTCCATGTTTGCTGTTGTTGCTCTGCATTGTGGTGCTTCTGCTGTGTCTTTCCTGCATCTTTGGTGATTGACATATGTTAATCCTTTCAGCTCTCTAATCTCTTGTCTGCTGCCTCATGAACTGTGTCAACTGAGTGGCGCATCTAGTTAACCAGATCCATTGAGATTCTGAGTTCCTGGGTTCGAATCCCACCTGAGTCATGACGTTTTGTTCTTCCTCATCAATTCTTCTCAACCTGTCTGTAGTTCACATGTGTTCTATTTTTCCATGTCTGCTGTTGTTGCTCTGCATTGTGGTGGTTCTTGCTGTGCTTTGTGTGCTTGCTGTGCTTTGTGTGCTTGCTGTGCTTTGTGTGCTGGTTGTGCTTTGTGAGCTTGCTGTGCTTTGTGAGCTTGCTGTGCTTTGTGTGCCTGCTGTGATTTGTGTGCTTGCTGTGCTTTGTGTGCTTGCTGTGCTTTTTGTGCTTTGTGTGCTTGCTGTGCATTGTGAGCTTGCTGTGCTTTGTGTGCTTGCTGTGCTTTGTGTGCATTGCGCCGAAGGTGCTTGACCCCGTGTTGCTGCTTGCAGCTATATTTAGGGGTCAAGCACCGAAGGTGCTGTGACACCTATTGGAATTGTCAGTATTATTATTATTATTATTTTTCCCCAATGGGAGTCTATGGCAGCCCTATGAACCGTACATAGGAAAATGATGAAATTTGGCACAGTTGTAGTGGTGGTCTTAAAAAGTCATGTGACCAAAAATGGGGTCTCTAGTACTAACTCTATAGCGCCACCAGCAGTGCAAAAATTCAATGTTCAAATGGTTATAACTGCTGATCCGCTTGATCTATGAAAATTCTACTTAGTACACGTGATTGCTCTCCTCATGCTTGTTGTTTTTAATACCTTACAGTAAAACTCCACCCATTACAGTAGTGGCCATTTTGAAATGTACAGTATTCCGTTTATTCGCTACTCCTCCTTCAAATTTGGTTCAATTGTTATGAAATTTGGCACAGTTGAACTTTGGAGTGAGCCGCACAGGAATGACCGAACAGAATTTTGATATTTATCTTTGTTCAAAAGTAATAAATGCGCAAACTTAACGAGGTTGACGCAAAAATGGTTCTGAAGCTGTAGCTCGGTCATTCTTTGATCAATTGAAATGAAATTTGGTACACTTTATGTGGACCATGAACTTGGGGTCCATGCCAAATTTGGTGACAGCGCCACCTATGGGTCTCGAGATATGAAAATAGGCTATTTTTGCCCATAACGTCTGAACTGTTTGTCAGAAAATTATGATCTTGATGTCTATGGATTGCTTACCTCATGCCGCATCTGTCGATGTGCATTATGCCGGGTTTGACCGAACCGCCTGTCCGCCATTTTGAAATTTCACATAATTTGTTATATTTTTTGAACAGTTGGACATATCCGCGCAAAAATTAGTAAGGAGCTTCGACATGATGTCCTGAAGGTACCTGGGAAGTCCGAGTACAGCGCAACCTAGGGGTTATAAACTATAACAGTTCTCATGGAACTGCTTATAACTTCTGAATACTTTGTCTGATATGAATTTCTTTGTGAAATTGTATTCACTGGTTTATGCCGATTGCAACGATATCTTGTTTGTCATTTTCCATCATTCTGTTCATGTGTTATTGTAAGGCATATGGTAAATGATTTTTTCGCTACTCCTTTTACAAATTTTGTTTATTTTATGCCAGGTTCTGCTCGTATAATGTTTGGAGCAATCCGCACAGACGTGACTGAACAGATTTTTGATATTCTGTTCTCTTTCTTAGAAATACCACTCCAAAGTTGACCGTGCCTGTGACGTTGTCTATTTGTCATAGTAAATTAATGTGACTGTATATTACATTGTATAGCATTACTATACAGAATAATCTTCTTGTCTTCAATCTCACTTGAGCTTTTTGATTCTCATATACATTGTATTTCTGTTAGTTCTGCTCTGCACTGTCAGTTCTGCATCTGTGTTGATTGGCATATGTCAATCCTTGCAGCACCTAAGGTGTTTTTTTGCTGCCCTTTGAGCTGTGTTAACTGAGTTGCGCATCTGGTTAACCACATGCCATGAGATTCTGAGGTCATGGGTTCGAATCCCATGTGCAGTGATATTTGGTTTGTGATTCTCATACTATACATTGTATTTCAGTTATTTGTGCTCTCTGTTGTCATTTCTACACTTTTGGTAATTGCTGGAAATCAATGTTTATAGCTGTAAAGCTGTATTCTATAGCTTGGACACACAAACTCAGTGGTTTAATTGTTTACTCAGTGGCACATGCGGTTAGTGCCGTGCTTTGGGAACATGAGGTTATGGGTTCGAATCCCAGCTCTTACTTTCACTTATTGAGATTTCCTTTTGTGTTCCCTTTAACACGTTCTTCTCGACCTGTCTGGTTTTCCACACGTGTTATATTTTTGCCATCTTTTTTATTGTTGCTCCGCACTGCAGTGGTTCTGCTCTGCATTTGCTTTGCTTCGGGTTCGGGCTCTGTATTGCGCGCTTTCTGCGCTTTGCGCATTTGCTGCGTCGTGTGGTTTTTGCTGTGCTTTGGGTGCTCATTGCGCTGAAGGTGCTTGACCCCGTGTTGCTGCTTGCAGCTATATTTATTATTATTATTATTCTGCTTCCTCTTCTTAGCCATTGGTGTCTATGGCAGCCCTATGAACCGTACATAGGAAAATGATGAAATTTGGCACAGTGGTAGAGGTGGTCCTGAAAAGTCAAGTGACCAAAAATGGGGTCTCTAGCAGTAACTCTATAGCGCCACCATCAGCTCAAAAATTCAATGTTCAAATGGTTATAACTGCTGATCCGCTTGATCTATGAAAATTCTACTTAGTACACGTGATTGCTCTCCTCATGCTTGTTGTTTTTAATACCTTACAGTAAAACTCCACCCATTACAGTAGCGGCCATTTTGAAATGTACAGTATTCCGTTTTTTCGCTACTCCTCCTTCAAATGTGGTTCAATTCTTATGAGATTTGGCACAGATGATCTTTGGAGTGAGCCGCATAGAAATGACCAAACAGAATTTTGATTTTTATCTTTGTTCAAAAGTAATAAATGCGCAAACTTAACGAGGTTGAAGCAAAAATGGTTCTGAAGCTGTAGCTCAGTCATTCTTTGATCAATTGAAATGAAATTTGGTACACTTCATGTGGACCATGAACTTGGGGTCCATGCCAAATTTGGTGACAGCGCCACCTATGGGTCATGAGATAATAAAATAGGCTATTTTTGCCCATAACTTCTGAACTGTTTGTAAGAAAATTATGATCTTGATGTCTATGGATTGCTTACCTCATGCCGCATCTGTCGATGTGTAAAATGCCGGGTTTGACCGAACCACCTGTCCGCCATTTTGAAATTTCACATAATTTGTTATATTTTTTAACTATTGGACATATCCGCGCAAAAATTAGTAAGGAGCTTCGACATGATGTCCTGAAGGTACCTGGGAAGTCAGAGTACAGCGCCACCTAGGGGTTATAAACTATAACAGTTCTTATGGAACTGCTTATAACTTCTGAATATTTTGTCTGATATTATATTTTTGCCATCTTTACTGTTGTTGCTCCGCACTGCAGTGGTTCTGCTCTGCATTTGCTTTGCTTCGGGTTCGGGCTCTGTATTGCGCGCTTTCTGGCTTTGCGCATTTGCTGCGTCGTGCGGTTTTTGCTGTGCTTTGGGTGCTCGTTGCGCTGAAGGTGCTTGACCCCGTATCGCTGCTTGCAGCTATATTTATTATTCTGCTTCTTCTTCTTCTTCTTAGCCATAGGCGTCTATGGCAGCACTATGAACCGTACATAGGAAAATGATGAAATTTGGCACAGTTGTAGTGGTGGTCTTAAAAAGTCATGTGACCAAAAATGGGGTCTCTAGTACTAACTCTATAGCGCCACCAGCAGTGCAAAAATTCAATGTTCAAATGGTTATAACTGCTGATCCGCTTGATCTATGAAAATTCTACTTAGTACACGTGATTGCTCTCCTCATGCTTGTTGTTTTTAATACCTTACAGTAAAACTCCACCCATTACAGTAGCGGCCATTTTGAAATGTACAGTATTTCGTTTTTTCGCTACTCCTCCTTCAAATGTGGTTCAATTCTTATGAGATTTGGCACAGATGATCTTTGGAGTGAGCCACATAGAAATGACTGAACAGAATTTTGATATTTATCTTTGTTTAAAAGTAATAAATGCGCAAACTTAACGAGGTTGACGCAAAAATGGTTCTGAAGCTGTAGCTCGGTCATTCTTTGATCAATTGAAATGAAATTTGGTACACTTCATGTGGACCATGAACTTGGGGTCCATGCAAAATTTGGTGACAGCGCCACCTATGGGTCATGAGATAATAAAATAGGCCTTTTTTGCCCATAACTTCTGAACTGTTTGTCAGAAAATTATGATCTTGATGTCTATGGATTGCTTACCTCAGGCTGCATCTGTCAATGTGTATTATGCCGGGTTTGACCGAACCGCCTGTCCGCCATTTTGAAATTTCACATAATTTGTTATATTTTTTGAACTATTGGACATATTCGCGCAAAAATTAGTAAGGAGCTTCGACATGATGTCCTGAAGGTACCTGGGAAGTCAGAGTACAGCGCCACCTAGGGGTTATAAACTATAACAGTTCTTATGGAACTGCTTATAACTTCGGATTACTTTGTCTGATATTAATTTCTTTGTGAAAGTGTATTAACTGGTTTATGCCGATTGCAACGATGCCTAGTTTGTCATTTTCCAACATTCTGTTCATGTGTTATTGTAAAGCATATGGTAGATGATTTTTTCGCTACTCCTTTTACAAATTTTGTTTATTTTATGCCAGGTACTGCTCGTATAATGTTTGCAGCAATCCGCACAGAAATGACCGAACAGATTTTTGATATTCTGTTCTCTTTCTTAGAAATACCACTCCAAAGTTGACCGTGCCTGTGATGTTGTGTTTTTGTCATAGTAAATTAATGTGACTGTATATTACATTGTAAAGAATTACTATACAGAATGATGTTCTTGTCTTCAATCTCATTTGAGCTTTTTGATTCTCATATACATTGTATTTCTGATAGTTCTGCTCTGCACTGTCAGTTCTGCATCTGTGTTGATTGGCACATGTCAATCCTTGAAGCACCTAAGCTGTTTTTTTGCTGCCCCTTGAGCTGTGTTAACTGAGTTGCGCATCTGGTTAATCACATGCCATGAGATTCTGAGGTCATGGGTTCGAATCCCATTAGCAGTGGTATTTTGTTTTGTGATTCTCATACTATACATTGTATTTCAGTTATATGTGCTCTCTGTTGTCATTTCTACACTTTTGAAAATTGCTGGATATCAATGTTTATAGCTGTAAAGCTGTATTCTATACATTGGACACACCAACTCAGTGGTTTAATTGTTTACTCAGTGGCACATGCGGTTAGTGCTGTGCTTTGGGAACCTGAGGTCATGGGTTCGAATCCCAGCTCTTACTTTCACTTATTGAGATTTCCTTTTGTGTTCCCTTTAACACGTTCTTCTCGACCTGTCTGGTTTTCCACACGTGTTATATTTTTGCCATCTTTTCTGTTGTTGCTCCGCACTGCAGTGGTTCTGCTCTGCATTTGCGTTGCTTCGGGTTCGGGCTCTGTATTGCGCGCTTTCTGCGTTTTGCGCATTTGCTGCGTTGTGTGGTTTTTGCTGCGCTTTGGGTCCTCATTGCGCTGAAGGTGCTTGACCCCGCAATTGCTGCTTGCAGCTATATTTATTATTATTATTCTGCTTCCTCTTCTTAGCCATAGGCGTCTATGGCAGCCCTATGAACTGGGTATGCGGTAACTGCTGTGCTTTGGGAACCTGAGTTCCTGGGTTCGAATCCCATGTGTGGTGGTTTGTGTCTTCACTTTTTTTCTCACTTAAGTTTTGTGATTTTCATACAATACATTGTATTTCAGATATTTGTGCTCTCTGTTGTCATTTCTGCATGTTTGGTAATTGCTGGATATCAATGTTTACAGCTCTAAATCTCTATTCTATAGCTTGGACACACCAACTCAGTGGTTTAATCGTTTACTCAGTACATAGGAAAATGATGAAATTTGGCACAGTTGTAGTGGTGGTCTTAAAAAGTCATGTGACCAAAAATGGGGTCTCTAGTACTAACTCTATAGCGCCACCAGCAGTGCAAAAATTCAATGTTCAAATGGTTATAACTGCTGATCCGCTTGATCTATGAAAATTCTACTTAGTACACGTGATTGCTCTCCTCATGCTTGTTGTTTTTAATACCTTACAGTAAAACTCCACCCATTACAGTAGCGGCCATTTTGAAATGTACAGTATTCCGTTTTTTCGCTACTCCTCCTTCAAATGTGGTTCAATTCTTATGAGATTTGGCACAGATGATCTGTGGAGTGAGCCGCATAGAAATGACCGAACAGAATTTGGATTTTTATCTTTGTTCAAAAGTAATACATGCGCAAACTTAACGAGGTTGACGCAAAAATGGTTCTGAAGCTGTAGCTCAGTCATTCTTTGATCAATTGAAATGAAATTTGGTACACTTCATGTGGACCATGAACTTGGGGTCCATGCCAAATTTGGTGACAGCGCCACCTATGGGTCATGAGATAATAAAATAGGCTATTTTTGCCCATAACTTCTGAACTGTTTGTCAGAAAATTATGATCTTGATGTCTATGGATTGCTTACCTCATGCCGCATCTGTCAATGTGTATTATGCCGGGTTTGACCGAACCGCCTGTCCGCCATTTTGAAAATTCACATAATTTGTTATATTTTTTGATCTATTGGACATATCCGCGCAAAAATAAGTAAGGAGCTTCGACATGATGTCCTGAAGGTACCTGGGAAGTCGGAGTACAGCGCCACCTAGGGGTTATAAACTATAACAGTTCTTATGGAACTGCTTATTACTTCTGAATACTTTGTCTGATATTAATTTCTTTGTGAAATTGTATTCACTGGTTTATGCCGATTGCAACGATACCTCTTTTGTCATTTTCCAACATTCTGTTCATGTGTTATTGTAAAGCATATGGTAGATGATTTTTTCGCTACTCTTTTTACAAATTTTGTTTATTTTATGCCAGGTACTGCTCGTATAATGTTTGGAGCAATCCGCACAGAAATGACTGAACAGATTTTTGATATTCTGTTCTCTTTCTTAGAAATACCACTCCAAAGTTGACCGTGCCTGTGACGTTGTCTATTTTTCATAGTAAATTAATGTGACTGTATATTACATTGTATAGCATTACTATACAGAATGATCTTCTTGTCTTCAATCTCACTTGAGCTTTTTGATTCTCATATACATTGTATTTCTGTTAGTTCTGCTCTGCACTGTCAGTTCTGCATCTGTGTTGATTGGCATATGTCAATCCTTGCAGCACCTAAGCTGTTTTTTGCTGCCCTTTGAGCTGTGTTAACTGAGTTGAGCACCTGGTTAACCACATGCCATGAGATTCTGAGGTCATGGGTTCGAATCCCATGTGCAGTGATATTTTGTCTTAACTTTTTTCTCACTTAAGTTTTGTGATTTTCATACTATACATTGTATTTCAGTTATTTGTGCTCTCTGTTGTCATTTCAGCACTTTTGGGAATTGCTGGATATCAATGTTTACAGCTCTAAATCTCTATTCTATAGCTTGGACACACCAACTCAATGGTTTAATCGTTTACTCAGTGGCGCATGCGGTAACTGCTGTGCTTTGGGAACCTGAGTTCCTGGGTTCGAATCCCATGTGTGGTGGTTTTTGTCTTCACTTTTTTTCTCACTTAAGTTTTGTGATTTTCATACAATACTTTGTATTTCAGATATTTGTGCTCTCTGTTGTCATTTCTGCACGTTTGGTAATTGCTGGATATCAATGTTTACAGCTCTAAATCTCTATTCTATAGCTTGGACACATCAACTCAGTGGTTTAATCGTTTGCTCAGTGGTGCATGCGGTTAGTGCCGTGCTTTGGGAACATGAGGTCATGGGTTCGAATCCCAGCTCTTACTTTCACTTATTGAGATTTCCTTTTGTGTTCCCTTTAACACGTTCTTCTTGACCTGTCTGGTTTTCCACACGTGTTATATTTTTGCCATCTTTACTGTTGTCGCTCCGCACTGCAGTGGTTCTGCTCTGCATTTGCTTTGCTTCGGGTTCGGGCTCTGTATTGCGCGCTTTCTGCGCTTTGTGCATTTGCTGCGTCGTGTGATTTTTGCTGTGCTTTGGGTGCTCATTGCGCTGAAGGTGCTTGACCCCGCAATTGCTGCTTGCAGCTATATTTAGGGGTCACGAACCGAAGGTGCTGTTACACCTATTGGAATTGTTAGGGGTCAAGCACCGAAGGTTCTGAGAAACATATTGGAATTGTTAGTTAGGGGTCAAGCACCGAAGGTGCTGTGACACCTATTGGAATTGTTAGTATTATTAGGGGTCAAGCACCGAAGGTGCTGAGACACCTATTGTTTTTAGGGGTCAAGCACCGAAGGTGCTGAGACACCTATTGTTATTGTCAGTATTATTATTATTATTTTTCCCCAATGGGAGTCTATGGCAGCCCTATGAACCGTACATAGGAAAATGATGAAATTTGGCACAGTTGTAGAGGTGGTCCTGAAAAGTCAAGTGACCAAAAATAGGGTCTCTAGCACTAACTCTATAGCGCCACCAGCAGTGCAAATATTCAATGTTCAAATGGTTATAACTGCTGATCCGCTTGATCTATCAAAATTCTACTTAGTACACTTAAGTTCTCTTATCCCGCTTATTGAATTTGATACTTTACAGTAAAACTCCACCCATTACAGTAGCGGCCATTTTGAAATGTACAGTATTTCGTTTTTTCGCTACTCCTCCTTCAAATGTAATTCAATTCTTATGAGATTTGGCACAGATGATCTTTGGAGTGAGCTGCATAGAAATGACCGAACAGAATTTTGATATTGATCTTTGTTCAAAAGTAATAAATGCGCAAACTTAACGAGGTTGACGCAAAAATGGTTCTGAAGCTGTAGCTCAGTCATTCTTTGATCAATTGAAATGAAATTTGGTACACTTCATGTGGACCATGAACTTGGGGTTCATGCCAAATTTGGTGACAGCGCCACCTATGGGTCATGAGATAGAAAAATAGGCTATTATTGCCCATAACTTCTTAACTGTTTGTCAGAAAATTATGATCTTGATGTCTATGGATTGCTTACCTCATGCCGCATCTGTCGATGTGAATTATGCCGGGTTTGACCAAACCGCCTGTCCGCCATTTTGAAATTTCACATAATTTGTTATATTTTTTTAACTATAGGACATATCCGCGCAAAAATTAGTAAGGAGCTTCGACATGATGTCCTGAAGGTACCTGGGAAGTCAGAGTACAGCGCCACCTAGGGGTTATAAACTATAACAGTTCTTATGGAACTGCTTATAACTTCTGAATACTTTGTCTGATATTAATTTCTTTGTGAAATTGTATTCACTGGTTTATGCTGTTTGCAACGATACCTCGTTTGTCATTTTCCAACATTCTGTTCATGTGTTATTGTAAAGCATATGGTAGATGATTTTTTTGCTACTCCTTTTACAAATTTTGTTTATTTTATGCCAGGTTCTGCTCGTATAATGTTTGGAGCAATCCGCACAGATGTGACCGAACAGATTTTTGATATTCTGTTCTCTTTCTTAGAAATATCACTCTATAGTTGACCGTGCCTGTGACGTTGTCTATTTGTCATAGTAATAAATTAATGTGACTGTATATTACATTGTATAGCATCACTATACAGAATGATCTGCTTGTCTTCAATCTTACTTGAGCTCATGTACATTGTATTTCTGTTATTTCTGCTTCTGCTCTTTCTTTCCTGCATCTTTGGTGATTGACATATGTTAATCCTTTCAGCTCTCTAATCTCTTGTCTGCTGCCTCATGAACTGTGTCAACTGAGTGGCGCATCTAGTTAAACCACATGCATTGAGATTCTGAGTTCCTGGGTTCGAATCCCACCTGAGTCATGACGTTTTGTTCTTCCTCATCAATTCTTCTCAACCTGTCTGTAGTTCACATGTGTTCTATTTTTCCATGTTTGCTGTTGTTGCTCTGCATTGTGGTGGTTCTTGCTGTGCTTTGTGTGCTTGCTGTGCTTTGTGTGCTTGCTGTGCTTTGTGTGCCTGCTGTGCTTTGTGTGCTTGCTGTGCATTGTGAGCTTGCTGTGCTTTGTGTGCATTGCGCCGAAGGTGCTTGACCCCGTGTTGCTGCTTGCAGCTATATTTATTATTATTATTATTCTGCTTCTTCTTCTTAGCCATAGGCGTCTATGGCAGCTCTATGAACCGTACATAGGAAAATGATGAAATTTGGCACAGTTGTAGTGGTGGTCTTAAAAAGTCATGTGACCAAAAATGGGGTATCTAGTACTAACTCTATAGCGCCACCAGCAGTGCAAAAATTCAATGTTCAAATGGTTATAACTGCTGATCCGCTTGATCTATGAAATTTATACTTAGTACACGTGATTGCTCTCATCCCGCTTATTGAATTTGATACTTTACAGTAAAACTCCACCCATTACAGTAGCGGCCATTTTGAAATGTACAGTATTTCGTTTTTTCGCTACTCCTCCTTCAAATGTGGTTCAATTCTTATGAGATTTGGCACAGGTGGTCTTTGGAGTGAGTCGCACAGAAATGACCAAACAGAATTTTGATATTTACCTTTGTTCAAAAGTAATAAATGCGCAAACTTAACGAGGTTGACGCAAAAATGGTTCTGAAGCTGTAGCTCAGTCATTCTTTGATCAATTGAAATGAAATTTGGTACACTTCATGTGGACCATGAACTTGGGGTCCATGCCAAATTTGGTGACAGCGCCACCTATGGGTCATGAGATATGAAAATAGGCTATTTTTGCCCATAACTTCTGAACTGTTTGTCAGAAAATTATGATCTTGATGTCTATGAATTGCTTACCTCATGCCGCATCTGTCTATGTGTATTATGCCGGGTTTGACCGAACCGCATGTCCGCCATTTTGAAATTTCACATAATTTGTTATATTTTTTTAACTATTGGACATATCCGCGCAAAAATTAGTAAGGAGCTTCGACATGATGTCCTGAAGGTACCTGGGAAGTCAGAGTACAGCGCCACCTAGGGGTTATAAACTATGACAGTTCTTATGGAACTGCTTATAACTTCTGAATACTTTGTCTGATATTAATTTCTTTGTGAAATTGTATTCACTGGTTTATGCCGATTGCAACGATGCCTTGTTTGTCATTTTCCAACATTCTGTTCATGTGTTATTGTAAAGCATATGGTGTATGATTTTTTCGCTACTCCTTTTACAAATGTTGTTTATTTTATGCCAGGTACTGCTCGTATAATGTTTGGAGCAATCCGCACAGAAATGACCGAACAGATTTTTGATATTCTGTTCTCTTATTAGTATTAGAAATACCACTCCAAAGTTGACAGTGCCTATTATATTGTCTATTTGTCATAGTAAATTAATGTGTAGCATTACTATACAGAATGATGTTCTTGTCTACAATCTCATTTGAGCTTTTTGATTCTCATATACATTGTATTTCTGATAGTTCTGCTCTGCACTGTCAGTTCTGCATCTGTGTTGATTGGCACATGTCAATCCTTGAAGCACATAAGCAGTTTTTTTGCTACCCCTTGAGCTGTGTTAACTGAGTTGCGCATCTGGTTAATCACATGCCATGAGATTCTGAGGTCATGGGTTCGAAGCCCATGTGCAGTGATATTTTGTCTGAACTTTTTTCTCACTTAAGTTTTGTGATTTTCATACTGTACATTGTATTTCAGTTATTTGTGCTCTCTGTTGTCATTTCTGCACTTTTGGTAATTGCTGGATATCAATGTTTACAGCTCTAAATCACTATAGTGGTAGCGTCCTCCAGCATTTAATATTGTTCCGGTTTCACGCTGAACAGATCGTGCATCGGAGCTCCGTCGAGTTCTTCATCTAAAAAGCCTTTTTTACTATCTTATTCCTATTTATATATTAAGTTTTACCTAGGAATACTTTACCGTGAGGATTATTGAGCAGTACTACCACGTGAAACTATTTATCACTAATAAACACCCACAGTGTTAGCATATAGCCCGCTAGCTTCAACAAACGCTGCCGACCGAAGCTAGCATTTTCCGATCTAATGGCGGATTCATCTGATATATGCTTTTCTGACCTGTCCTCGCCTGAGCGGGAAGCTGCGAAGGAGTTGATCGGTTTGAGCAGATCCAACGCGAGCTACAGCGCCCACTTCACCATGTCTCCGGACGTCCACAAGCGACCGAGGAATGCGACAAACGAGTGCTCCACGCGATGCAGCTTTACGGACCGTAAGCGAGTGAACGGAGACGCCATTGCCCAACATGAAAGCGATCGGGAAGCTGTGGAGGAGCCGCTGCCCGGCCTTCGCAGATTCAGCATGCCCAACATCACCCTGGACCCAGACGTTCGCAGGCGACTGAGGCGTACCACAACCAAACCCCCAACGCGATGCAGCTCCGCGGAGCGCGTTCGGGTAAACAAAGACGCCATCGCCCAGCATGAAAGCGGTAAGACTCCGCTTGTTATTGTAACATGTACTACTTGCTACATGTATAGTTTAGCTTCTGCCGTTAGCATAGATGGGTTTACATGCACTAAGTGTATTGAAGTATTAAGATTAACTGAGAAGGTTGCTGAACTAGAATCGCGCATCCGAACGCTAGTTGAGGATAGCAAAACCGCTAATGTTACTGTTGTAAATACTGTATCGAGCGAAAAGACTAATGGCTCGGTTCCGACATCAGATGCTAATGTAAACATTACAAACAATGTATCGAGCGCACATAGTGTTCCGACATCAGATGCTAATGTAAACATTATAAATACTGTATCGAGCGCGCATAGTGTTTATCATAATACACATGGCTCGGTTCCGACATCAGAGTCAAATCGGCGGTCTAACTGGGTGACTGTCAGGCGGCCTAGTCATATACGGCGTCCATCTAAGACCCATAACGTTACGGTACTTTCTAACAGATTCGATCCCCTAAGGAATACACTAGCTGAAACACCTGTTAAAAGTGCCCTGGTCATTGGAGATTCTATACTCAGGAACACTAACATTGAGGCACCAAACACCCTAGTCGACTGTATACCGGGAGCCAGAACGTCTGACATTAGATCCAAACTTAAAGTGCTGGCTAATGCTAAACGGAAGTTTTCTAAGATTGTTATTCGCGCCGGAACAAATGACACCAGACTCCGACAGTAGGAAATCACCAAAGATAATATTAATGAGATGTGTGAAATTGCAAAATCAATGTCAGACAATGTAATATGCTCTGGTCCCCTCCCCGCCTACCGGGGAGATGAAACACAGAGTAGATTAGTGTCTCTCAATGGCTGGATGTCAAAGTGGTGCCCTCAGCATAATGTAGGGTTTATAGACAATTGGAAGCATTTCTGGGGTAGACCATTTCTCCTAACCCGAGATGGCCTTCATCCGACATCAGAAGGAAGTGCTATACTCACCAGAAATCTGATTAATATTCTTAATTCTGATATAGTATGACTATCCAGGGCCCAGGTCAGGAAACAGATGGATCAGCTTAACTGTCCGTCTGTTAGCTGGCATGATATGTCTAGATCACATATATCCCAGAACTTCGAGTCGATCTTACCAGAATATCAACACATTTCAACTGTATCTGTTCCCCGAAAAATCAAATACAGAGCACCGCTTGCCACATCACGTACAAATTTGACCAACATAAAATTAGAAAACAATACATTACAAGATGAACCTCGAATGTTAAAATTCGGCCTTCTTAACATTAGATCGCTTACCAATAAAGAACCTATTGTTAATGAAATAATTAATGACCAAAACTTAGATGCACTCTGTTTAACAGAAACCTGGCTTAAAGCAGACGACTACATTAGTTTAAACGAATCCACCCCACAAGACTATTATTATAAACACGAACCTAGGTTAAAGGGGAGAGGGGGTGGTGTAGCTACAATATACAACAAAATTTTTAAAGTAAACCAAAAATCTGAACTAAAATTTAAATCATTTGAACTAATGTTGTTAAATATGGAAATAACTGATCGTAACCACAAACAGCTCTCTTTTGCCTTAGCTACAATCTATAGACCTCCGGGCCACCATGCAGATTTCCTTAAAGAAATAGCAGATTTTCTGTCTGAGCTTGTAGTCACTGTAGATAAAGCTCTTATCGTTGGTGATTTTAATATTCATGCGGATAACCATAAAGATGCATTAGGACGTGCGTTTATGGATGTTCTAAATTCTCTCAATATTAGACAAAACGTGACAGGGCCAACGCATACTCGTAAGCACACATTAGACTTAATTCTGTCACTCGGGCTTAATATTAATGACATCAAAATATCACCTCAGAGTGATGCAGTTTCTGACCATTACCTTGTGTCATACACTGTACTTCTAGATAGGATCACTCAATCCACAACATGCTACAGATTAGCCAGAACAATAATTTCCACCACTAAAGATAGCTTTATTAGCACTCTTCCAGACCTGTCCCAAATTAAACATGCAGATAACTGTGATGATCTAGATATTGTAATAGAAAACCTAAACAATGTCTGTTCTAACACATTGGATGCCGTTGCTCCCATTCGAAAAAAGAGAATCAAAGAAAAGCCGCCAGCTCCATGGTATGATCATCACACCGCAGCTCTTAAAAAGGCAACTAGGAAAATGGAAAGAAATTATAGAAGCACAAAATTAGAAGTATGGCGTGCAGCATGGAAAGATAGTGTTAAACACTACAGACAGGCTATTAAAACCGCCAGATCTACCTATCTTAGCAAGCTTATAAATGAGAATCATAATAACCCTCGTTTCCTCTTTAGCACCGTTGCAAAACTGACTAGAAACAAAGAACAAACAGAAACCAATAGTAAACTCCAACACAATAGTAACGACTTCATGAACTTCTTTTCTAACAAAATTACGGCTATAAGGGAAAACATCGTAGCTACACAGGCAGCCACCACTCTACCCGTTAGTTCACTTAACACTAGACTACCACACGAACATCTTGATTCATTTAAACCTACTACAATAGAAGAGCTCTCTAAACTAGTAACGTCATCCAAATCATCGTCCTGTATATTAGACCCCGTTCCCACAAAACTACTTAAAGAGGTATTTCCTGTAGTGTCAACCCTGGTTCTAAATATCTTTAACTCATCGCTAGAAATAGGATACGTTCCAACATCTTTCAAACTAGCAGTTATTAAACCGCTGATTAAAAAACCACAGCTTGATCAGGGAGAGCTTAATAACTTTAGACCAATCTCAAATCTCCCTTTTCTTTCGAAAATATTAGAAAAGGTAGTGGCAAGCCAGTTACGCACATTTTTGACAAATAATAGTACATATGAAAAGTTCCAATCAGGATTCAGGCCCCACCATAGCACAGAGACAGCGTTGCTTAGAGTTACAAATGACCTCCTATTAACATCCGATCGTGGTGAAATCTCAATTCTTATATTATTAGACCTTAGTGCAGCCTTTGACACAATAGATCATACAATCTTACTCAATAGACTAGAAAACTATGTTGGTATCAGTGGTCAGGCGCTAGCATGGTTTAGGTCGTATCTAACCAATCGCTATCACTTTGTTTATGTAAACGAGGAAGAGTCATATCACTCCCTGGTTAAATACGGTGTACCGCAGGGATCGGTTTTAGGTCCTATCCTGTTCTCGTTATACATGTTACCTCTAGGAGACATTATCAGGAAACATAACATAAGTTTTCACTGCTATGCGGATGATACCCAGCTTTACATCTCCTCACATCCCAGCGAAACACACACGTTTTCTAAGCTAACAGACTGCCTTAGCGATGTTAGTGACTGGATGGCACATAACTTTCTTAAGCTGAACTCCAATAAGACAGAGATACTTATTATTGAACCGAATCGCTACAAACATAATATGTCAGATTACACGTTGCACATAGATGGCTGCACTGTGGTGCCATCTTCCACGGTAAGGAACTTAGGTGTGATGTTCGACAGCAACTTATCCTTCGATAGTCATATCGCCAACGTCTGCCGTACAGCTTTCTTCCACCTTAGAAATATCTCGAAAATACGCCATATACTGTCTACATCTGACGCAGAGAAGCTTATCCATGCTTTTATGACCTCTAGAATAGACTATTGTAACTCGCTACTCGGGGGATGCCATGCAAATCAAGTAAACAAGCTTCAGCTAGTTCAAAACGCTTCCGCAAGGGTACTTACTCGATCTAAAAAGTACGACCACATAAGCCCAATTCTGGCATCTTTACACTGGCTACCAGTTAAATATCGCATACAATTTAAAATATCACTACTCACCTACAAAGCTTTAAATGGCCTAGCACCCTCATACCTTAGAGAATTACTATCAGAATACAATCCATCACGCACACTACGGTCACAAAATTCTGGTCTCTTGATTATCCCTAGACTATCAAAAGTGTCTAAAAGTGGAAGGTAATTTTCCTACTTAGCCCCTAAGCTCTGGAATGATTTACCAACCGATGTCCGAGAATCAGACACAGTCGATAATTTTAAATCTAGACTTAAAACTTTTCTCTTCAACAAAGCATTCGCATAATTTGTCTAGTAAAAGTACTTAACTCGAAATAGTTATTTGTACCGAACAAAGCACTCGCGGTCATAAAACAGACCAACCAAATAAATAAATAAAAACCTTATCTTAACGTATAGTCGGATTGCGATTTTGGAACTTTCGTGTTCTTGTGAATAGTATGCCATACAAACCGTTTGCCACTGAACCTGCATTAACGACGACAGTGGGGCATCCGGCCTTAGTCAAACGGGTTGGCACGTACGGTTGGGTTGGGCTTTTGGCGCTTTCTTTATATTGCGAATACTATGCCATACAGACCCGTTTGCCACTGAACCTGCATTAACGACGACAGTGGGGCTTCCAGCCTTAGTCAAACGGGTTGGCACGTATGGTCGGGTTGCGATTTTGGCGCTTTTTTGTGTCTTGTGAATAGTATGCCATACAGACCCGTTTGCCACTGAACCTGCATTAACGACGACAGTGGGGCCTCCAGCCTTAGTCAAACGGGTTGGCACGTATGGTCAGGTTGCGATGTTGGCGTTTTCTCATGATCTTGTAAATAGCATGCAATATAGACCCGTTTGCCACTGAACCTGCATTAACGACGACAGTGGGGTTACAGGCCTTAGTCAAACGGGTCGACAGGTTTCATTTTCTCTTTCTCTTAAAAATCAGAAGGTGACCCTTAGTTACCATATATACCGTCGCAGTGGGCCCCCAAATTGCAAAATCCTCAACTGTGGATAATATAATTATGCCGCAATAGTTAGTCTGTCTGAAACTAAGCTGATTAAACCACATCACTGTGTGACACTTGCATTACATGTGAACGGCCCCTACGCTAATATGATCTTGTTTTTCTCTCCCTGTCCTGTCCTCGACCCTGAGGACAATGGGACAAACAGACCCAGTTCCGGTAGATGTGAAAGTCGACTCACCTATGATCTACTGGTCGTCCATCACTGTGATGCCCAGCTGATGCCTGACCAACGACCACCGGCAGAACCCGCTTAAACCCCGCTTAATCTCCGCTTAATCTCCTTATCCGTTTATATGTGTTTATACATATATATCTCCCAAGGGTTTTTCCCTCCTAGGACTTTTTATTTTTTTTTCCTCGGCTCAACAACCCGGGGTTTTTGTTTTTTTTCTCCTAGGGGGTTTTTTACCCCGGGGAGGTAGCCTGCTTGGGCTTAATTTAGCTTCTTCTCCTAGACGTTACATTAGTAATACGCTCGTTCATAATGTCGAGTCATAGCCTCAGCAAATTTGACAGCTTATGCTATTGTGTATTATGTTGTGCTATCTGTCATTTTTCTGTGCTTTTACTGCTTCTATTAATGTAAAGCTGCTTTGAAACAATTGAGTATTGTGAAAAGCGCTATATAAATAAAATTGAATTGAATTGAATTGAATTATTCTATAGCTTGGACACACCAACTTAGTGGTTTAATCGTTTACTCAGTGGCGCATGCGGTTAGTTCCGTGCTTTGGGAACCTAAGTTCATGGGTTCGAATCCCATGTGCAGTGGTTTTTTGTCTTAACTTTTTTTCTCACTTAAGTTTTGTGATTTTCATACTATACATTGTATTTCAGTTATTTGTGCTCTCTGTTGTCATTTCTGCACTTTTGTGCACTCAATGTTTATAGCTCTAAAACTTGTTTCTATAGTTTGGACACACCAACTCAGTGGTTTAATCGTTTACTCAGTGGCGCATGCAGTTACTTGTGTGCTTTGGGAACCTGAGGTGCGTCGTGTGGTGTTTGCTGGGCTTTGGGTGCTCATTACGCTGAAGGTGCTTGGCCCTGCAATTGCTGCTTGCAGCTATATTTATTATTATTTTTTCCCAATGGGAGTCAATGGCAGCCCTATGAACCATACATGAAAAATTATGAAATTTGGCACAGTTGTAGAGGTGGTCCTGGAAAGTCAAGTGACCAAAAATGGGGTCTCTAGCACTAACTCTATAGCGCCACCAGCAGTGCAAAAATTCAATGTTCAAATGGTTATAACTGGTGATCCGCTTGATCTATGAAAATTCTAGTTAGTACACGTGATTGCTCTCATCCTGCTTATTGAATTTGATACTTTACTGTAAAACTCCACCCATTAAAGTAGCGGCCATTTTGAAATGTACAGTATTTTGTTTTTACGCTACTCCTCCTTCAAATGTGGTTCAACTCTTATGAGATTTGGCACAGGTGATCTTTGGAGTGAGCCGCACAGAAATGACCAAACAGAATTTTGATATTTATCTTTGTTCAAAAGTAATAAATGCGCAAACTTAACAAGGTTGACGTAAAAATGGTTCTGAAGCTGTAGCTTAGTCATTCTTTGATCAATTGAAATTAAATTTGGTACATTTCATGTGGACCATGAACTTGGGGTCCATTGCAAATTTGGTGACAGTTCCACCTATGGGTCATGAGATAATAAAATTGGCTATTTTTGCCCATAACTTCTGAACTGTTTGTCAGAAAATTATGATCTTGATATCTATGGATTGCTTACCTCATGCCGCATCTGTCGATGTGTATTATGCCGGGTTTGACCGAACTGCCTGTCCGCCATTTTGAAATTTCACATAATTTGTTATATTTTTTGAACTATTTGTTCAAAAATTAGTAAGGAGCTTCGACCATGCCTGTGACGTTGTCTATATGTCATAGTAAATTAATGTGACTGTATATTACATTGTATAGCATTACTATACAGAATGATGTTCTTGTCTTCAATCTCATTTGAGCTTTTTGATCATCATATACATGGTATTTCTGATAGTTCTGCTCTGCACTGTCAGTTCTGCATCTGTGTTGATTGGCACATGTCAATCCTTGAAGCACCTAAGCTGTTTTTTGCTGCCACTTGAGCTGAGTTGCGCATCTGGTTAATTACATGCCATGAGATTCTGAGGTCATGGGTTTGAATCCCATGTGCAGTGTTATTTTGTTTTGTGATCCTCATACTATACATTGTATTTCAGTTATTTGTGCTCTCTGTTGTCATTTCTACACTTTTGGTAATTGCTGGATATTAGGGGTGGAACGGTACACAGAAGTCCCGGTTCGGTTCGTACCTCGGTTCAGGACCCACGGTTCGATTCACTTGCGGTACAATGGAGGGAAAAGCAAAACAAAAATGAAGAAGGCATTTTTTTTTGTACTTAAGATAATCTTAAAAACATAGGTGTCCTTATCAGTGTTATTTTGAGATGTCATGAATATGAACTGAAATGCATTAACATACTATCTCATATTCAAAAAATGTATACCACTTTAAGTAATCTTGTACTCATCTTTCATACAAATATGGGTTCAAATGTATTACAAGTGTTACCTAAATACATTTTAAAATTACATTTTGGCCTTATTTCATATTAATGTACTAAAGAACAAAAAAATAGGCTTGTAGGATGAATTAATAGGCGTGTACAACTAAACGAGGCGCTGCAAGAAACGACAAGTGGATGACGTCAGAGTAACGCGAGAGCGATTTGAAATCAGCCTCCTCCGCAAGATTTCTCGCGGTACTCTGACGCTGATGGCGCTGAGTTGAGCACACTTTACAAAAGCAGCTGAACTCGACAGAACTGCGCCTCATCCATTAATTGTATATTAGCAGGACAATTTATCTCCTACTTCTCAGCGTGAGAAATACAAAGTGTGGCATGTGAGCGTGTGAACTGACTGAAATGCGTGTCAAGGTGAATGCGTGAGACTTGAGAGCCCTGATTAGATGTATTTCCACTCACATAACGTTACCTAACAACTGCTGAACAACGCCGACGCACAGTCCTTGTCTTTTCCACCACTCTCTCGCCTGTACTATTGTAACTGACTGGACAACTGAAATTTTGCCAAACTTGCGATCTTAAAGAGGCTGGCGGAGCGTCTTGTGGAACACCACTTGCCATCCTCGCTATCGCTGCTCACTAACTGACTGACCGGCGTCGACCTGACAAAAAACTGCAGAGTGCCAGAATGTAGACGGGCTCTGATAGAGCGCATACATAGGCGGAGCTCGGCTGCATCGGCGCCAATCAGAGCTTCAGAGCTAAAGCGGGGCAACAGATTAGCTGTCCATAAAGAACCCGCGTATCCAACAGTAGTTACGCATTACATTAATTATTTTGCACGCAAGTTTTTTTATTTTCATACCGTGTATTCTCCGTTTAAATTCATGCACCGAACCGTGACCCCCGTACCGATTCGGTTCGAAACGAATACATGTACCGTTCCACCCCTACTGGATATCAATGTTTATAGCTGTAAAGCTGTATTCTATAGCTTGGACACACCAACTCAGTGGTTTAATTGTTTACTCAGTGGCGCATGCAGTTAGTGCCGTGCTTTGGGAACCTGAGGTCATGGGTTCGAATCCCAGCTCTTACTTTCACTTATTGAGATTTCCTTTTGTGTTCCCTTTAACACGTTCTTCTCGACTTGTCTGGTTTTCCACACGTGTTATATTTTTGCCATCTTTTCTGTTGTTGCTCCGCACTGCAGTGGTTGTGCTCTGCATTTGCTTTGCTTCGGGTTCGGGCTCTGTATTGCGCGCTTTCTGCGCTTTGCGCATTTGCTGCGTCGTGTGGTTTTTGCTGTGCTTTGGGTCCTCATTGCGTTGAAGGTGCTTGACCCCGCAATTGCTGCTTGCAGCTATATTTTATTGTTTGTGGACATTTTTTTCCCATTGACTTCCATTATAACAAAATTTTTTGATTGCAGAGCCATGACACCTTATTACGATGCATTCTTGATTATTTGTGGCTTTTCCTTTTGCAAAGAGGTAAAATTTGTCATTTTTACTGTTGATCACCATGTGGCACCTTTAACCCTTTAGTAACCTGTGCAAAAAAACAGAGCTTAATTTCTGGTTGTACATTGAGTTATATGGACTATAAAACCATAGTGTGTGTGTGTGTGTGTGTGTGTGTGTGTGTGTGTACGAGTGTGTGTGTGTAGGGTTAGTGTTAGTATTGAGGAGAGAGCACCTCCCTCGCGCACCAGTTAGTGCTGCACTGGTGAGAGGGATTTAGTCTCCTGTAGCTGTCCCTCTAGACACAAATCCACAGACACCAGCAGCTCAGGAGTGAAGAGGGGAACATGCAAGTGGTTTACACAACAAAAAAAAAGAACAGTCAGCACTTGTATCCGTTGTGGTAGACACACTTGCAGAGATCACAAATTAATATGCTCCAAGTCCTGCTTAAAAGACTGAACCCACACACACACACACTAAAAATTTGTTTGATTGTTTAGTTCCCCATCGATCCTCTACTCTTGCTTCATTGTTCAGTTTATTTGAAATTGTTTTTGCATTTTGGTTCATAATAAATGTTGTTCATAAATCTGATGCAAAGAAGATTTTTTTACAGATTTTCCACTCTCTCTCTCTCTCTCATATGCCGTTATACTCCATATTACTCAATGTACAATCCAGAATTTAAGCTCTGTTTTTTTGCACAGGCTACTAAAGGGTTAATGTATGGAGCGAGATATGCGTCTTTATTACATGCGATAAATTAAATGATCTGAGAGAAATAAAACTATTTGAAAGAAAAAGTTATCACACTGATAGCAAAGAAGCATTTCATGAGAAAAAAAAGAATATTTGAGAGAAAAAGTTTTCATACCAATAGCAAAAAATAATAATATTTGAGACTAAAAAAAAGTTTTGAGAGAAAGTATTTTCTCATGATAGAACATAAAAAGTATAAATTTGAAATTTTTAAAATTATTTTTGAGAAAAAAATCTCTCAAGTATATGTTTTTTGCTATTAGTGTGAAAACATTTTCTCTAAAAAAAAAGTGTTTCTATCAAAACGCTTTTCTTTGCTCTAGATGCAATTTCTTGCTCTCGTGTCAGGATTTTGCTTTCTCTGTGAAAATTGTGTCATGGGCGGGGCCACGTTCCTATTGGCCAGTCGGGAAAGCATCGTCTTGTCTTGGGAATCGAACTGAATCATTACACCGTTGTTCGGTTCACCTAGATAGATGGCGTCTCTGCTTTTAGTTGAGCACGGACACTATAATGTTTGAGTAAGATGATGACACACAACTCGATGGATAGCTGGCTGAGCAAGTTCACAGCACTGAAGATTAAACATTAAAAAATGAAATGGTACTCTTATTCATGAATGAATGTGTATTATATTATTAGCTTGCTAATCGCTAATTAGGCATCATGCTAGGTAAACTTGCAAATGCCAAATGGATGTTTTGAGTCACTCCTTATTTAGTGAGTAGTGATCTAGTTTCTACCTTTGCACTTGCTAGCCTCAAAGCACCTGAGGAGTGGCTGCTTGTTCATCATGTGCGGCCTCCTGTGTGGCTTTTAACCAGCGTTGGTGTGCATGGAGGAAGTACAGAAAAATAAGGGACGCCTAGCTGCCGCAGCGCGGGGGGCCACACGCGTCGGGGCTACGCCGGTGACCACAGTCCCGATGTACGTGCCATTGGTGGTATATCATAACTTAAATGTGTTTTTTGTTTTCATAAAAATATTAACATTGATACCATTATAATAAGATAGCTGCTATTGAAATCAGTGTGAACAGATGCACTCAGTCTATCAATATCAATACACAGCTATGACAATAATAAATAGGGCAACAAAGTAATAATAATAATAATAATAATTTGATACACTTATTTAGCGCTTTTCTGCAACACTCAAAGCGCTTTACATATAAAAGGGGGAATCTCCTCAACCAACACCACAAAAAATAAGCTTTGGAGGAACTTGTGAGATTTGAACCATATTTTTATTAACTTATTAAATTAACAGATCCATATGTAGTGGTACAAGGTGATTGACATGTAGTGGCACAAGGTGTTTGACAGCTGTGTTCACCTATCGGATCATCAAATATCAATATCAATAATGTGTTATGTTTGTAACAACACTGGGTGTGTTAATTGTAACACATTGTTTTATGTTAAACTATTCAACAACACATTATGTGTTATTTCGTATTGATTTTGAGTTCATGTAAATAAAACACTAGATGTGTTGTCCGATGTCTCAATTTAACACATTCGTTTTAAGAGTGTATGTAAAACAAATCGCGTCCCGTATTGATTTGATACGCGTCATTTTGCCTGTAAATACGGGACGATTTCGTGTTTCACGGGACGGGTGGCATTGCCACCTTCCATGCACACTGACGTTGGTTGGGGGTTGTACGGGAGGTTGTGTATGATGAACGGGCAGTTGCTCTTCGGGTGCTTTGAGGCTGGCAGGTGCAAAGGTGGAAACTGGATCACTGCTCACTAGGTGGGGAGTGACTCGGAACATCCATTTGGCATTTGCAAGTCCACCCAGCATGATGGCCAACCAGCGACCAGCAAGCCAACAATATAATACGCATTCGTTCATGAATGGGGGTGCCATTTCATTTTTTGGTGTTTGGTCTTCGGTGCTGTGAACTTGCTCAGCCGGCTGTCCATCGAGTTGTGTGTCATCATCTTACTCAAACATTGGAGTCCGTGCTCAACTAAAAGCAGAGACGGCATCTATCTAGGTGAACCGAACAACGGTGTAATGATTCAGTTCGATTCCCAAGACTGGAGAGACGATGCTTTCCCGACAGGCCAATAGGAACGTGGCCACGCCCATGACACAATTTTCACAGAGAAAGCAAAATCCTGACACGAGAGCAAGAAATTGCATCGAGAGCAAAGAAAAGCCTTTTGATAGAAACACTTTTTTTTTAAGAGAAAATGTTTTCACACTAATAGCAAAAAACATATACTTGAGAGATTTTTTTTTCTCAAAAATAATTTTAAAAATTTCAAATTTATAATTTTTATGTTCTATCATGAGAAAATACTTTCTCTCAAAACTTTTTTTTAGTCTCAAATATTATTATTTTTTGCAATTGGTATGAAAACCTTTTCTCTCAAATATTCCTTTTTTCTCACGAAATGCTTCTTTGCTATCAGTGTGATAACTTTTTCTTTCAAATAGTTTTATTTCTCTCAGATCATTTAATTTATCGCATGTAATAAAGACGCATATCTCGCTCCATATTAATGGTGCCACATGGTGATCAACAGTAAAAACGACAAATTGTACCTCTTTGCAAAAGGTAAAACCACAAAGAATCAAAAATGCATAATAATAAGGTGTCATGGCTCTACAATCAAAAAATGTTGTTATAATAGAAGTCAATGGGGAAAAAATGGCCACAAACAATAAATTAGGGAGAAAACAATTAAATCTGATGCTGCACAAAAACTAAAAATGCATCAAATCCAATGTTTTTACCAATCTTTGACATGCCCAAGACTGTAAAAAAGGTAAAAAAAAATCCAGTCCACAGTCACTTTTTATATTGAAAATTGGTCATTTTGTGTGTTTTTTTTCCCACAAATCAGTAACACTACTTATAAACTTGGCAATGAAAGAGTTAAAATCATGGAATTTTTGCAAACATTTGGTAGTTTTGATCAGTACTGAGGTTGATTAACAGATTTATGCAAAAAAAGTTACAGCAGTTTAACCCTCTGGGGTCCAACCATTTTGGGACACTGTCAGAGGTTCTGACATGCTCTTACATTTGGTCTTTTTTCAGTTGCTTTAAAACATAATAATGGCAAGTGTCTCATACCACTGTGTTCAGCACAAACTGAGCTAAAATATTATATGAGCTACATGTATGTACATGTTTGTATTTTTCAGAGAAAAAGGTTTATGCGTGGTTTTTAAAAAAGCAAAAATTTTAAGTCACTGATATAAGTTTACAAAACCCATACTAAACATGTTTTAACAAGACTTTCCTAAACAGAATCTAGTAGCCTAGAGTTTTTTTCCTTAAAATGATGTGAAAATCATCCTGCCTACTTATTCACATAAAACAATGTATTGATTTAGAAATTGTAAGACACTTTTTGTTTAGAGTGGCCGTATGCGAGAAGGATTAATTGACAGCTAGCAAACAAAGGCTCGCATAATGAGCTGCATATTGAGCTGCATAATGAGGCAGGAGGGAACTACAGTAAAGAATGTGAGGACAAATGTACACGTTTGTTTGAGGTTTATTAAGAAGTTAACAATATAATCAAAATAGAAATGAAGGTCAGTAGGACATTTTCAGTTTATTTGGAAACGAACCCTATTAAAAACCTTAACTTGTATAAGAAACTGATAAACAACAGAGCTGTAAACTTCATGTGGCTCATGTTACCATATAACTTTATGTCCAAAGAGTGTGAATATGTTTTTCCACTTCATAGTTTTGTACTGATGAGAGGGATGCAGACCTCTAAGAGAGTTATAAACAGCTGTTAGCATAAGTTGTCCACAGAAATACCCTTACATACATAACTGATGGGTAAATGATAGCACTACATTCAGATAAACTATCATAAACATCTGCAATAATTAGTTATATAAAAAGCTGTTTTCAGATGACTGTTTTCAGATGCCCATCCCCTTATCGTCTAGCTTCTGTTTTAAACGCGTTTCTGTAAGCGAGTATGAACTTTAAAAACACATCGCAAATGGATGTGCGTGAGCTCGCGTCTCCGTGTAAACAACGCGGAGCTCATAATAAACGGTGTCGCGTGTAAAGCGCAATGTATGGAATTACCTTGCATGTAAACAATATGGAATCATTTTACAGCAAATCCCCCAGTGCAGCATTTACTCAAAGTTGCCATGACAGATATGAAAGTGAATAACTGTGTCTTAACACTGTACAACATGTAACAGATATCCGCCATTATGGGAGGTCACGCGTACTCGTTTGTAAATAAGCATGTAAACATGGAATCATATTACAGCACACACTTAAAAGATACAGCAGTTCAGGCTTACTGAAAGTTTCCACGAAGGATATAAGTGAATAACTGTGTTTAACACTGTTACAGGATGAAACAGTGAAATCCGCCATTACGTGAGATCGCGTTCGTTTGTAAACAATGCGAAACTTTTTCAATCCGAAGCGTGTAGTCTGCTAAGGTTGCTTAACGTTACTGTATGTAGGCTGAACTGCACAAGCCATGAGCATATTAAGTTACATGATAGCAAATATAAATGGTATAAATTAACTGTTAACATTACTTACTTCTAATCCAGCAGTGCGTTCTCCATTGTTCTTCTTAGGCAACGTTAAAGATAAATGCTTCTCTTCTTCAATGTCCAGACATAAATTAAGATATTCCTCACGTGTGTGAATAAAGTTTATAATCCAAACATGCGGTAAAAAGTCTTTAAATCTGATCAAACTTTACGCTTTGCTTGTTATGGTTGAACAGCTCGTGTCTTCATTACCATGTCAACAGCTGTGGGCGTGACCAAATTAAAGATAATGAAGTCAGCCAGGAAAAACGGTACTCTCTTTACTTCAATGCAGATTACATAAACAGGCAATATTTGTTTTTGATTATATTTAGCTTGTTTAAAAGTAGACATTTCAGGCTTTCTTTGGATGTGTGTATCATGCTTGTGTGACGACTATTCGCAGAGTTTCAATTGATTTTTGTAACGTGTTTTGAGAGACAGCTGGCGGAGACAGAAATGTCTGGATGCACACCCTGTTTATTTTCTTTATTTGACAAAAACACAAGGATCTGTTGTTATTGTGAATGAACACATATTAAAGAAAACCCTTTACCGTTTCAAATGATGTCAAACACGTAAGTGTATGATTATTAATAATGGAGTATTTTAAGTTGATTCTGCCATGATAAGGAAAAAACAGATCAAAACGCGGCCCAGCGTTTTTGGACCCCAGGGGGTTAATTTAGTGGCCTTTTTGGCCGCTAACAACACGTAAGGGTAGTAAATCTGCCCACGGTATATTGTTACGTTTTTGAAAAATTTCAAAGCATTTTCTCAAAATATGTGACAATATAAGATTTGTCACCAAAAATCATTCAATTTGCTGAAACACAGAGACACTTGTGGCCAAATTAAGACAAAGGGTTAAGAGTGTAAGAATGCTAAAATCAAGTGACATTTTGCTGAACACTGAGAGAGGAACCCTTTCCTCAGTTACTTACATTTATAGTGTTTTGACAATTTTTTTATATTTGTAAGATGTTTGAAGTAGTAGTTTCATAAGCTCTTACTTAGTGTGAGAATGTTAAATTCAAGTGAAATTGTGATTAACATTGGGTACGGAACCCTCCCAACTTTTATATTGGTGTTTTTGGAAATATTTGTAATATGTAGGGCCGGGACTTTAACGTGTTAATTAAGATTAATTAATTACACAAAAAATAACGCGTTAAACATTTTTAACGCATTTTAATCGCACTTATTTTTGCACCGCGGAACATTTCTCATTGGATGAGTTTCGGCGGACCGATTATACTGGAGCACCAACTAGCGTTCATGACTTCAGACAACAACAACCCACAGTGAACATGAACGAAGAGGCTGATGAGATCGCTGTGGTTGGCCCGGTGGATGGGAATTTTTTTTTATAAAAAATGAACGGATGTAAGCGTCGATAAGAGCATGGTTGTGTGTAAGCTATGCAACAAGGAATTCACATATCACCGCAGCACATCAAGCCTCAAGTATCATCTCAATGCAAAACATACAGCAGCTAGCGTGGACATTAGCCCGACTCCGATTACAACGACTTGGTTGAACAAAAATAAACAATATTTTGTTGCTTAAGCTTATTTATTCAGTCATTATTCATGGTACACTCTAAGAACGATGTGTTAAAAACAACACATTAGTGTTGATTCTGGGACAACACACTAACTGCGTCGTCCTGGAATCCACCCATCTCTGTGTTATTATTGAAACAACAAATTTTGTGTTAGTTTTAACACAACATGTGTTATACTTGAACACAAAATCAACACAAAATTACACATAATGTGTTAAAATTACACATAATGTGTTAAAAGCTTACCGCACAATGATGTGTAAAAAATTAACACATCCTTTCTAAGAGTGTATACTAAAAATCCTTGTAAAAAATACTTCTTAATGTTCTCAGGTCAAATATTTATATGTGATTAAAATGCGATTAATTTAGATTAATTAATTACAAAGCCTCTAATTAATTAGATAAATTTTTTTAATCGAGTCACGGCCCTAGTAATATGTTTTACATGTTTAACGTTTGAATTGTTAAGTGGCAGTTCCATGAGCTTTGAGTACTAAAATCTATGTGAAGCTTTACTGAACACTTGGGCGTTTACAGGGTCTAGATTAATCCAGGACTAGGCCTTAGTTATATTAGGACATTTAGGTCGCTTTTTACAAACGAACCTAATAAAAAACATTATAGGTGAGCATCTTGAGACAAAACAATGGCACTGATATTTGTTAAGATATGTCGGTGCAAGATGATTTTAAATTAAGATATACATTTTCAGATTAAATTTTAAAAAAAGGGTAAATTAAAAAAAGAATGCTACCACAATTTTAAAAAGTTAATTGGGCAAAAACCATAGTTTCTTATTTTCAATTGGCTTAATCTGTTATTTCCCATTAAGCTAATGTTTACAGATCATTGCCAGAAGTGATAAAATTCAATTCACAGAAAATCTATGCCGCAAGTCACTAAAAAATGTTGAGTTAGGGCGGCAAATTTTTTTTTACAGTATAGTGTGTATTACATTAAAATTTGCATAGCACTACACATGTGTTTAGCTAAATACGCTACGTTTTGACAGTTTGGGTTTGGATTAAGTTCTACTGCTGTTTTTACACTGTTGTTTTGCACAGCAATTTAAAATTAAGAAAAAAATATTTACATGCAACTGCAAAATATAGCCCCATGCACTGCCATTCTGTGTTTCAAAATTCAGATTCATTAAATTCAAGCAGATATACAGAAAAAAGTTAAACATTTTAAAGTTTTCAAAAGAACCCATTTTCGGCATCTGTTTCCGTTTTTGACCGTGAATCCTAAATTTTCAGTTTCGGACCAGAATTTTTTTATATTGGTGCATCACTAATAGCAGACAAATGAGGGTTTCAATTAAGGCTAGCTTAATATGCAAAAACGAGGTTGCTGAGCTAAAAACTGAAAAATAAAAAGGTAGCATGCCATGTACAATAAATTACAATAATTTGGAAAACAACTAATGCAATATCTCTGGTTTATCATGGAATAATGCATAGATTTGCAAACTTGGAGGCTGGCAAATATTAATGTTAATGCTAAATTTATTAATTAAAGTTAGCGTGATACCCAGCTGATGCCTAATATAAATCATATCTGTCCAAAATCAGCATAGTAATCTAAGTCTCTTTGTATAATGATTACAAAATAAAGAGGTTGCTGTGCCCGCGGCGCTGTCGACCCCAGGGAGTTAAATTTAAATCTCACTTTTATTTTATTTATTTATTTAATATTAATATTATGCTATTATTAGCTTTTCACAAACATTTTACTGTGTTATGATTTTGATATTTTGCCAAGTTTTTTACAGAGGGTAACTTGGTGAAATGTAAATTAGTTTTACTTTAAGGGTCGTGGACAAGTTGCCACCGGGTCGCAAGAACGTCCCGGAACTTTTTTTTATAATAGCCACGTAATAGCTTAATCGGGTATTTTGTACTTAGAGCCGACTTCAAATAACAGTGATCATTTCCACTGTTGTACAGAGTCGCTCTCTCTTTTTCTTGGTCTCTCTCTCTCTACCAGCGCATCAATTCAATTCAATTCAATTCAATTTTATTTATATAGCGCTTTTCACAATTTGGTAATTGTATCAAAGCAGCTTTACATAATAGATGCAGTAAAAAGCACAGAAAATCGACAGATAGCACAACATAATAAACGATAGCACAAGCAGTTAAATTTGCTACGGCTATAAATCAACATTATAAGCAAACGTATTACTAATGTAACGTATAGAAGTTAAGCCCAAAAAGGCTGCCTCCCCGGGTGAAAAACCCCGGAATTTTAGCCGGGGAAGTAAAAAAAGTCATAGGAGGAAAAAAACCTTGGGAGGTATATATATATATATATATATATATATATATATATATATATATACACATTGAAACGGAAGGAGACAGTACTTCTAAAACACAATCGATCAAAGAATTGCAGAGTTATAACTTTATGAATAATTTGCAAATGTACCTCGCAAATCATGTAAATACGCGGAGACGTTCAACTGTGTGACATGGGCATCGCAAATGACTGAAAAGTAATTATTTTATTCTTCTTTAAAACAACTTCAGAATTATCCAGCGATCGTGGCATCATAATAAACTATTAATCATATTTTAACGGCTGTGCTTTTAACGTAGGTTTGAAAAGGAACCTAAACTGTCAATCATCATTAAAATCAACGTGAGCCTCTGCGCCCAGCCGCAATTCTTCTGGCATCTCTCCTCCTTCACTGCATTTTTTTTTTTTGTTCTGTTACTTGAACTTGGGGCTCGAGCCCGACCAAGATTCGAGCTGCCTCCGAGAACAGCAAGCCAAGTTCATTTACCATTAATTATTAAGACTAAATGGACAGGTAAACTAGTGAAACAATGAAAGTAAAAAAACAATCCGCCAAAATATGGTTTTACACATCTATAGAAAATATACTATAAATAAAGCAATTATTCATTTTCCTAATGCAAGGTTATGTTTATTCCGTTTAAAACGTTATACATTTCAAAAAGAGAATTTTCAGCACTTTGTTTGAACAGCAACTCAGCGACCAACCCCCCACCCCCCCCTCAACCTCACCCCCCGGTCCGCGGATATTTATTAAAGCTGGAACCGGTCCGCAGTGTAAAAAAGGTTGGGGACCCCTGTTCTACATGATATTTGTTAACGTTGTGTAGTAACCACTCACAGTCTGACGAGGAAGGGGTGGCTCACTTCTGTCAGAACCTCTTTTTCATTAAGAACATGCTGCTCCTGCTTTAGACGGATCACATCTGGAATTTTCATCGCCTTCAGTGCAAAGAAACCTTGTGTCTTCTTATCCTTAACCAGAAAAACCCTTCCAAAGGTCCCTGTACCTGAAACAGTGCAAAAAACTGTAAAAATGTGGCTATACAAAACCTGACAGACAAAAACAAAAACAGGACTTATTGTTGCTGTCTGTTTTAATTTAAAATGCTCTCCTCAATCCCAGCAAGGGCCGAGATAAGAAAATATGCCCTTAAACATGCGTTATGCATACCATATTTTCCATTAGATAATAAAATACCATATAGGAAAGTGGTATTTGCAAACAAAAGATGCCTTTTAAAAACAATGTTATAGGGATGTGCAAGATATATCATTAGCAATAACATCTTTGTTGTTGTTTTTAACAATGTGCAAAATCATACTATCGAGTATGACTTGCCTTTCAAAAACCAGCCTTCACTCAAAACAATTTGACTTTATTACGTTGACCTGATGTAACTTTCATTAAAATCAAACACCACATCCAGGGAGCTACACTGCGACCAAAATGGTCGCATATGCGACCTTCTGAACTGCCGTTGCGACCCTAATTTTTAATGGGTCGCAAATGTGCTACCTAATGTTTTAGACAATATGCTATGATTTACTATGAGCATTTATTAAAACAGAAATGTGGATTTTAAGAATACGTTTTATAACGTGCTCTGAGCCATCAACACGTTGGCTTCATTTTGGGTGAAAGCATGTCGTGTCTCTCCCTATCAGTGTGCGTTTGCGTGCTCAGCTGTTTCTCAATGAATTAAAAGCGACGCGACGCAAGCGCAGTGTCTTCCATGTTTCTGAACTTGAGCAGAGGTCTTTCTTCACTGAGGACGCGGGACCCGTATGGTTCCAGGTTTATATTTTAAGTGGTCTGTCGGGTCCGGTTAGGTCCTAGTTTAATTACTTTGGGTCCCAAGTCTGATTAATGTTGTGTTTATAACCCGAGTCGATCGGAAAACGGCCATGAGCGCTACCTCGAGTGCAGTTTTAGCGTGCCTCCGGTTTCTATGGCGATGGTTCTTGTTACGACCACGCGCTGCATTTGCTTTCTCACATTTTTTTAATAATCTTATTATTAATAAACCATATCTTTTCTAAAACCTTATCCATATTAAGTTTGGACAGAGATTGTAGCAAAGAGCAATGCTAATGTCAAGCCAATTGCACTGAACGAGCAAAGCAATGTAAAGTCTGTCACCGGGACAGCAAGTAGACTTTTAAATCTGAAAAAATGAGTGGATTAAGCTTTTTAAATCGGCAAGAGAGAAATAGAAAGATAGGCACTTTTACTGCTTCTGCTCTATCTAATAGTAATTATTACCATTATAACATCAGTCATAACATCAGTCACATTTATAATCTATAGACCTGCACTGTCTATTAATATACTATACATCGTAATGTATTATATTGAGTTTGATAAAAGGGGTCTAATTGCTTCATATATCAGTGCAAAAACAGTAAGTGTTTTCGTGGTGCTTTGACAAACAGTGTCAGCTTTGTTAATGGCAAAGAAAGTTTGGGGTGGTTAGATTAATGAAATATAATGTGAAATTAATATTAATTTTCAATAAATCAAAGTATTGTGTTGTGTCACACATTATTAGTTCTACGTCATGTATAGTAGACCATTATTTGTCAGTGGGTAATAATTGCCCTTTTCACCACCAAGTAAATTTCAGATCTGTGGGAAACACGACTGCAACGTTTAAGAAAACAAGAAGGCATGTGGTTTAAAAGATGGCAAGTAAAATAAAAAGCATATCTGTATGCAATACAGTTTCATTATTGTTCATTATTATCCAGAGCACCTTAATATAACTTGAAAAAAATATGTGCGACCAAATCATATTTTGCGCCAGTAACTGAAAAAGTTGGTAGCGCAAGTGCCACCAGTGGAAAAGGTTAGTGTAGTTCCCTGACATCAGATGAATGTAATTTAATTATGTGGCAGATTTCCACGTACAATTGTTACATTAAACCAATTTGATTTTCTAAAATGTGACTTTGTTAGGTTGATGTAACGTCTGGTTGGTAGCCATGACTGTTGGATCTGATTTAATGTTGCATTAATATTATAACTGAATTTCACTCTTTATCTCCTAAGGTCTCTTCTTGAAATCAACATCAAAGGGCCAAAAACTGGTCTGTTCCTAGTAGGTTAATACTCCCCTGAAAATAGAGCGACCGATAGATCAGCAGGCCGATATTATCGACCCGATATTAGGCATTTTCCAAACTATCGGTATCGGCATTCATAATGGCCGATAAATTAATATTAAAAAATAAATAAATAAATAAAAAACACGGACGAAACAGCCTTCAACCATGTCATGAGTGTTACCATTGTATAGTTTGTCCACCAGAGGGCATTGTACTAACTCCCTGTTGGCAACACTCGTGTATAACGCGTCACACATCCTGCAACCTGCTGATCCAGCCAGAGTAGGGCAGAGACAACAGAGGTTTAGTTGATGGTGAGTTTGGTCACGAGACATACATTGCTTGAATAACAATTAAAAGAACATCCCAATCAGTTCTCTTAACTCAAATAAGCATGACAAAATTTGTGACTATCATGTCCAGTTTTGCTGCTGTTAAATAAGCCGAGATTGAAGCGGAATTACCTAGTAATGTTATGTTGTTACAGAGTAGTTGACTGAGTGTCCTTTTAACTTTTGACAATGTGACTGAAGTATTTCTTTAATAGCGTGAAAGTTAAAGCAATGAGACGTATCATCTCTTCTTAGCCTGTTATATTGAAAATGTATGCTTTACAATTTGCAGTGTGACGTTATCCTTTGCTAAATTATGTCTCATCATAGACTAGCTAATGTCAACGAGCTAACGTTAACGAGCTTGGAAACCACAACGAACTTATTCTGCCTAAATGTAAGGGACCAAGCAGCCAGAGGCAAAAAGAACACAGGGTTTCCAAACAAAGAAGGTTTATTTTAAGGTCAAAACCATAAAAAATAGCAAATTAAATTTGAATAAAGAAATTCAAATCTGTGCTAACATAAACTAAACAAACAAACAAACTTAACACAAGAGTTCTAACCTGAACAAAAAAACCCACTCAAATGACACATGAGGGAACTTATATACACACCGGACTAGTCCATTACACACACACAGGGGATAACACAAAACACAATTTGGTCATCAAAATATAGCATCAAAACACAAAACACAATTTTGTCATCAAAATATATCATCAAAATAGACCATTAGCCAATATACAAATTATATCAGACAAAATCAACAAACCATCTTACATTTCCCCCAGCTAATTTACAACATGGAATACTCCAGGAACTTAAAAGATGGTTGTTGTTGCCAGCCGGTCCTCTATAGACACGGACTTCCACAGGCATTCCACACAGCACTAAGCAGCGCCCGGTCTCCACTCCTCATACAGGTAACTTAAACTCAAAGAAATAAATATTAACAAAAAGGAAATAAACCACTAACTAGAAAGTGTGCACCCAAACTAGTTGGTGGTAGGAAAGAATGCAAATGAAAAATAAACTTAAACAAAACAACTGTGTCTGTCATTTTTACTATCCAATAATATGAAGTGATCTTTAACAAATATTGCATTAAATACTAAAGAAACAAATTATGTAAACAGAAATGTGAATGTAATGTATGTATGTAGTTACCGCTCTAATGTGTGGCTGCATCAATGGCCATCACACTAAATAAAGTAATGATTACTGTATTTATAACTAGCATATCTCTGGTTACAGTCCCTGCATAGTAAAATGAAAGTTAGACTTGCGTGGAGTGAACATTTAGACATAGAGAAAAAGTATCAAACGTAGCTTGTGCATAAAAGTAAGCTTTTCTTTTACACGTGTGTGAAATCCACTGACACCAAGTGTGCGTTGCAGACTGTCATTCAGCCGCAGCATTAACGAGTCACATAATGGATTTAGAAATAGTAGGTTTTAGTTAAATAGTAGGTTTTAGAAGGCAGGCAGCAACTGATGATTAAAAATGGTTTGAAGTAGCTTGATGAAAAGAATTTGAAAAGTGCAGGTAAAGGGACAAGCAAGCTGACATTGTAGCATACCGGAATATAAGACGAGGTTTTTTGTCCTAAAAGTAGGTTAAAAAAATAGGGGGTCGTCTTATATTCGCGATATAGAAAAATTGACGGGGGGAAAGCACAACGGAATTAATCTGAAATAGTGTCTGAAAAGCAACCCATTAAGAAAAAACCAGCTCTCCCTTCCAATATGCATTTAAAATTAGAGCAGCAACATAATATCTGTGTTTAACTGAATTAAAACGCTGCACGTTTACGGTTAACAAAAACTTGCCGAGCGAGACGCAGAGCGAGCGAGAGAGAGAGGTGCGCATGTGAGGCGCAGAGAGAGAGAGAGAGAGAGAGAGAGAGAAAAAATAAAAAATTAATTTTATTTTATTTTCTGGTGAAAACCCAAAAATACATTTGGAAAATGGGGTGGGGTTGTCTTATATTCGGTGAGGCAATATAGGGACTAATTATTACACACGCACACAAACATTTAGGAGTGACCTTTATCTTGTTTAGGGATGTTCACGTTTAACCGTTAACCGAAGGTAAGAATTTATGACCGATTAACATTATCAGTTAAAATAAAAAAAAATTGTTAATACACGGTGCGTGTCGTCATGAGCCGACAGACATTTCGCTAGAGTTGTTCCGATTCCGATACCAGTATCGGAAATGCGGCCGATAGCACAAAAAATTCTGGCATCGGAATCGGCGAGTACTTGAACCCATGTACCGATCCGATACCATTTTCTTACTAAACCTTGTTATGCCCGTTAAAGCTAACGCTGCAAAGCGAAACTCATTTCTTCTTCGCTGCTCTGAATGCAAACACCAGGAAGTTACCTCATGCGTGACGCAACCACCGTTTACTTAGAGCGGCAAAGAAATGAAAGCATGCAGCCGTATGTCCACTGTTTGTTAGTATTTCAGACTAATAAAACAAAACATCGACATGTCTCAACGGAATCCGCGCCCGCAGATTTTGGAGGAGTACTCAACGGAGTTAATGCCCGTGATTGACAAGCACACATACCCTGCGCTTGAGCGCGTTTGTGAGTGACCAGTACTGTCCTTGACAACAAGTACGCATACATAGCCTCGCGCGTTTGTGAGCAGCATTGATAAGTACATAAACCCTGCGTGTGCTGTTTGCTGTGATTGTTTTTAATGATAAGAGCATGAACCGTTTGATATTTGAGATGAAATAAAACTTACCACTGAGTTTTACCGCAGATCTTACTTGTCTCTGTCGTCTATGTGATGCGACAGTCAGCACAGCACATCCATAATTTCAAATCCGTTTACAAGACGAATGCTCTTGTTATGTTTAATATAAAGTTTACATTGTGTTGTAAAAATGATGAAATTATCTTCATACGTGCTTAATTCATAATGAGAACGTTTACACAAGCTTTTTTATTCTGCTATAATATATATTAACAATAATATATGTCATTTTATATAGGCTACAAACTATAATTCTATCTTGACATGCACATTATCTGGTTCATGTTGGTCCAGTTTAATTCAGAGGACTCATTGGTTTGGTGTATTCATTTTAATTGTAAGCCTTTAAAAAGTAATTATTTTAGATGCAATTTTGTAATATTTAATAGCTCAAATTCTCTAATTTCTTCTAAAAACATTTAAAATCATCCCACAGAATTCCACAGATTTTTCAAATTATTCTAAAACTAAAATACCGTTTCAGTGTACAGTGTTAGATTTGTGGCTCGTTTTCTCTTAGGAAAAATAAATATTACTGTCAAATGTCTTTCAGATAATAAAAATACCCTAGTTCACTGTATGTATTTGTTCATGTTTTATACAGGAATAAGTCTGAAGCACACCATAAAACCGTTATCTCCATTCATACAGGACTAGTAGTATGTATAGCTGTATATTTTACAGATATACACCCAGGTATCGGATCGGTACTCGGTATCGGCCGATACCCTGAGCGCAGGTATCGGAATCGGTATCGGGAAGAGAAAAATGGTATCGGAACATCTCTACATTTCGCCACTTTTCTATCTTTAATTCGTGAATGTCCTGTAAATGACACAAAGGATTGCTGCCCTGACGGTCTGATAAAGTAATCATTTGTATGAGAAATGCATTTGTGTGCGTGTTTGGAAGCTGAACGGAGACGCGCGCGAGTCCGCGCAAGATGACGTGGTCCGTCTCGCGCACATCCGGACAGACGTTCGCTGATGGCCTCTGACCCTAACCATAAACATCTCTCTGTTGTTTGCACAAACGGAGAAAGACGACGCAAAACCAAAACTTTCTGAAAAGCGTCCTGCTTTAGAAATGACCACTGTGGTAGATGAAACTGAGACAATTTGCCCTTTGGATATTAATCCTCTGGACCGATCGCGTGCTTTTTAATAAGGTAATGTTGCGTGAATATCTGATAATGTATTAATCCTGGTTCTGTTGTTGATCTGTCGCTGCTGTTTGCACGTTCAAATTAAATGTTTTGTTTTTACTAGTTCACAGACAACCGTCAACTGTATTTTTACTCAATCACAATTTCATATTAAAATCTTATAAGTTAACGGTTAATTTTAGGTTTAGAAGCTACGGTTGTCGGTCGGGAAAATTAACTGATATGAGCATCCCTAATCTTGTTTAATGATAATATAAATGATGATGATAGTAATAATGTCATCATTATTTTTTGTAATTATTACTGTCAATAATAATAATAATAATAGAAGTAATAGTTGTGGCTGTAGCAGCAATCTGTTAGGGAAATCTGTTAATGTTTTGTTGCGCGTTTCTGAAAAAAAAATTATCGGCCGATATATCGGATTATCGGTTTTTAAAACCAACAAACATTTGTATCGGTATCAAAATCCTTTATCGGTCGGGCTCTACCTGAAAGCATCCCAACAATATCTGTTAGACATTAAGACCCCTTTTGAAGCTCAATAGAAAGGTGATTAGGTGTGAAATGTTACACCTGGCCTCTATCAGAGACTTAAAGGTGCAGTGTGTAAATCCTAGTGGCATCTAGTGGGGAGGTTGCAAATTGCAACCAATGGCTCAGTCCACTGCTCACCCCTCGCTTTTGAAACGCATAGAAAATCTATGGTAGCCGCCACCGGAAAAACATGTTATCGTCAGAGACAACTTAGTAAAAAAAGTTTGTCCATTAAGGGCTTCTGTAGAAACATGGCGGCATAAAATGGGGACTTCCACGTAAGGGGACCCTCTGTTTATGTAGATAAAAACGTCTCATTCTAAGGTAATAAAAAACATAACGCTTCATTATAAAAAGGTCTTTATAAACCCCTGATAATGTAGTTTTGTATATTATTTTGCATTTCTGTCAAGAGATCCTTCTAAAAATTACCCACTGCACCTTTAAGAAATGTCTTTGATGAAACCATACCAAAAACTGTCCATTTCAATACATGTGTGCATGTTGGCTACCTTTTTGAAACCTTTTAAGCAACCTGTATTAGGGCTGGGCGATTTGACCTAAAATCAAAACCTCGGTTAATCTAACATTTGACATCGGTTACGATTAATAAACGATTATTTTTTGCCTCATAGTTCCCTGACAAGGTTGGAAAGTTTAGGGCACACCTTAAATCAGCCTGCAATGCAATTATTCACATTTTTCCCAAAATAACTGCATTACTGAAAAATATTAAATAGACTTAACTCTATGCAGATGTTGCATGTCATTATGTACAATTGATGAAACTTTCAGAATGGGAAGTTATGAACCAAAGAATCATACAACCCCCATGACTAATTATAGACATAAGATACATACATAATAAGTTGTATCCAGATAGCATATTGTAATGAGATAAGTAGGGCAAAATACATACTTGGACTGTATCCTTTACACGTTTCTTGTATTCAATCAATTTTTTCTTAACTGGGCACTGATGTCTAAGCCATTTATTCTCATCTGTAATGCTTTTGGTGTTAATGTAGACTAGAAGTTCTCCCGTTCTCTCTCTCCGTCATCTCTGAAGTGTCTAATTAAACTTACGCGGGCGCGTCTTTTCGCGGTTTTGAGTGAGTGAGATGTGATGACATTACCCGGGCTGCTTAGAGACCCATCGGTAGATTAAACTGAGCGCGTGTGCGGTAAAAACCCGATCGCGCATTCCGTATTTTTGTCACAGGTGCCTGCACATTCGCGAGTACTTCTTAAAAAAAGTACTGTGCTTCTTTTGGGCACTAGATGATCCTGCTGCTCAGTTAAACAGTGTTTGAGTTCTCCTCCATGTTTCGCTGTGCCACTGACAGGACGGGGCGGAGTTACGCAGCAGTTTGTTTTTAAAGGGAAAGTATTAACAGGATTAAAAACCGAAATAACCGACATGATAAAATAATGTCGGTTAGAGGTTTTGAATTTCGGTTTCGGTTATTTTCGATTAATCGCCCAGCCCTAACCTGTATTCTCCTGTACATTTGGGCTTCCATAACTATTCTAGATCAACTATGACAAGAAGAGATGTTTAGTTCAGTCTCTTCTCTTTGGCCTTCTTCTCTAGCTAACAGCTATCCAACAACCCAGTGGGGGGATTGTTGGGTTGAACGGGTGATAAGTCCTCAAAGCCTGGCATTTCCTTTTGTTTGTGAGTTTAGGCCAAACTCAGCTGAACGGATTTGGTAACTTTGTGGATCTTTAGACGTCAGAAAACTACCAACTCATTTCTGAACATTTCGGGACAACCCCCCAAGTGGACTTGTACTCTACGTTTGCCACCAGACAACCTGGACAAACATCTTATACGAAACTCCGATGTGCTGTCGCCAGACACAGCAACTACTTTCAAAAAATACCTGGCACTCTGTCCGTCAGACGCATTTTATCTTCATCCACTACAACAAAACCAGGAAACACTGAACAAAAGAACAGTCTGGTACTCTAAAGAGCTGATGGGACATAACTACCTTGCCAAGATGATGCCCACAATCAGCGAAGCAGCTGGCCTCTCACGAAGATACACAAACCACAGTTCAAGAAGCACGGCTGTGCAACTTCTCTCGCGTGCCGGATTGAAAACAAGAAAGATTATGACTGTGACCGGACATAGATGTGAAAGCAGTCTAAAGACTTACTGGACTCCGACCACCGCTGACAGACAAAAATGGAGCAGTATACTCTCATCAAATCCTGACAACAGCTTGGCAAGCAGTAAGTGTTCGTATTAAATATAATATTTATCATAAAATGCAATCACCAACATATTTTAATGATAAGTGTGATTTTAGGTGCAATCAACACAACGTCCATAGAGGAAACTTTCGCTGACTCTACCAAAAACATCAACTTCAACATCCCCGCTGGGACCACATTTACAATGTCACAGTTCACAATTAATGGAAATGTGCAATTTAATACTTGTAAATATATAAAATACTCAAATATATATATATTCATATGTTGATGTTATAAATAGTCCTTCTGCATTTTCTGTCTTTTTATGTAATCCCTTTGAATGTTAGTCACGTGGTACTATATTGTTTCGCGGAAGGATAAAAATGTTAATTTAAAACAAATATGCTAATAAAATGTTTCAAATTCATATTCATGTCCAGTTTTTTCCTTATGTGGCAAGTAGCCGTTTAATAAGCGGGATAATGTACAGGCAGCCTGTAGTTACTGCAAAATAAGCCAAAAATAAGCTTATTTCGCGATAACTACCGGCTGCCTCTACATTATCCCTTACTTAAGTATGTAAAAAAAATAAACTCATTCATTCATTCATTCATTATAGAGTAGTATTGCATCCTTCAGATATATTAGTTTTATCAGACTTATAAAAGACAGATCAGCTGTACCGATTCTTTAGGAATAAATCCAGGCGGAGCGAGCCATGAGCAAACAACACGCATAAACATCCCAAAGTCCCTTTGCTTACATTTACTTGTATACGCTACACTAGGGATGGGCATTCGATAAAAAAAATTTAGTCGATTGTCGGGAGAATTAACGATCGACTATCGATTAATCATTAATATTTTTATAATAAAAAATAATTATTTAACTTTAATAATTAAAAAATGTTGAATACAAAAATACAGCGTGTTTTCCTCCATGAGACCTTTATTACAAGATCAACTTGTGGCAAACAGTTAAACTACATTTACTTAGACAAACGGAACATATATGCGCTTGAATATGCGGTGCTCTAAAGCAGCGGAACCTGCAGCTGCGAGCCGCATTCTTAAAGAGAGACCTCATTTGTTCCAAAAAATCATGACCTCTTCATGATTTTTTTTCAAACGGAAGGTCACAGATAACGGAGTATGGTGTCAAAAATTGCACCCTGGTGGTAAAATGTTGAATTGCTGCCACACAGTGAAATTCATTTAATTGCTTCAAGACACACGCTACGCTAGGCAACACAACCTGCATTAGATAAAAAAGTATTTGATTAATCAATAACAAATTGACGTCATTGACTAAATTGTTAACGATCAATTATCGATCGTCGATTAATCATGCCCATCCCTACGCTACACCAATGTTATCTTGCACTGAAAGATATCTTATATATAGCTTAGACTTTAAGCAAATAAAAACTAGGTCTCAAATCAAGTATTTGAAGTATTTTAATAATTGGGGCTAAAAAACAATGTTAAAATGCAGAAAACAAAAATAAGTTACATACTTGGATTAATCATGATTGACTGTTTGTTTTAAAAAAATGTCTTTCAATTATGATTTTTATATGTTTTTTTTATGTTTTCACTTATAAAAAGCAACCAGGGCACCACATCTGCAGTGACAGGACAGGGGAAGAATCAGAAGGTCCAGAAGATAATATTAACTGTTGCCCCTGAGGAGATTCATACTGTTCTGTCTCTTTTGTTAAGTAATAAGTGGTTTTGTGTGGTTTTGTTAAATAAAATAAATTCAGTATTCAATTCACATGTTTTGCACATCATTTTCTATATTTTACTTCCATGTATTTATAGCCAGGGTGCCTATTTATTGCCAATTGTGCCCACATGTTGCTCACAGTTAGCCCACACTTTACCCAATGTGCCCACAGTAAGCCCACACTTTGCCCACAGCTAACCCACGCTTTGCCCAGTGTGCCACAATAAGCCCCATACTTTCCCCACACGGTGAGCCCTAATTGACACCAATAGAGGCCCACTCTGATTTTTTTGGGCAAGCCCACACCCAGCCCATACTTTGGGCTGTCCCACTGGGGTCCCCATCGTAACCCCGCATTTCACGCCGGTAGCTGGGCCGCCCCTGTGGGCCCCAATTTTTTGCCCGCAATGGCACCACACAGGGCCCAAAGGGACATGTTTGCTGGGCCCTCCCTTCAAATACTAAGCGAGGCCCTAATTTAAATGTGTGAGCGGCGTTCGCATTGAGCATAGTTCACACACACAGCGAGTCTGCTGCGTTGCGGCTGTGGCCCTGCAACTCTTGGCTGGAGCGACCGAGTGAAGTGAGTTTCCCCAGGTGTAGTGTAAACACACATTTAACTTAGATCAAAAAGCAAAACTTCACAGGTGTACCCGCCATAATATACGTGCGACGACTTTGTCATCAGACACAGTGAAACATGCACAACCTAACTTTTTTGTTATTAGAAGTACTGTACCCCCTGACTGAAAATTTTAGGAGCACAAGCAGAAAACTTAGGGCACACCTTAAATCAGCCTGCAATGCAATTATTCACATTTCCCCCCAAAATAACTGCATTACTGAAAAATATTAAATAGACTTGACCACATGCAGTTGCTGCACATGTTACTATGCACAATTGATGAAACTTTTAGAATAGGAACTTATGAACCAAAGATTCATATACAACCCACATGACTAATTCTAGCCATAAGATACATACATATGCAATAAGTTATATCCAAATAATGAGATGAGTGGCATGGTAATACACATTGTATCCTACACACGTTTCTTGTCTTCTATTCAGTTTTCCTTAACTGGGCACGGCTGTCTAACCTAGACCTTTACTCTCATCTATAATGTTTCTGGTGTTAATGTAGACTAGAAGTTCTCCCGTTCTCTCTCTCTCATCTCTGCAATGTCTAATAAAACCTGCTTGCCCACGTCTTCTCGCGGTTCTGAGGTATGTGTTGACTTTACCCAGGCTGCGTCGACTCATGGGTAGATTCAACTGAGCGCAAGGTGAAATAAAACTTTTACACGTCATGCAAATTTGCGGTAAAAACCTGATCGCGCATTCCGTAGTTTTATCACGGGGGCGCACATATGCGCAACTACTTAGTTTCTCTTTGGCACTAGATAATCTGCTCAGTTAACACAGTGTTTGAGGTCTCCTCCATGTGTCTCTATGCTACTGACTGGACGAGGCAGAACCACGTAATCTCACACGCGGTATGTTTTAAAGCAGTGGTTTTCGGTTCCAGTCCTCGGGCCCCCCCCCCACCCGGAGTGTTTTGGATGTCTCCTTATATGAAGCACCTGATTTCACTCATCGGCTCCTTAATTAACACACTAACGAGCTGATGATCGGAATCAGGTGTTTTAATATATGGAGACATCTCAAATGTTCTGGGAGGGGGGGCCCGAGGACTGGAATTGAAAACCACTGTTTTAAAGGGAAAGTATTAACAGGATTAAAAACCGAAAATAACCGACATGATAAAATAGGGTCGTAAGTTTCTGAATTTCGGTTTCGATTATTTTTCAATTAATCGTGCAGCCCTAGTATGATGTAAGTGCTTCTTACAACACACACGTGACATGAGATTCACAACATAAGAAAACATAAGTTTTGTCTAAAATCAGTTTGTATTCCATTGAAGTGTACACTCTCAATAAGGCCTGCACAATTAATCGCCTTCTAACCGAAATCGCGGCCCAAAACGGCACGATTTCCGAAACGCAAGAGCTGCGATTACTTCGATTCAGAACTATCACATATAACACGCATCTAGTATGCGGCTTTTGACAGTTTATGACAGTTAGCAACAGTTCGCGTCATCCATCCACAAAGCTCCGCACCCACCTCAGGGGCCTGATGTATAAACGTTGCGTACGCAAAAATGGGCATAGAAATATGCGTATGCAATTTTCCACGCACATATCGGGATTTATAAAAAAATAAACTTGCCGTAAATAAGTGTGCACCGTACGAATGCTCTCCACTGTGCGTACGCACTCTTTTGAGCGGAGTGAAAGAACACAAACTCTGTTCTTGTTTCTATACACATTTAGTTTTAATATTCCTGTTTCAGTCATGAAGCTCAGCACTCGAATTGCATCTGTCGCACCTGCCTATGAATAGCAAATATTTAACAAACGAAAAGTATTGAAAAGAAGAAGCCTCTGCGGTGAATGGAGTGCCACACACATCTGTCATGACCGCGTCTGTATGTTTAAAACGCAAAAGAACTATATGAATAAGTCTTTTCTTCACTCATCAAACACTAAAGGCTAATGTTTCATAAATTTTAGGAATAATAAGAAGTTTGTTAGGCTTTATCATCGGATCATAGACAAAACTGTAAAAAAATAATAGTTTTAATTTTATTAGGCCAAATGAGAGAAATAAACCTGAGTGACTTCATTGCTACAATAAACTTTATAACTTGTAAGATGATGAAAAATAATGTGATGTACTAGAACATTTAATAATTAAAGTTTAGCCTTATATAAAGAGACGTTCTTATTATGCGGGTTTATATAAGAAAAACACTAACAAGTATTTAAACTCATTGGTTTTTATATTCTGGTTTAATCTGCTTACCTGTAAATATGCTTTTTAAGGTTTGTACTGAACTTTTCGTTTGTAGTAAACTTTTGTTTTTTATATATTAATGCCTTATGGCTGCGCTGCGTAATACATCATTGTCTTTATGTTTTATTATGGGAAACACTTAATGCAAAACTTTTATATGCTGTGCTCGTCTACTTGCCTATAGCAGCCTATTCTCTATAAGGTATGTAATATTGCAGTCTTAATGCATTAGGTCGCGTTCAATTGTAGCCTATTATTGATGCACTTGCCACCTGAGATAAAGACGAACATGAACCGAAACAATCTCCAAGTATATTTTTAAAGTTGAAACTAATGTTAACCTTTTTAAAACTGTTATGTTTACAGGTTCGTAACAAATTTTTTATTCCAATGCGACGTGAATATATTTCCTTGAATTCAAATAAATGAAGGGCTAAATATATTTTTTAATGTTTTGTAACGTCAATCCATATTAAAATGATATGCAGACCACATTATGCCCAGTAAAACTAAGGGTTATACGCTCCATATATGGTTGTTTCGGGGAGGAGATGGGGCGGGACACACGTACGCACAATCTTCCGCTCACTGGGATTTATGAATGGAATTTTGCGCAGTTTCTGGAGTACGCATGGTTTTATAAATCTGAAAACTTTTGTGCGTACGCAAATTCTGTTTTATGTGCGTACGAACAATTTAAAGCAACACTAAAGAGTTTTTGCTCTTTGCTCCCCCTACAGGTTGGAAGAGGAATTGTCCATTACTACTGTCGTAAATAATTTAGCCCACTGCAGCAAGGCTGGCTCTGATTGAATTGTAACTTGCCGTAAAGCAAGTTTTTGTAGTTTTCATTCAAACTACAGGACCGCAACCCCAGGGTTGGAAACTTCTTTAGTGCGGTTTTGGCCGATAGAGGGCTGCAAAGCGAATGTGAAATTGCCGTTCACCCTGTTTCGAGTGGATGAATGACTGAAACTTTTTTGGAACCGTTATTTTAAGGTAAAAAAACTCTTTGGTGTTGCTTTAAGGATGGAATCTACGCAAAGTTTTATACATGAGGCCCCAGGAGTTTACAGATGTGCTTTCAGGAGAGGAGTATATTAGTGTCTCCTATCTTAAGCCAGTTCCTCACCTTTTGAGGACAAAGACACCCGCCGAAGACCAAGACGACACCAATCCAACAAGGGCAACCAAAGACAAAGTCCTTCGGTACCTGAAGGAAAAATATAATGACCCATACACTCAAGAACTTCTGGATATTACATCATTCTTGGATCCCCGCCTCAAAACAAACTACATCGGTCAAGACAACATTCCAACCACAAAAGACAGAACGACGACAAAGACGGAAGACGCCGCAAGAAAGGTACTGTAAGAAAATGGCACCCATGAGGAAATGTTTTGAGCATTCTTTTCGAACTGAAAATGTTAAAACAAGTAATTTGTTGCCCTTTTTGTTACAGGAGACATGATCATGTGTCTCAGAGTCACAGGATCCAGCAGCAGCCCCATTTATTATTAATCTGTGAAAGCCAAGACACCCGGAAGCCACCCCAAGACCTCTCCAGAAGCGTCCCAGGAACCACCCACCAATTCCCATCATGCGGTGGAAACGGAGCCAAACAGCTACTTAACTGCACCAGCAAACGATGGAGAAGAGAATCCCCCGGCCCGGCGGAAACAGCACCAGACCAACCCCTCCAGGTTGGCTTGCCGATACCCGTGTGTTCCTGTCACAAGCACACCGTCGGAAAGACTCTTCAGTGCTGCAGGCAATGTAGTAACATGTCAACGGTCATGCCTCAAACCAGATAGAGTGGATATGCTGCTCTTTTTGTCAAAAAAAGCACATTACCCTAAGCAATATGAAAATCTAAATGTGAAGGTTTTCTTAAAGGCTTTTTTACCTCAGAATTATTCATGTTCTTTGCACTTTAAATAATAATAACAACAACAATAATAATAATAACTAGAAAATGCATTTCCGGAGGAACTGCAAAAGTGTGCTTGCTCTGGTGCCGCTGATTTAGTTTGTGCATCCTCACATTGGAGTCCCAAGTTCATGTACAAAGTTTGGTTTCAATACGTGAAAGCGTTCCTGAGATAAAAACTACTTCCTGTTTGGCGGCGTAAAATTTTAGGAAAAAAAATTTCTTTTGATGTTGTGCATCCTCACATTGGAGACCCAAATTCATGTACAAAGTTTGGTTTCAATACGTTAAAGCGTTCCTGAGGTATAAACTACTTCCTGTTTGGCGGCGTAAAATTTTTAGAAAAAAAAAATGTTTTTTGATGATGTGCATCCTCACATTAGAGATCCAAATGCATGTACAAAGTTTGGTTTCACAATAACAAAATGAAAACAAAATGAAAAGATACGTTTTCAGTTTAACTTTGAAATCATGTAATGATGCCACGTCTCGAATGCTTTGGGGGAGAGAATTTCAGAGGCTGGGAGCTGCAATACAGAAGGCTCTACCACCAAACGATTTTCAGCCTATAGGGAGGAACCTCTAATAGATTAGAGTCAGAAGACCTTTGTGCACGTGCAGGGGAATATGTGAGGATGAGATCAGTGATATATTGTGGGCAGGAGCCATGGATAGCTTTAAATGTAGTGAGGAGAACTTTATATTGAATGCGGGAGCCAATGTAAACTGTAAAGGATTGAGGTAATGTGGGAGGATTTCTTTGTGTGTGTGTTAGCACTCTTGCTGCTGAATTTTGGATGTATTGGAGTTTTTTAATGAAGTTGATGGTAAAGCATAGAAAAGAGCATTACAGTAATCTAGATGGGAGGCAGTGAACGCATGGACAAGGGTCTCAGCGTCATTGATATTTAAACATGGGCGTAATCGGGCAATACTTCGTAGATGAAAGGCGGATTTTGTAAGAGATGAGATGTGAGAAGAGAAGGACAGAGAAGAATCAAACACTATGCCCAGGTTTTTGATAGTGGTTGAGGGTTTTACCTGACAGCCAGGGATATTAATTTGATCAATATTAAGAGATGAAGTACATTTAGGAGGGGCAACTAAGAGCAGGTCAGTTTTTCCTGTATTAAGTTTGAGGAAGTTCTTGGTCATCCATATGTTTATTTCATTGATACCAGGAGTTATAACATCTATGGGAAAGGGATCAGTGTGCTTAAAGCTCAAGTACAGTTGTGTGTCATCCGCATATAGGTGATAACTAAGCCCATGACGACGAATGATGTGACCTAAGGGAAGCATATATATGATGAAAAGTAGAGGCCCAACAACAGATCCCCGAGGAACACCATATGTGACCGAAGCAGTGGCAGACTGTGCCTGTTTTATAGATATGTAGTACTGACAATCAGATAGGTATGAAATAAACCATGACAAGACAGTACCAGAGACACCCAGAGCAGATAGTGGTGAGATGAGAATGGGGTGAGATATAGTGTCAAATGCTGAAGAAATGTCGAGAAGAATCAAGAAACAGACCGAACCACGATCAAAAGCCATGAGTAAATCATTAATCACCCTAAATAATGCTGTCTCAGTGCTGTGGTGAGTGCGAAAACCAGATTGAAAAGTTTCATAAAGGCTATTCTGTGACAAGAAGTTGTGAAGTTGAGCTGCAACGACATTTTCAAGGAGCTTCGAAAGCAATGGGAGATGGGAAATTGGTCTATAATTAGTCAATACAGAGGGGTCCAGGTCTGGTTTGTTTAGAATAGGGGTTACTGATGCATGATGTTTTTAATTCTTGTGGAACAAAACCTGAGCTGAGCAACGTTTGCTGTCATTGTTTCAACCTTAATGTAGGTTATGGTCAGTGTTTTACTGATGTAAAATGTTTACAGTGTGTTTGGGTTCTTAAAAGTTTAAAGGGATAGTTCACCCAAAAATTAAATTCTGTCATCATTTAGTCACTCTCCTGTTGTTACAAACCCGCATAAATGTCTTTGTTCTGATGAACACAAAGGAAGATATTTTGAGAAATGTTTGTAACCAAACCTTTCATGGACCATTGGACCCCATTCACTTTCATAGTAGGAAAAGAAAATACTATGAAAGTGAATAGGGCTCATGAATGGTTTGGTTACAAACATTTCTCAAAATATCTTCCTTTGTGTTCATCAGAACAAAGACATTTATGCGGGTTTGAAACAACATGAGAGTGAGTTTTTGCCATTTAAAGTGCAAAGAACATAAATAATTCTGAGGCAAAAGGCCTTTAAACCTTCACATTTAGATATTGTTTAGGGTAATGTGCTTATAGATTTTTTGACAAAAAGAGCAGCATATCCACTCTCTCTCTGGTTTGAGGCATGACCGCTGACATGTTACTACATTGCGGGACTACACCTGGGAAAGTTAATCTGGTGCTGTTTCCACCAGGTCAAGGGATTCTCTTCTCCATCAATTACTGGTGCAGTTAAGTAGCTGTTTAGCTCCGTTTCCACCACATGATGAAAATTAGGAGGTTCTTCCTGAGACACTTCTAGAGAAATCTTGAAATAGCTTCCAAGTGTCTTAGCTTTCACAGATGGGGCTGCTGCTAAATCCTGCAACTCTGAGACACGTGATCGTTTCTCCTGTAACAAAAAGGGCAACAAATTACTTGTTTTAACATTTTCAGTTCGAAAAGAATGCTCAAAACATTTCCTCATAAGTGCCATTTTCTTACCTTTCTTGCCACATCCTCCATCTCTGTCATCATTCTGTCTTTTATGGTTGAAATGTTGTCTTGACTGATGTAATTTATTTTGAAGCGAGGATCTAAGAATGATGTAACATCCAGAAGTTCTTGAGTGGATGGGTCATCATATTTTTCCTTTAGGTACCGAAGGACTTTGTCTTTGATTCCCCTTGTCAGATTAGTGTCATCTTGATCTTCAGCGAGTGCCTTTGTTCTCAAAAGGTGAATAACTGGCTTAAGATAGGAGACACTAACATACTCCTCTCCCGAAAGCACATCTGTAAACTCCTGAAGTGGATGCAGAGCTTGGTGGATGGATTCTAACACCTCCATGTCTTGCCATGTCAGCGTTAGAAGCCTTGTTTTCTTGTCTGCAGACAACACATGATTCAAAGCTTTACACTGCTCTAGAACCCTTGCAATCATTTTTTCCTTGTTTCCCCATCTTGTGAGGCACTCTGTAATCAATGAATGCCCAGGCAGATTCAGCTCTTTTTGGGCTGCTGTCAATGCCATTCTTTTCTTCCAGCTGTAGGAGAATTGACTGACCAGCCTCTTGCAAATGCCCACCGCTCGCTAGCCTGGTCCAACCAGACTCTCGTACATTAATTTCATTTGTACAGAGAGTCTGGCCACGCTTCATTGCAAAGCGTTACTTCCGTTAAGGAGGGTCCTCTGTTGAAGTTTAAAACTATTGGATCTGCCCAGAGTCACTCTGAATCTGCCATAACCAATCGCTAACGAATCAAACTTTTCCCAAACCCCGTGGGGAGGAGGGCCATAACGTATCTGGTGAACGACCTCAATGTCCTCGTTCTTAGCCCCCCCCCCCTCTGTTCGCTGATTGGACCTGCAGATTTTTGCCGGAGAAAACGAAACTCTACACAGCAGTCCCAGACGTTGTACTGAAGCGAAATGAAAATTAAGCGGAAGCACGTAGGAGGGCGGAGCCAGGCTAACTGCTCCTGCAACCCTTCAGTTCGTTTTCTGAAAAATACCATCAAAAGTTCAGCATGCAAGTCAATATCTAAGATGTGAATCAATCCAAAATCCACAACATATATTTTTTTTATTATTTAAGCTCATTTTAATTTATATTGAATTATATTAGAATTTTCTGCGATATCTTTGCAGGTGCTGATACAGGTTGGTTGTGTTGCCCCGCGAGGTCGACACAGACGTTCGGCGGGTTTTGCAAAGTACCTGCCTTTGAAGTGCATCAGAAGGACGAAATCCAAAATAATTCCAAACATATGCGGTGCTTTTTAGCTTAGGTACCAAGTCGTCTGCAGAACTTTGCTCTTCTGCAGACGCACTTTGTTGGGAAGTTGAACTGCTGCTCGTGCTCATCTTTTCCAAATGGCGTTTAGTCAGCACGTCAGAGCTACAATTGGTTGAACTCTGCATCAAACGTAAAATGTGCATGTCGCAAACTGTCGTTAACTGTCAAAAGCAGCATACTACATGCGTGTTATATGTGATAGTTCTGAATCGAAATAATCGCAGATTTTGCGATTCGAAAATCGTGCCGTTTTAAATCGCGATTTCGGTTCGAAAAACGATTAATCGTGCAGGTCTACCACACATCCATTATTACACAGAGTCTCGTACCCACCATTGAGATCCCCGGCATTAAGTGTTAAAAGTCATGAAATAATTGCCTAATATGCCTAATGGCGCTTTTCCATTACATAGTACCCCACGGTTTAGTTTAATTTGGGTCGGGTCAGCTCACCTCACTTTGGCGTGGTTAGCTTTTCCATCGAGTTTGGTATCACTTCGCAGTGAGAGGGATTGTCGTTATATTTGCGCGCATATTGCTGTGACATCATACAAGTGAGAGCGTTGTTGTACATTCCCATTCATTTATTTATTCATCAGTCCGCCACAAAATTAAAATTGGCTACCACAAATAGATGTTTTCACATCGCGTTTATCACTAAGGTTACCTCTATATCTCTTGACAGTTTTGGTTTAAACACCCGTGGCGTCAGTAGTTGACGCACTCCGCTGAGCCTCATTGAAGTTACATTTAAGCATATAATACTGACGTGCTCGTCTTGAATGTTTCGCCACAAACTGCAAGTTTAAAAAAAACTGTTATGGTGTCCCTGATTCTCAACCTGTGGATGTTATTCATTGCTAAAAGGGAGTTTTGGAACTTATAGCAGAGCACAGATGAGAACATTTTTCCTTGAGACAGCGCAAGCTAGCACTAAAGGTAAAGCTAATATTTACATTATAGCAATGACGCTTGTGACAATTGACCAATCAATGATCTACAGTGTTTTCGCGTCACATTTGGTATCAGCTAGGGTCGCTTGGAACCCCAACCGAGGTGGTACAAAAAAAAGTATCGGGTTCTACGTACTGCACCCAATGGAAAAGCTCCCAAAAGTAAGCTGACCCGACCCAAACTAAATCAAACCGTGGGGTACTATGCAATGGAAAAGCGCCATAACTGTAAATACTATACAACGCCTATTTCTAGCCGGCAAGCCTCCATCAGCATATGAAAGTGCTCGTCAAAGTCAAAATGATGCGATGGCCAATCAAATCAAAGCCGGAGCGTGAGCTACATACTACAGAGTGAGTGCGCGGCTGCGCGAGGGTGAAAGAGCAACACACGATGTAAGTAGCTAAACCAGTGTTCGCAGTACTGACACTTTTAAATTTTAGCGTACCTTCACTATCTTTTGCGTGCCACCACTTCTCATGTTCCTGGTACTTTGATGCAAAGGGCGTTTTCACATGGCTCTGCGCAGAAAGTTCGGCGGTGAGGACATCAGAGTACCGCGGAAACTAGTCGAAATGTTACAAGATGGTCCGCCTTTACCTTTGCTCTCGCAGTACTCTGTTGTCATCATAGACAGTAAAAGAAATGGACACAGCATCCACATTGGATTCAACAGAGATAAGTGAAGTCAATTAGAAGCACGCACTTCCTGGGGGTCGGACGTACTGCGCAGACTCAAACTGAGCTTAATGACCTAGATGTCACGTCAGCAACCTGCCTGACAATTGTAAGTCTTCTAATAGCCGTGCCAAGACAAATTTTAATCACCCACCGAATCTTGCAGAGACGGTGAGCTTAAACAGGAGCAAATTTTGTTAAGTATTCTGATTAATAATCCTCCTTCACTTTATGCATCCACGTCCACCCGATTGCCTCATAGACAGAAAATAATTGCCTACGAGCTTCTCCTCCTGTCCATACGGTAATTTCTCTACTGAGCGAAAGGGAGTCGCAGGTTATGATGCAATCGTTAGCCTATTTTTACAAAAACTGCTTTTACTGTCCCATAACGTAAGATACATGGTAATGGAGCCTTTTATACATTTTCGTGTTTCTTTAGAAATAATTAATGGACAAATGGAGTTTTTAAACGCCTCAGATTAGGGTTGTGCCGATAGACGATATCATCGTCCATCGTGATGGTTGACTGACATCACGATGGAGAGACACCATCGTGATGCCACGCCCCCTCCCCACTCCGCTGCGAGTCGACATACACTTACTCTCTTCTATATAGACTATAGTTAACCTAATATCTTTGCGTGAATTGCTCTATAAATTAAATAGAAAATATAACTAATGCATATATGCTATTTTAAATACTGTAGTCTATGCCTGAGACGTGACGTCTGTGAAAATATCCTGTCAGGCATTTGATCTTGACTAGGGATGGGCACGGATATTCGAATATTCGAATGGCAATAATAATTCGAATTTAAAAAATGCTATTCGAATGTTTGTTTGTTTTTAATGTGCCACCAAAGGGTAACAACTTATTTAATGCTTTTTCACTTCATTACTGTCTTTTACAGACTTAAATGTAAAATATACATGAACATTAATTTTTATGTATTTCTGATTGTTTGGCAATGCAGATTGCAGACGAATTTAAGTTTTTCCTTTTATCTCCGGGTTTGTCCGTGCCGCGCCGTATTTGGCCACTGGCTCAGTGAGGGCTCACGTGTTATTAAACGTGCTTCTCCGCCGCCCGACTCAACACATCACGAGAGATTTGTAAGCTTTCTGTTATAAAGTCTACTTTATTTTGTTAATAAGGAGACAGATACGGAGAACGAAATGAAACGGAGAACTTTTAATATATGCGGTGCTCTTTTGAAAATGAACCGGATAACCATCATCAGGAAGAGTTTTCTCCGCAGCACCGGCATTATTGTATCTAGGCAGAAGAACGGGCTTTCACCGAAGCAGGTAGGGTAAAGATGGTTTCTTTATTCACAAATACATGTCAAACTAGAAGATATTTATATGTTGACTGAGCAGTCGGTTATGTAGATGTGTTTTTTCATTTGCTCCGGGCTCTTGGTGTTTTGAGTCTGTTTAAATGATGATAGCCTACTTTGTCAAGTCCTCAAACTTTAAACTTCGCAAGTCCTCAAACTTCGCTTAGATTTGGGGTTAGTGTATAATATTTGGTATAATATAATGTATGTAAGATCAAACAGTAATGAATTAATACTAACGACCGACTTGAAACTAAGGATTTGACTAGACTTCGCTCCGCATTAAGTTTTAACGCATTTTTTTCTGTAGGATATTTTTTAAGAAGAATTTAATAAATATATATATATATATATATATATATATATATATATATATATATATTTTACAATGTTTTCAACTTAAAAATACATACATATATATATACATACAGAATATAAGTTTAGCTTGTTGTGGATATTTCCTAATTATAAGCCTTCTGTGAAATTATGACAAAATGAAAAATACAAAACACGCATGTCTTAATTAACATAATTTAAATAAACGAATATTCGTTCTTTAAGAGCTTAAATATTCGAAAAATTAAATATTAAAAGTAATAGTAAATTACTGGTAATAGTAAGTTACTGGAAAATGCCCATCCCTAATCTTGACATTGCTAGAATCTTGTCTTTTTACATGTTGTACATTTATCTTAAAATAATTCATTTTGTACAAGAAAACAGCCCATATTAATCATTTATTAGTAGCCTATTGTAGTGTCTCGGGAGATCGTGCTCATTGTTACATTGAGGCTATACTGCACTGAAGCGGCAGATTAGGATATAAACCCAGAATTCAGCAAACGTCAAGAACAAGAAAACGGGAACAACACTCCGACCGAAACGCGGGATTTACATACACAGACCATGTTTAAATTTCGATGTGTCTGGCCCTGTTCACTTTGTCTAGTTTTAATAAGCTGCGGATTGAAGTGCTGGCTGCTCCCCGCGGTGCTGAAGACCCGCTCTCTGACGTAGTACTTGTGGCACATATGCACAGATATTTACGTGCAAAATTTGGAAAGCGCGGAGGAGTCGTTGGGTTCGTAAAATAACGAAATTATAGCTTTTAAATAGAAAAAAATATTTATGTAAAGAGATTAAAAAGTGCTTAAAAGTGCACAACTCTTCTTCAGTGGATTAAAGCTACTTTTTCCCCTTATGTGCAACCTATAGGAAAGAGACATTAGTTGGGATAGTAAAATAACAAAATTATAGATTTTAAGTACAGAATAGTATTTATGTAAAATATATATTAAAATAAAAAGTGCAAAACTCTTCTTAAGTGAAAGTAATAAAGTAAAATAACGAATAATAATTATATAATAACGAAAAATTAAAATACCCCCCCACCTAACGATATCATCGTCCATCGCGATGGTTTACGTAACCATCGTCAACTGCCAATTTATGGGGACATCGCCCAACCCTACCTCAGATGTAAAGTTATTCTAACAGCAGGTGGGGGTCGGCTTATCGATGGCGGAGCCCGGAGAAGCTTCAATAAAATATGAAACCCTGCCCCCTGGTTGTCATACGCCAATCAGTCAGTGCCGCACCATATAAAGTCGAACACACAAAGCGTCAAGGTCTGGATGAAAAGCAGACCTGCCCGGATTCCACGCATGCAGTTACCCTCAGAAAACTGCAGATTTAATTAACCTTCAACCGCGCGTGCATGTTTGTAAGCCTGTATATGACGTTTGATGTAACAGTTTTTTTAAGAGAAAAAAATTTAATTAAAGAAAAATGTAAAAAAAGAAAAAAAAACTTTTTTTGACACCTACTAACAATAATATATTTAAATACAAAATATAATAATATGGTCTTGACATGCACATTATCTATTGCTTTAGTTTAATATAAAGTGCTAATTTGTTTTTGTGTATTTTCATTGTGACATTTAATTTTCATTGAATTAGCCCCAATCAATCACAAATCATCACTTCTCTTTCTCAGTTGATCAAATCTGCTGTCATCTGCTCTTCTATACATTTTACAGAGACCAGTATTCATTATATAAAAACTTTTTTTGGCACTTTTATCAGGAAAAAGTATAATAGAATGGTATAAAATAATAACAGACTATAAGCTCAGGCATATTAGTCAAAGCTTTTATTTAAAATGTTATTTCTAAAATATGATTGGATTTGTATTGTAAACCATTTTTCCGCAGTCTTTTCCAAAAAATGTAACACAAAAATAGCTTAAATCAATTTGGATTTGGCAAATTGTTACTTTAGTAAAGAACTTGTATATAAAAATATTTAATAATAATTTAGTAAATAATAATCACAATTAGGGATGCACCAATATGGAAATTTTGGCCGATAACCGATAACTCTTTAAATTTGGGGGCCGATAACCGATATCTATAGGCCGATAAATATTTATATTATTTTCACAATGAAAAACTTGCAGGCCGCGGAAATCTTGTCTTTGCGCTAAACTAGCATACTCTTCTTAAGCCTGCAACACGTGTCATCTTTGTGCTATGTCACAGAAAGCACTAATCAAAACTCCACATGGCCAGCAATGAGCAAGTGAAGTGGTTCAACAAACCAAAATAATCCATAATTTATCGGCTTTCATTTATCGGCCTAATTTTGCTATCAGACCGATAACCGATAATATTAAAAATAAGCAGTTATCGGCCGATATATCGTGCATCCCTAATCACAATATTAATTTAATAACAAACCCAAGATGCCAACCTTCTATGGACAACCCCAACAGTTGAATTAAAAGATTAAATTCGGTTTACACTTTATACGTAAAATATCATATGTAAGGGAAAGCAGATTAGCTCAGAAAATAAATCAAATGCATTAAAGTACACTTTAATAATTAAAATACTCACCCTTGTTTGACAAATTAATATCTCATTATTGAGAACTAAGTTAAGTGGTATTATTAAATATTTTGGTATTATTACGATTTTAATTACCATGCAAAGGGTTACATTTCTTTGGCATTTTGTTTAGTTTTTAGTAAACCTTTCCAGTGTTTGTATACAATTATTTTAACCTGATGTGTGTGTTATGGCGTCTTTGACAAGTTAATAAACTTTTTTTTACATTATTTCATTGTTCATAATATTTATAATTATATGTGGTGTCAACTAGATGTTTTGTCATATTAGGTTGTATTAAATTAAATCCTTGTAGTTCTTGGGAATGTTTTTACCATAATATATTTTGTCCAGTGATTTGTCAGTGTAGCTAACGGGTCCCAAGAAGAATTGTGTTCAAAATTAGTTCATTTAAATGAAATCTACTACATTTTTCACTGAATAATGTAAGACAAAGTTGGCAAAATCTACAAGTCTACCTCCAGAAGGATTGAAAGCTCACATGTTTCATGATTAACGCGTTCTCAACGTGTTTCAGGTGAACGTGCAAAATGAGAGGTATTAATAACTTTTTTAAACGTTGCGGGGTGACATTCAGATTACATTATTAAAACGTTTTTTGCAACGTTGTTAAATACGTATTTTAAAAAACGACATTTGTCGTATTAAGTACGTCGAAAAAATAAAGTTATCACAACCTTTTTACAACGTAAAAACCGTTTTTATAACATTTTTGGGTTTGCTGGGAACTTACCTACAGTGGCAATAGTGTCCAGGTCATCTAGGGTATAAATACTGTTGGTGGGCAGGGATGCGGCCCCTGCGGATATCGTGGTACTGCTACTATCCCGAGCAGAACTGCTTTCATTATTTATTCCAGCTTTGCCCTTTGTCGATGCCATTTTCTTCTGTGTGCTTTATCTTTTTTTTAAATAGTGGCTTCTTTTAGAAACAAAGTCCAATATATCCACTTGTGGGCAACGCGCTATGAATAATACACACATTGACCTGTTTCGTTCCGAGTTAACGTTTTCTTTGTTAGCACATACCGGACTGTAAACCTCCGCTTTCCAGAACCAGATATTTTAACTAAAGACTAGTAAACAAAAGTAATTAAAATAGTAAGCGACTCATCTTAATTTGAATGTAATTTATTCTCTACTTCATCACGGAAGTTCCCAGTGCGTTTCCTGCACTTAGTAAAAAAGACAGGACAGAACTGGACTGGATTCGAGGTTTTAAACTTTAGTCTTACGAATTCCGGAAGTTTCCCAGTCCAAATGTTCAGAAAGAACACGGTATGGACGTTGGTTGCTGGTCCCTCTAATGTAACGTTAGGCTGGCAGATATTAAAAATGTTTCAATTATTATTTTCCCTTCCGTGTCAGAAACCTGAACCCATTTTCCTTCAAAACATTGCACGGCGGCAAGGAAGCAGAGAATCTCTTAAAAACTGACAGACAGCGGAGTCGACCAATCCTAGGCAGCGCAATGTCATAAACGACCAATAGAGATAGAAAAGGTGGAGCATATCTTGACTGACAGCTTGACTGCACCAGAGCCATAGAGAAACGTGGGCTGCGTCCGAAAACTCTAAATTGCTGCCTTCTGAGGCAGCTTTCCAAGGCAGCAAGGCATCAAGGCATGTCCGAATTCAATGTTTGGTTTACTTCCTGTCTCCTGAGATACCTATGCGTGGACGTACATTAAGAATGTGATTGGTCGAGTCTGGTCGAGTTCGAAAAAATAAAATGGCGGCCAAGGACGCGACTGGACCACCAATGTAGTGTAAATAAAGGTATATTTTCACTTTTTACACCTTTTAATTGCATTTCTAGCGAGAAATTAGTATTGCAGTTTTCAAATATGTGATTAGTTATCACAAAGGCGCTCTCTGTTTAAATTTCAAACACGCTGCCTTAGAAGTGTGTCCGAAAGTCTTTCTCTGAGCTACCTTCATGCCTCCGAAGTCATTTCCTCATGAGGCAGCGAGGCAACGAGTCACTGCCTTGAGTTTTCGGACGCAGCAAAAGTTGTGCCAACGGAAGTCCAGAAGCTCGGCCGTCACGTGATTCACGGAGACTTCAGTTAGTTCCTAGAAGCCCATAGTGAGCCATTGAAATACATTGAGTTAGAGGCAAAGAACTGTGATTTTTCTTAATTTATAGTCAAGAAACGCATTTTTTTTACAATATTTATACATCACATCAAAATGAGAATGTAGTATTGTTATGTAGTTATATAAACAATGTTTTTTGACAAATTAAATCCACCAATATAGGAACATTTGTATGGTCATCTGCTGGTATGTGGCTTGTTAACATGTATTACGCTGCCTTTAGCCACTTTAAAATGCATCACACTGTACTAATGTAAGTTTATAATGTTATGCTTGTTTATAATGTACAAAGTGAATGTGCTGTGAATGTAACTCATACTGGTTTTAATTTATAAATAAAGCACAACATTAAAAAAAGACTTACAAAGCACTTTGTTTAATTTATTATAAATTATAATAATATTTCTGGCTTAGTGTAGTTTTCTTTTTGTTGTTAATATAAACATCTGATGGGAAATAACATCATCATCACTTTAAATGATTACTAATCTCTTAACTATGTAAGTATACATTTGACAAGTTATTAATAAATACATTTATTTTATTTATTAACCAGCAAAACCACAGTGTCAAAAACACCCATACGTTCATGCATAAATACGCACTTTATACCACCATCACTTTATTTAATAGCCTCTCTAATTACACACTATTTACAATAATGGATGAATCTGCATTAAGAAAACGAAATTTACCAATACAAGGCTGTTCGTGGTTTTAGTGGTGGGCAGAGCGAGGCTTCGTGAAACACTGAAACAGTTGAATCAATTGTGCCTTATGTTTCGAGGCTTCGAAACATCAATCCGAAACCGCCTCCACAGTGACACCTAGCGGTCGTTTGCATGTCTTTACATGAAGCAGCCTTGACAAGATTTTAGATGAGCGCTGACAAATTGTATCCCACATGTTGTTTAATTGACATACAAGTGATAGAATGGGAGAGTGGATAGTGCTCTTGACTCTCATACGTAGATCTTAGGATCGAACCCGGGAAATGCATGTGCTACGTCATCATAAAAAAATGCTTTTTGTTGTTGTTTTAACATCTGTTTGACAACTACATGAGCTTTTAGGCTCACAATTGTCGATTAGGCTATTCGGGTCTATTTAATAAAAAAAAATGGAATAGAATAAGAGATTCATAAAATATATCAAGCCATAATATGCCACATTGTTTACATATAAATATCTTTATTCAAATATATAAATTGTTCTGTGTTGATAAACTCAACCAGCTTCTTTTTTACATATAATTTCTCCAGCCTTTGAAAACATTCTCACACAAGGGACACTTTTGCTGGCATGCATTTTTTTGTAAGTGTTACATACATATGAGGAAAAATGACTTCTTTTCAGTAAATTATAGTATTTAATCTTGCCAAAAACGCATCTATGATGTATTGTCAGATTTGTTTCCTACCCTGTCAGTTTAAGATTCGACGCAGATTCGACAGGCACGCCACCTTTCGAAATACTTGTGAAATGCACCGCTTGGTGTTTCGAATCACTTCATCACGTGACATGGGTTTTTCGAATCACATTTCGGAGCAGTGTTTCGAAACATTTACGCTTCGGGATCTCGACACAGTGTCGAAACGTCAGTTTCGCGGGAGCCATCCCTACGTGGTTTGTTGTGTGTTGCTAAAGTTATCCACAGCTTGTCCTAGCCTGACCCGTTTTCTACTAACACCCCCTAAATGTACTAATTAAATGAGAAATAATGCACTACAAACACACTGATGCATAAAGTCATTCGATTCACATGTATTGCTAACATACAATCTTATTTGTCAAGCGTATTAAGTCTTAAAACTTGTATTAAGTTCAACACATTCAATCTTTCTAATGCAACTCTATGGAGCTGACTGTGACTTCCGGGAACTCTGGAGAGACTCCGTGGTCTGCCATTGCTGTAAAAAAAACGTTCCATTGGAGTGAACAGACTTGACGTAACTCTCTCCTTCTATGGCTCTATGGCTCTGGACTGCACCTAGTGCAGCCTGGACGATGAGGCGGGCGATACCTGTACGCATAGATATGTATATAAAGGCTAGATGGCTCAAGGCGGAGTCCCTATGGCGGCCATCTTACGACAGGGCGCTCGCTCACTCGCAGCATTGAGTTTAATGGTGCAGGTACTTTTAAATGACCATAACTTGCTCAATTTTCTACCGATTTTCAAACGGTTTGGGTTTTTACAAACGTTATTAACGTGGCTATAATTCTGGATGCTTTAACATGTTTCATGAATTTATTTTTTATTTTTAGTATAGGTATGCAGTGTCATAGGTACTTTGACGTTTATAACAAACCAAACCGTTTGAAAATCGGTAAAAAATTAAGCAAGTCATGGTCATCTAAAAGTACCTGCATCATTAAAACTCAATGCTACGAGTGAGCGAGCGCCCTGTCGTAAGATGGCCGCCAAAATGCGGACGTTGCACTCAATTGGTCAGCAGCGCGGCCGCGGACGAGCCATCTAGCCTTTATATACATATCTATGCCTGTACGTCCACCCAACTCAAAGTTTTTAGGTGTGTTCGACTTTGGCTGGGTCCAAATAACACACTTGCGGCAAAGAGTATAGAAGCCCAAGAGGCGAAACTCTGTTGTGTTATGGGTAACAGTCTGTAGATGGCGCTGCGGAGCCACGGCCGCCATTATGGACTGAAAGCTGCTGAAATCGTTAGCGCGCCTCACAACTGTGAAGATGAGCAAGTGGTTAAAACGCAAGCAGTGTTCTGCAATAAATTGCAAAAATTATCACTTTCACTGAAGATGTTGAAAAAACTTGTTAATATTTTTGTGATATTCTATGTAAAAGATTAACTCTTAAGAAATGTTCATTTATTATTTTATTTATTTATTTTTCCAAATCATATATGGTGATGTTCACTCATTTCAAAATCAACATTTGAATAAATATCTTATTACTGTGTGTCTGCCTATATATTTTTTCATGAATTTCTGTTATTCATATAACAAGTAAAATGCATAATATAACATAAATATTGATAGATTAAAGGTTTGCAGTAATTTTATAATTGTATCTTTGCAAACCGTAAGTGGTAGGCTAATGAAGCCGATTCGGTGGGGGACATACCCTTACGAAAAAGAATCTTATAGTATTTTTGGACAAAATAGTATAGTAATCTTATAGGAATACTATAGTAATTTGGGACATACTATAGAAGTACGATAAGACTACTACAGAAATACTATAGAAGCTTTAAAATATTACAGAGGTATTAGAACATCACAGAAGTATGTTATGTTCTGTAATACCTCTATAATATCCTAAAGCCGCTATAGTATTTCTATAGTAGTCTTATCGTACTTTTATAGTAATATTTTGTCCCAAAATACTATTTTCCTAAGGATAATTAGGCCATGCATAACCACGTTGTTTTCGTATTTAGATATGACGACCAGAAAAAAAAAAGTTATGCCAAGTTTTTGTTATGTTAAGTTGGTTCAGTGCCATTGACTCTCATTATTTTTCGGCGTTTTCCTTCAGTTTTCAGTCCATAATGGCGGCCGCGCCGTCACGTCATGGGGGCAACTGTTGCTATGGAGCGTTCTATTGAGTTTCGCCTCTTGGGCTTCTATACTCTTTGCTTGCGTCTTTGCACTTGACCACTTGAATAGAGCGCATGGACGTCACTTTTCCACGTGACCACGCGAGAGCGCACCCGGTTGAGTGGCAAAACGTGCAACAAAATGGCTTGTTTTGATAGCGGCTGCTGCGAAAATGCCAGTAAAACTGACAATTATCAGCTTAAAGGGAATTTAGTTGGAATTGATAGCAGAGGTGGACAATACTAGTTACATTAGTTACATTTTCCAAGCATCTGTCCTTTATTAGGTTGTTGTATTGGGAAAAATATTACTTCACTACATTCTAAAGCATAGCATACTGTGTATTCTTTCATATTGCATATTAAAATTTATTTAATACCTAATTAAATTAAAATTGTGTACTTTAACTTGAGTTTAAGTATGTTAATGTAATTAAATATTAAATGTAAAACAAACACGTGTGTTTATGAAATGTAATCAAATAAGAATTTGATATTCTTTGGAATGTGTTTTCCAAAGAAAACAGGGATAAAAACAGGGCTTGAGCCCCCCTAAAATTCTGCCCAGCCCCCTAAAAAATTATTTGATTCATTAATTTGTGATCGCTTCAGTCCCATATAAAAACTCTTTAGAAAAGGCGGCATGCTGCGTCAAGTTTCGGCTCCTCTCCTGATCTGAGTCAGCATGGATTTAGCGCATTTTTAAATCCGCAGGGGGGCCGAGCAGAGCGAACATCAGTAGTACAAGGTGTGTGCAGGGCGGACTGGCCATTTCGGCCTGGCGGCTGTTCTGACCCGCCGTGCAGTCAGCTCAGGTTGACATGTGAAATAATATGATATGATATGAATGAATGACGGACCTCTTAAAATCTACGAGTCAGTCAATCGCGGTGCAAAAATGCCACCACATGACCTAACGGCGGCAACCCACTGCCTTTTTTGGCTTTATCTAACAAATATGCAGCGCAAAGAAGAAGCAGAGAAAGACAGACGCAGCTAGATGCTGCCAAATCACAGAAATATTCACCAAGAAGGGAGCAGGTCAGTCTAGTTACCATTAAAAGCATGCATCTATATATTGCTTATTAACGTTACAGGTTTTAAAGAGCCACACAGATCCAAAATCGAAACTAACCTTTATTGCAGTGTGTCGTGTAGCTGTCCATCAATGTAAACAACGTTTAAAGTAGTTGAACCAAAAAGTGCACGATTAATAAAGTTATTGGCTTCTAAAGCAGGGAGTCGACTCTGAATCGCTGAAACGAGTTGTTATTTGGATTGAATCTCCTGCCTGTCTTTATCCACGTCACACGAACGCATACACTTCACATGAGATACTGGCTGAATCCCAAACCGCCTACTTCCATACTATATAGTACGCAAAGTAGCGATTTTTACATACTATATAGTATGGAAGTAGGCGGTTTGGGATTCAGCCACTATCTCCGCCTACAGCCTTGCCCGGGAGAAACGAAAACTATGTACTATAGTTACTATAGTTAGAGTGTGAGTGTAAACATCAGCTCACGCTGTGTTTTCAGCTTGTGTTGTTTTCACTACCAAAGGAGACTTGTTCAAGGAAGGATATACTAAACGTTTAATTTTTAACGGAGGGATTTAGACGTTTGGCAATGAAAGATGATTCAAGGCAAGGCAAGGCAAGGCAAGGCAAGGCAAGGCAAGGCAAGGCAAGGCAAGTTTATTTGTATAGCACATTTCATACACAGAGGTCATTCAAAGTGCTTTACATAGAAATGAGAAAACAATATATAAAAGAGAAAAAAGAAAATGTAAAAATAATAGATACACAATAAAATCACAATAAAAACAAAGATACATGAGAATTTAGAATAACAATTAAAGAAAATAAATGTGATTTTAATAAAAACACTTTAAAATGTTAAAAAGAATAAAACAGAAGTAAAAGTGACTTGAGTTAAAAGTGCAGTCAGTGTGAAGCAGCACAGTGCTCATTCAGTACATGCAAAGTTAAACAGATGTGTTTTTAATCTAGATTTAAAAGTGTTTACTGTTGAAGCACATCTGATCTCTTCTGGAAGCTGATTCCAGCTAGAGGTGGCATAATAACTAAATGCTGACGCACCTTGTTTTGAGTGAACCCTTGGTGTTTCTAACTGACCTGATCCTAATGATCTGAGTAATCTTTTAGGTTTATATACAGTTAGCATATCTGTCATGTATTTGGGTCCTAAGCCATGAAGTGATTTATAAACGAGTAACAATACTTTAAAATCTATTCTAAATGTAACAGGAAGCCAGTGTAAGGACCTGAGGACTGGAGTAATGTGCTCAGATTTTTTGGTTCTGGTCAGAATTCTGGCAGCAGTGTTTTGTATGAGCTGCAGCTGTCTAATGGTCTTTTTGGGGATCCCCGTAAGCATGGGCGTAGATTTAGGGTGGGACGCTAGGGACATGTCCTTACCAATATTCAGGGAAGACTGAATTGTCCCTAGCAATAATTTCGACCAAACAATTAATCTGTATTTATATATAACCACTGGTGTCCGTCTTATTCTTGTGTTTTCTATTTTTTATTTATTATATATTTTTTCAGGAATCATTTAAATGAGATTAGAAATCTTTTGCAATCCCGTTCTGTAAAAATAACGCTCTATGTGGTACACAAACGGTTAACAGCTTTCGTTCTCTGCAATGCCCGCCTCCGTAACTCACATCGCTAATATGATTGGCTTTGCATTTCTTTAGTCCCGTCTCTCTAACTCACATTGCTAATATGATTGGATTAGCATTTCTTGAGTCCAGCCTCTCTAACTCACATCACTTTCTGATGGGCTAGTCTTTACTCGCTACGTGTGATAGGATGGTTTCACTTTGTACAACGCGCCAAAGTTCACTCAACAAGACGCGCGTGATTATTCGGGATACAGGTAAGTGAGGAAGAAAGTATTATTATACCCACTGTAACTGTTTCATGCACAAAAAAAGTTGTGTCACATAATGATTCAAGGACAGTGTTTTCACCAATACACGACAATCCCATGATAACCTGAGGAGTTGCAAACTTGTGTCAACCTTTTATAAATGGGGTAGCAAGGTTATTTAGGGGGTCCCTAATCCATGAAAGAAAATAACCCCAACATGGTAAAACATGAATTCATGTCATGATTGCTGAATACTTTACATTACTGCACTGTGGTCCATACTTGCACAGATGTAGACATAATGTAAGGTTGCATTTTCAACTTAAACTGTTTTTTTCACACTGATTAACTGTCTGTTAATGAGAAGAAGATTTAATGTGAACTACAGAAACGTTAATAAACGTTGTTCAGGAAACAGCATGATATACATACCTACTTCAACACTGGGATTTTTTGGCAAAATTAAATTAAAAATTAAATATTAATTGCATATTCTTCATTGTTATAAAGTAAATATATGGATTCATATATGATACAATGTGATTTTCTTTTTTTTTTTGACAAAGACTTGAACAGTTACTGTTTATTAGGCTCTAGGACATAACAAATTGTTTAGTACATTAAATTTGGGATGGCACAGGGGGTGGCGAGTCAGATGTCACTGAGTAAAGTGCATACTGAGTTGTCTGTTGTTTATGTCAAGTAAACGGTGATAAACAGTTTTTGCAATGCGACCATTTTGTTTATGTCCCCACCAATGCCAGAATCAAACCTACGCCCTTGCCCGTAAGAAGTCCATTGCAGTAATCCACCCTGCTGGTGATGAAAGCATGAACAAGTTTCTCTAAGTCCCGTCTTGATACAAAACAGCTAATTCTGGCAATATTTCTGAGATGGTAGTAAGCTGATTTGCTTATTGCTTTCACATGACTACTGAAATTAAGGTCAGACTCTAAAATTACACCAAGATTTCTGACTTTATTTTGTGTCTTTAGACCCCTAGAGTCAAGGTATGTGTTAACTTTGAGAGTTTCATCTTTATTCAGTACCCACTTTATTTGGAACAACATGCGTCTTCTAACCACAACCTGTAAGTATGATTACTACATACTTGCTTAAATGAGTGTAAAATGTCTATAGTCGTTTTTATTGCTTGGATTAATGATGAATGATATCGTTGTTTAACTCTAACTTATTTACTGTCAGAGTCATGATAGCAAGCGGTTTTGCTATGACCCGGTTAGTTTACATAAATGCTTAAATGAGTGTAAAATTGTTAGTTTCAATCGTTGTTTGTATTGTTTGGATTAATGATGAATGATGTTGTGTGTTTAAACTGTTAATTTACTGTCAGAGAGTCACGTTAGCAAACGGCTAACGCATGCTCATTTACGGTTTTGCTATGACCCGGTTAGTTTACATAAATGCTTAAATGAGTGTAAAATGTTAGTTTCAATCGTCGTTGTTATTGCCTGGATTAATGATGAATGATGTGTATTGACGTTGATAATGTCTTCTCAGTAAATCATGTTAGCACGAGGTTGGTCTTGTTGGTCTGTGCCACCGATCTGTAGTCTGTGAGACTGATCTGTGATCTGTGCAAAGACACTCTGTCAGTTGACCAATCAGAGCAGAGTATGCTACTGAAAGGTGGGGTTTAGGCAGACTGAGTCGTTGAACGGCTTCACACGAATCCTTTGGGGATCTCTGAGAAATGGGGTAATTTTAAATTTATATTTTGAGAAAATTACAGTGTTTTTTGACCTTGCATGCATTTAAACCTGTTGTCCGGGACTTATAAATAGTGATAGGATGCTTAAAATTGTCATCTTACTGGCTCTTTAAAGTCATGTGCTGGCGTGATGCATTGCTTTATGTACAGTTGTTGTTCTGAACGCATCAGGCAGATAATTTCATGCAGCGAAACACCGGGTGATTGTGAAGTTTATCCTTTTATAAAACTTGTTTTTTTTTTTGTGGAAAAACTGGATCAAAAGTGCAAATCAAGCTTTTTATGGCCATTTCACCTTACATTTGCAGTTCTTTAAAATAACTTTTTTTAATCTAATAATATAAGTAAAGTATAGATTATTAAATATGTTTGTTTCATTTAAAATATTAATATTTTAACATTTGAACTCCTTCCTTTTAAAAAGTGTATGCCACCTGTGTATTTGTCTGTGGTATGGTACTGTAGTATACATTGTGTATTCCTTGTAAGTTTTTGAGGGTTCACCTACTACATTATAGACATAGGGGCTGTTTCCCAGACAGGGCTTAAGTCCAAGACTAAAATGCCTGTTTGAGTTTTAGTTCTTAACTAAAAGTATCTTGCACTTACATAAAATACATCCGTCACATTGTTTTGTCTCAAGATGCACACCTGTACTATTTTTGTAAGGTATGCTTGTAAAAACTACATAAGCATCCTAATATAACTAAGGCCTAGTCCTGGCTTAATCTAAACCCTGTCCTGAAAACCACATCATACTGCATCTTGACAACTCAGTATTAAGGTAGATCACTTGTTGGTCAATCCCCATTTCTATATTTTAGATCTGTATAAATTTGTTCCCAGATTAACACCGTGGCTATATCAACTAATAATATTAACCTATAAGATAAATTACAATAAAACAGTAAAATGATGTGTTAGTACTGGAAACGTGTGTCGTGTATTTGCACAGTGAATAATGAATCAGGAAGCCTTCATTGTAAAAAAATCTCCATTCCCAACTGAAAATTTTCTAGTCCCATATATGAAACACAGGGAATACAATGGATTAGTGGATTGCAATAAGGTTAGTAGTATACAACCCTACCCTAATAGTCAAATAATACTTTTTTTTAATCATACCCTTACTGGGGGCTGAGCCCCCCTAAAATGAAAATCCTAGAATCGCCCCTGGATAAAAATACAAATACTTGAAAAATACTTTTAAGTACCTCTGCTTGATAGTGACCCTAGCAACTTATCATCACACCTGTGGTCTGTGGACGTTATGAACAATTAATTTACTTCTCCTTTCGGTGTTTTTTGGCAGTCTGTAAAACGATAGTTCCGAAATCTTGTTAATCTGTTAGTAGAGTCTATCGCACAACAGCTGTTTCTCATTTAGATGCATTTTCCTCATGGGAAAACATTTTTTTTATTATTATTATTAATAATAGTAATAGTGATATTTTTGTTCATTACATAGAGGTATTGAAAAGTGTTGGGATGTTTTTTTTTATTTTGTATAAGTAACGACTTAATACATATTATAAAACAAAATTAAAATAAACATAATTAAAATACATAAATATAACTAAATCTATTACCCAACACATACTACCCTTGATTTTAATGCACCACATGCAGATTTTGATGCACCGCATCTTTCTTTTAATGCACCACCTTAGCTTAGACATATTTACATACAATTAATCATTTTATCATGAATCAAAAAGAAGAAAAAGAAACAAACACTGATACAGAAGTCTGGATTGGTGTGTTATGTGTTGGGTATGTGTGCTATTGATGTTGTTGATGTAGTTGTTGGTATTATTATTACTATTATTATTAATACTAATACTGTCGCTGTTTTTTTTACAAAATATTAATATCATCATCATCATTTTATATAATATTATATTGATTGTTGTCAGTATTGTTACTGTTATTACTATTAATAATGATCATTACTATTAATAATAATCATTGTTTATTATTTATTATTATTAGATTATTATAATGGGATTAGAAAAAAAATCCTAAAACCATAACAATCCCGAATTATCATGGGTATTACCATTATTATTGTAAATACTGTTATTGCATAATATACATGATATATAATTATTATCATTATTATTATTATTAATACTACCCAAATATGTATTATTATCTGTTTAACTTATTATTATTATTATTATTATTATTTTGTCTTATTATTATTATTTTGCTTATTATCATTGCTTCATAACAATATTATCATCCGTATTATTATCCGTTTAGTTTATTATTCATTTATTTATTATATCATTGAGCAGAACAAATCATTGTCACAATTGTTGTTTTTGTTGTCTGTTTTGTTTTTGTTGTTTACTATTTAACTATCTGTTGTATGGTTTGCAGTTATAAAAAAAAAAAGATTCATCAGTGCTGGTCCTAGATGCTGGGGGCCCTAAGCAAACCTTTGTGACAGGCCCTCTTGTCAGGGCATTTTTAAAAACCATTCAATGTTGCTGTTAGTTATTTGTAAACTATTTGTAAACTGTATTATCTTACAGCTGTATAATTTTCCATATGCACATTATTTTAAAACCCTGACTGATAAACTTGCTGATTATAACATGAAGCATGTATTTGCTGTAAAGCTGTTTTGATTTAAAATGTGTTGTGAGAAGCACAAAAAAAACTGATTTAAATTGAAACTAATTTAATGAATCAAATTAAATATAAATACATACTCTTAATACAGTAATGTGGTATTAAGAGTATACATAAATGTGGTAGTCAACTTTATAATTGTTAATATTCTGAAATACGTCTTTATGACGCATGCAGCCTACAAATGTGACCTCTGAAGCCAACAGCCTTCAGATTAAGAAACGGCCTGCATGTTGTCTGAGTACATATCAGTGAATAAAGAAATCATAAAGTATTTTTTTTAAACCCGCATAAATATGCATGTGTCACGGAGTGACTTCCACGAGGCGGAACCAAAAGTAGGTAGGAAGAGGTTCCGCCCGGACCCAGTAGTACAAACACCGTCACTTCCGGGTTTCCCGGGGATTCCCGCAATCACTCAAAACAAGACGCAGCTGCGCCATTGACGTGGCAAACAATGATTGAGTGAGTCACGCTGGCAGAGGAGTATATAGATGAGAGTTGGGAGGAAACAAGAGGTGTTCGTTTGCGCCGAAAAGATCGCTGGAAGTGTCTGTGGGCTGAGTCGTTGCAAGAGGAGATAACAGTGGGCAAGTGTTGGAGACCTGTAAGAAAGAGAACATCGTTAGAGACAACAAAGGGGTGAGCATTGGAATCATTGAAGACATTTCAGTGTTTCCCATACATAGGCTCTACTTGGGCGGGGCGCCCAGGTAAATTGCGACCCGCCCAGGTAAAAAAAATCACTTTACGAATTTCCGTATTTTCTGAACTCGACTGGATGACCCGTGTTTTGGAGAGAGCGAGAGAGAGAGAGAGAGCGAGCGAGAGATAGAAAGGTGGGGGCCGGGTGACCGTGAAGATGATGCACGGGTCATAAACTCATCATCCAGCGCGGCAAACTGGATCAACTGCAGCACATACTGAGGTAACTGAGCAGCCAGGGAACTACACTGCAACCAAAATGGTCGCATATGCTTATGTGCATATGTGTTTATAGCATCCAAGTTGGCTTCATTTTGCGTGCAAGCACGTTGTGTCTCTACCGTTGAGTGTCCGTTCACGTGCTCTCTGTTTCTCAATGAACTGGGTGCGACGCGAAGCAACCTCAGTGTCACATTGTATCCTTTCATGTTTCTGAACTTGAGCAGAGTTTTACCATTAGAGGTCTTTCTTCAATGAGGACGCGGGACCCGTACGGTTCCGGGTTTATATTTTAAATGGTCAGTCGGGTCCGGGTCGGTCCTAGTTCATTACTTCAGGTCCCAAGTCTGATTAATATTGTGTGTAAAACCCGAGTCGATCGGAGAACGGCCGCTAGCGCAAAGCTCGAGGGCTGTTTCAGCGTGCCTCCGGTTTCTTTGGCGATAACAGCTGGCTCTTGTCACGACCACGCGCCACTTCATTTTTTCTTTATCCCATTTTTTTATAATCTTACAATTAATAGACCATATCTTTACTAAAATCTAAACAGTTTGCACAGAGATTGTAGCAAAAAGCAGTGCTAATACTGAATGAGCAAAGCTCTAGCTGACTCAGGATATAAAAAACGCAAAACTGTAATGTAAAGTCTGTCATCGGGACAGCAAGTAGACTTTTAAATTTGAAATAATGAGTGGATTAAGCTTTTTAAATCGGCAAAAGAGAAATAGAAAGCAGAAGCAGTAAAAGTGAGTAACTAACAGAAATTATTAACATTATAACATCAGTCACATTTATAATCTATAGACCTGCACTGTCTATTAATTTACTGTACATAGTATTGTATATAATTGAGTTTGATAAAAGGGGTCATCAAATTGCTTCAAATATCAGTGCAAAAACAAAGTGTTTTCGTGGTGCTTTAACAAACAGTGTCAGCTTTGTTTATGGCAAAGAAAGTTTGGGGTGGTTAGATTAATGAACTATAATGTGAAATTAATATTAATGTTTAATAAATCAAAGTATTGTGTTGTGTCACACATTATTAGTTCTTTGTCACATGTATAGTAGACCATTTTTTGTCGGTGGATATAATGATTGCCCTTTTCACGAGCTACCACCACAAGTAAATTTCAGATCTGTGGGAAACACTGCATTTTGAACATTGGATTACCGCTGTGTGTGGACAACAGTCTGGGCGAATTGCAACTACCGTGTTGATGACACTGAAGGACTCCTAGAGAAGGGAGAAACGACGATCGGAGACAACAGAGCCGTGAGTAACCCCAGATATGTGTATATGACGACTGCACAACATTAAAGGAGTGTGTGTTTTGCCTTCTTAGCGGCCCCACCAAGTGTGAAGCGGGTGGGCGAGCCGGGAATCGAGTGTGTTGATCAGAGACAACAGAGCCGTGAGTAACCTCAGATATGTGTATATGACGACTATACACAGTGTTTCCCATACATAGGCTCTACTTGGGCGGTGCGCCCAGGTAAATTGCGACCCGCCCAGGTAAAAATAATCACTTTACGAATTTCCATATTTTCTGAACTCGACTGGATGACCCGTGTTTTGGAGAGAGCGAGAGAGAGAGAGAGAGCGAGAGAGAGCGCGCGCGCGAGAGATAGAAAGGTGGGGGCCGGGTGACCGTGAAGATTATGCACGCGTCATAAACTCATCATCCAGCGCGGCAAACTGGATCAACTGCAGCACATACTGAGGTAACTGAGCAACCAGGGAACTACACTGCGACCAAAATGGTCGCATATGCTTATGTGCATATGTGTTTATAGCATCCAAGTTGGCTTCATTTTGCGTGCAAGCACGTTGTGTCTCTCCCGTTGAGTGTCCGTTCACGTGCTCTCTGTTTCTCAATGAATTGGGTGCGATGCGAAGCAACCTCAGTGTCACATTGTATCCTTTCATGTTTCTGAACTTGAGCAGAGTTTTACCATTAGAGGTCTTTCTTCAATGAGGACGCGGGACCCGTATGGTTCTGGGTCTATATTTTAAATGGTCAGTCTGGTCCGGGTCGGTCCTAGTTCATTACTTCGGGTCCCAAGTATGATTAATATTGTGTGTAAAACCCGAGTCGATCGGAGAACGGCCGCTAGCGCAAAGCTCGAGTGCTGTTTCAGCGTGCCTCCGGTTTCTTTGGCGATAACAGCTGGCTCTTGTCACGACCACGCGCCGCTTCATTTTTTCTTTATCCCATTTTTTTATAATCTTACAATTAATAGACCATATCTTTACTAAAATCTAAACAGTTTGCACAGAGATTGTAGCAAAAAGCAGTGCTAATACTGAATGAGCAAAGCTCTAGCTGACTCAGGATATAAAAAACGCAAAGCTGTAATGTAAAGTCTGTCATCGGGACAGCAAGTAGACTTTTAAATCTGAAATAATGAGTGGATTAAGCTTTTTTAATCTGCAAAAGAGAAATAGAAAGCAGAAGCAGTAAAAGTGCCTAACTAATAGAAATTATTAACATTATAACATCAGTCACATTTATAATCTATAGACCTGCACTGTCTATTAATATACTGTACATAGTATTGTATACACTCTAAAAAAGCAAGCGGTGCTATAGAGCACCAAGACTGTTGATTTGAATCGTAACCATGGAAGAGCCGTTTTTGGTGCCGTGTGGCACCGGTGAGGCACCTGTGTAGAACCATATAGGTGCCATGTAGCACCACTATAGCACCACATTTGGTTCTACATAGCACTATATGGTTCTACACAGGTGCTTCACCGGTGCTTCACCGGTGCTATATGGCACTAAAAACGGTTCTTCTATGATTACGAGCAAAGAACCACTTTTGGTGCTATATAGCACCGTTTGTTTTTAGAGTGTATAATTGAGTTTGATAAAAGGGGTCATCAAATTGCTTCATATATCAGTGCAAAAACAAAGTGTTTTCGTGGTGCTTTAACAAACAGTGTCAGCTTTGTTTATGGCAAAGAAAGTTTGGGGTGGTTAGATTAATGAACTATAATGTGAAATTAATATTAATGTTTAATAAATCAAAGTATTGTGTTGTGTCACACATTATTAGTTCTTTGTCACATGTATAGTAGACCATTTTTTGTCGGTGGATATAATGATTGCCCTTTTCACGAGCTACCACCACAAGTAAATTTCAGATCTGTGGGAAACACTGATACAATATTAAAGGAGTGTGTGTTTTGTCTTCTTATTGGCCCCACCAAGTGTGAAGCGGGTGGGTGAGCCGGGAATCGAGTGCGTTTACAGGCATTGGCCAGCGAAGCTTTCCAGCCCGGTTGGGACATCGTCAGTGTGACTGACAAGATCTCTTCTCCCTCTGCCAAGAGCTGGTTTGTGCCAAAGGAGGAGAGCAAACCATAATCATTCACTAGAGTGTGTGCTGTGTAGTGCAAGAGTGATCTTCTGACATGAGTACACTAAGCTTGCAGTGTGGTGTCGTGTCCTTGATGTTTGTGCTCCCCTCAGGAAGAGACCAGTTTCTGTAGAGACCATTGGGAGTCGCTACGCTGTCGTAGGCCCCTACCAAAAATCCATTTGTCGCTGGCTACGCCCTGTGTGCATCGGTTACGATCCTGACAAAGGTACTGAGGGGAAAGTAGGAGGTTGATTGGGCACCCGTTGGCAGAGGAACTGTTAAGGGGGAAACGGAGGGTCCGGCGCTGTGTGTGTACTGTGTGTGACCAGTGTATACTCATTCCTGCTATCTCGTCTAGATCTTCGCCTGCCCTAGGAGAACGGGAAGAGGACGTGTGGACCCAGTTAGTGTGGATCCACCGGTAGCACAGGTGTCGTCGCATCGGTCGCAACCCCAACGCCTGGAGAGGCCCCGTCCCCGTGCTGTGCTGCCCTAGACGGTGTGGTGACGTATGACCCTAGCCTTCATATCTTCCCCCTCCTTTTGTGCCTAGTGAATATCTATACCCCTCGAAGCCCAGAGAAACCCTGAAAAATAAGATACTCACCGTGATACGAACTAAAGCTAAAACTCACCCAGCACGATCCGCAGCCCAGAGAAACCTGAAACGTAAGATACTCACCGTGATACGAGCTAAAGCTAAAACTCACCCAGCACGATCCGCAGCCCAGCGAAACCTGAAACGTAAGATACTCACCGTGATACGAGCTAAGGCTAAGACTTACCCAGTACGACTCAAAAGCCAGAGAAACCTGAAACGTAAGATACTCACTGTGATATGAGCTAAGGCTAAGACTTACCCAGTACGACTCAAAAGCCAGAGAAACCTGAAAAGCAAGATACTCACCGTACCCCGAACTAAGATTAGAACCTACCGCGCATGACTCGAAGGCCAGAGAAGCCTGTAAAGTAAGACCCCCCTCCCCCTTGTGTACGAGCCGCACCACCTAAGGGATATTTACCAAGGGAGATACTTACCGTTCCTACACCGAGTTGTCTTCCCACTCATCAGTCGTCGAAGCTCCTGGCAGCTGTAGTATCAGGGCCAAGTGCCTGCAGAGGAAGAAAGAGCGTTAGTAAGGAGATACTGAGTTGACTGGAACCGACGCAATACTTACGTGTGTTTGCTTTGCCCTCAGGAGGAACCTAGGAGCCCCGGGAAGCCCCTCTCTGCAGGAGGTGGGCCGAGGTCGAAGGAGCTCCTCCCGGCCCTTGCCCTGCTATTCCCAGATTCCCTGGAACCAGGCTTCTCCCCCTCCAACGCCCGCTGGCCCGTAGTTTCCCCTGAGGGAGAGAGAAGAAAGTTTTTAGATTCCCTTCCCATTTCCCCTTTCTAATTTTAATTAAATTAGCTTAAATCAAATTCTATTCTTATATTTTACTAATCTCTTGTTTGTCTGGTCATTGGGGTGCTTTGGGGACCTCCTCGAGGTGGAACTTTGGTAGTGACACACGTAGTCTGTGGTCCGCTCCGGCCGTGACAGATGTTTGCAAATTATTTTTCATTAAACATAATAATAATTTTTATTTGGTATAATGGTTTTAAATTATCTTGAGAACAAGGGGGCCCCCTAGTGGTGCAGGGCCCTATTTAAATTGTGTAATTTGTGTATAGGAAAGACCGGCACTGAGAATCATACGGTGTATCCTTTATTATTGCATATTACAATTTATTTAAACCTGATTACATTTAAATTGTGTACTTTTACTTGAGTTAAAGTACGTTAATGTACTTGAAGATTAAATGTAAAACAAAAACGTATTATTTATAAAATTTAATAAAGTAAAAATTATGATAATATGCTTTGGAATATATGTTTTCCAAAGAAAAACACGGATGAAATACAAATACTTGAAAAATACTTTTAAGTAGCAAGTAAAACCTCTGGTTGATAGTGACCCTACTTATCAGCCCACCTGTGGTCTGTGGAGGACGTTGGCATGAACGATCAATTTACTTCTCCTTTCGGTGTTTTTTGGCAGTCTGTAAAACGTTTGCTCCGCATTCTTGTTAATCTGTTAGTACAGTCTATCGCACAACAGCTTTTTCCCATTTCGATGCGTTTTCACCGTGTTTTTGCTGATGTCACGCTGTACTCGAATGCTGCCGCTCTGTCTTTTGCCACTCAGTGGGTGTAACCGCAGTCTCTCTCGCCGACGGTGATGTCATGTGCATACCATCTATTCACCTTATTCCGCCCCTTTTTAATTCTTCGCTCTTCCGCATTTTGCCAACCGACTTCCGCTAGCACGACACAACGCATCCGACAGCTAGCTTAGTAGTTAGAAGATTGTTTATAGTTCACTATAACTTTAGCAAAATGACAAATAACGCTAATGGCTGTAAATGTTTTAAGTTGGGAGCAAGGTGAAAACTTACATACAACGCTCGGATAGTCTCATAATGTCCCATCAGTCTTTACGTAGGTAAACGATACGAAGTGGCTGTGACCGCAGCAGGTAACCTATAGGACATATTTAACTACCTCGTCCTGTCAGGAGTTGATGGAGCAGCATTAAAAGTACTGATGCCTACCAATATTTACACAGTGTTGTGTACTGTTACACAGTGATTTTGTCTTTTTTAAAGCAAATGTGCACCCCAGCGTGTCCAATAACTCATCCATCCGTTTTCATTTGGTAATGTACCACGATATAAATCATTTGCAAACTTGCCAACACTTTTATTCCTTCAAATCAGGAGACTTAAATCCTTTTTTACCAGGTTTAAAGATTTCACTTCCCTTATTAAAGGAAAGTGTTTATTCCATATAAGCGCACTTGCTCGGTGCTTTGGATTTCAAGATATCCTTCGCAGTTTTTGATAGTGTCCCTTTTCTGTTGGCTTTTCTTCCCGTGGTTTGGCGTGGTGGATCCTCTTCCCTGTATCGTGGCGCTGGGCAGCGTTTCGTGGAAGAAGGCGATTTGGGGCGCATTTACATCAGCAAGGAAAGACTTATCTTGATTACTCTTGTGTTTATTACCTGTGGATTTTAGAACAATGCGGAACGTACATTTTATTTGCGCTGCACTGGCGGTTTCACTTTTTTTAACAATCAACCTGGGAAGCGGCAACAACAGGTATGATTCAATCTCCTTTTCACATTATGAATTCCCTGTTGTTTTAGAATTGTCCAACTTGACAAGTACAGGTGTGTATACATATGTATATGTTGCACGGGATCACCATCTGAAGTACTTTCAAATTTTGTGTTTGATGATTTCATGCATTTTTATACAGAAACTGAATATTGCATGGTGAAGTACTCCACTTTTTTAAGCTCATCTGCTAGAAATGTAAGTAAGACGGTGAGACGACAGAGTTTTATAATTCTTATGTTACTCATATCTGGAAATGTTTCTCCAAACCCCGGTTCATTTAATGATTGTGGTCCCACTTTTAAAGTTCCGGTTGATTTTAGATCTAGATCAGGTCTGGGTTTTATTCACATGAATGTGAGAAGTCTGCTCCCAAAATTGGATATGGTGCGTATTTGGGTATTAAATACAAGCCCTGATGTTTTAGTAATATCTGAAACATGGCTTAATAGGACGGTTTCAGATAAAACCATAGGCATAGATGGTTATACTGTTTATAGGGCTGATAGACCAAAAAGGGGAGGGGGGGTAGCTGTTTATGTTAAGGACAGATTTGAAGTCTCACTGCTACTCTCTGAGTCGGTTGTAAACAAATATGAATTATTAGCCTTAAATCTTATTGTTTCTAAAACCTTGCATCTTACTTTAGTTGGATGTTACAGACCTCCATCAGCTAGCATTGATGCTATTTCCTCTTTAATGCATGCAGTGGCCTCTTTGAATTATAAGGAGTTAGTACTTATGGGTGATTTTAATGTGAACTGGTTACAGCCGGTATCTGATAGTTTTAAAGCAATCTGTGATACGTTGAATCTCTTTCAGTTAGTAGAGACCCCTACCAGACCAAACTTGAAGGATCCTAAAAAGTCCACATTGATTGATTTAATTTTTTGTAACACCCCCCATAAGTACTCTTCAGCCTTAGTATTTGCTAATGATGTTAGTTATCATTGCGTCATTGCTACAGTTAAAGATACTAAGTTACCAAAGTATAAGCCTCGTATTATTACAAGACGATGTTTGCGGCATTTTAGTGAGCAAGGTTTTCTTTTTGATTTAGCACTGTATAACTGGGACAGGATTTACCTCATTCCGGATGTTGAGTCCGCTTGGAAATATTTTTATGAAGGTTTAATGTTGTCTATTAATAAGCACGCCCCTTTTAAAAAATTCCGAGTTAAAGGTAGATATAATCCCTGGTTTTCTGAAACACTATCTGCTCTTATTCGTGAGCGTGATGTTGCTTGGGCAACAGCAAGACAATCCGACTCATGCTCAGATTGGATCTGCTTTAGGCAGCTTAGAAATCGGTGTACTGCTGCTATCAGAAAAGCTAAGGCTGATTATTTTATTGCGAACACTGCTAGCTCAAATAATCCGAAGAAATTTTGGCAGAGTATAAAATTGTTAAGAGATGGTAAAAATAGCTCTAGTTTTCCTTCATGTATAAAAAAGGATTCCAATAGTATTTCAGATAAAGAGCAGATGCTCAATTGTTTTAACAAACATTTTGTTGCATCTGGTGCTTTGTTTGACACTCAAAATAAAACAGGTATGGTTTGTTACTCAGATTTTATATATGCAGAAAGTCATTTAAAAAAGGAGGAGTTTAGGTTTATACAATTCAGGAGTTCAGATGTTTATAAAGCACTCAAGATTGTTGGACACAAATAAGTCATCAGGCCCTGATCAAGTAGACCCCTTCTTTCTAAAACTAGCTGCAGATATTTTAACTTCCCCGTTAAATTATATTTTTAATCTTTCACTAAATACTGGTGCTGTTCCGGAAATTTGGAAATCCGCTTTTGTATTGCCTCTATTAAAAGGGGGAGATCCTGCGGTGTTAGATAACTATAGACCAATTTCGAAGCTTTGTGTTTTATCTAAGATCTTAGAAAGTTTGATTAGCGAACAGCTTACATGTTATTTGAATACAAATAAAGTGCTGTCTATAAATCAATCTGGTTTCCGCAAAAAACACAGTACCACTACAGCTGTTTTGAAAGTTTTAAATGACATAGTGGGTTCGATTGATAAAGGTAATTTCTGTACCTCTCTCTTTATTGATTTATCTAAGGCTTTTGACACGGTGGACCATGACATACTGTTGCATAGATTGAAAAGTGTTGGTTTATCAAGTCACGTAATTTCTTGGTTTAAAAATTATTTGAGTGGTAGAACTCAATGTGTCCAAATTGAAAGTTGTCTATCTGGGTCATTAGTTACTGTTAAAGGTGTTCCCCAAGGATCCGTGTTGGGGCCCCTTTTATTCACAATTTATATTAACAGTCTTGATCATGCCATACAAGATGTTAATCTCCATTTTTATGCAGATGACACGGTCCTGTATTGTAGTGCTCCTTCTGTGCAGCAAGCTCTGTGTAAACTTCAGTCAGCTTTTAATGTCATTCAGTCACGGCTTTTCAATTTAAAGCTTGTTCTGAATGGTGAGAAAACTAAATATATGGTGTTCTCGGGTTCAAAGAAATTTGATAGTAAGTTGATTTCTCTTCAGACATTACAAGGTGTAATGCTTGAATTAGTTAAAGAGTAAAAATATCTTGGCATTATTGTTGATGATACTTTATCATTTGGCTCTCATATTATGCAACTGAAGAAAAAAATGAAAATTAAGCTTGGGTTTTATTTTCGGAACAAGTTTTGTTTGTCATTTAATGCGCAAAAGAAATTGATTTCTGCTACATTTTTATCTGTACTTGATTATGGTGATGTAGTATATCAGTTTGCTCCAATTTCTATTCTGTCTCTCCTTAGATGCTGTTTATCATGGCGCCCTTAGGTTTATATTAAATTGCAAATCTTCTGTGCATCATTGCACCTTGTATAAAAGCGTGGGCTGGCCCTCTCTGTCCAGTAGGAGAAAAATCCACTGGTACTTAATTATTTATAAAGCTATCTTGGGGATGTTACCTTCGTACATTTGTAGTTTAATACAGCAGAAATCTGTCACAAAATATTCTTTACGCTCTCAAAACTGCTATATGCTGTCAGTTCCTTTTGCTAGAACTGAATTGGGTAAGAAATCTTTTGCATATGCAGCACCGTTTGACTGGAATTTTATTCAATCGAAATTGAAGTTGCAAAACCTTCCGTCTTTTGACCAGTTTAAAGCAGATATTTGGCAACTGAATGACGATGTAACTGTTTTTAAACTTTGTTTGTGATATGTAATTGTTTTAAACTGTTTTGGGTTGTGTAAGTCTGTTACTGAATTTCTTGTATTGCTGCTCATCTTGGCCAGGTCACTCCTGTAAATGAGATTTTTAATCTCAGTGAGTTTTTACCTGGTTAAATAAAGGTTTAAAAAAACTGGAATCTACAGAGCTCAAATATGGTTTAAGAAATTCCTGACATCTGATCACATTTTAAAGGTTTAATATAACTGCATGGCAGGTAACATCTGATCACATAGTTAAGGTTTAATATAGGGCTGTTCCGAATACCATTTTTTGAGCTTCGAAGCTCTAGTAGAAATAAAATCGAATATTCGAAGCTTCGGAAGGAGGGGCTGAACATATTTTTCTCTTTAATAAAGGCAGGAATCTTTGTGTGTATGTGTGTGTGTGTGTGTGTGTGTGTGTGTGTGTGTCTGTCTGTCTGTCTGTCTGTCTGTCTGTCTGTCTGTCTATCTACAGTTTTAATATGTGGCGGATGTGTTGCTGCAAACCCAAGGGAGTGTAGTGCCTTTTTTTCGTGCAATATGGACATGTGACACGTTTAGAATTAATAAACTTTAAAAATACTACAGAACAGCGCAAGCCGGAAGTGGGTGCCTGTCACGCGTCATGCGAGAACAGCATTAGTGAAACAAAACACGAGCAATACTTTTAATAAGGTAACGTTAACCTAACATTTTTCTAACAAACAAACATTCCCGTATCAGAAATTATCAGCACAGTAATTACTGACAACGTAGGGTAGGCTATTTAAATAAAACAACGAAAATAAATGAAAGAAGTTCAACAAACTGTAATAAAACAGTAGCATACTTTCAAAATCAAGTTTATTCATAACACTTACACCATCCAATATATTTTTTTCATCAGCAGAACAATAAAGATATTTTGCAGAAACCCCAGTGCTCCGTCATGCAAGTCAACCGATCCGCACACTTTAAGAGCTAAAGCATATATATCCAATACAAAAGTAATCCCCCATAACTCCGTGTGACATATTGACGTCTTGTGAAGCAAATCAATCAGTTTTTGCAAGAAACTGAACGTTATTTACAACACTATTAGCCTGAATGCCAAAGCAGGAAGCGCCCTTTCCGTTTGAGGCGATCTCTTTCACTGGTGTGGTTTGGTGGCTGTTGACTATGGATGTTGGTCTCTCTGCGCCACCTACAGAGCGGGAGCGTGAAGCGCACTTCCTGCTTAGCAAAAGCTCTGCATTAACGCTGAAAAATATTTTTATATATATATATCAAAACTGAAAATCGAATGTCAACCCTGAATGTAATGCATGCAATATCAACCCTGTGTAAAGCTGACAAAGATGTTTTTTTCTCAGCAGAGTTATGTACATTTGTGCCAGCTCAACACATTGGAGCAGTTTCTCGGACAGGGTATCCAGGACTAGGCCTTAATTATATTAGGACATGTTAGTTTTTACAAACAAACCCTACAAAAAAACAAGACTGGTGCGCATCTTGTGATAAAACAAGCATGGCTGATCACGTGCCGTTTGCTTGCTTAATTGCATTAAACATGATTTGTAAGATGTAAACTACATAAAAAGTGAATAATACTGTTTTGAATGTCCGTGTATGAGCATGAGTGGAACTGAAGAGGCTTACAGCATCTGTTTTTACAAGAATATAGTTCAACATAAACATATATTATTTAAATACCAATGTAGTGGGGTCTACGTTTTTTATCCATTTTATTTTGATGAAGATGACACAATATAACATCGCGACTACATGAAAAGAGCTATAACTGTTATAAAAATACAGATTTGTGAGCATTTGTGGAACTGAGGGCGTGAAAATAAACACAAAATACACGTGATTGTTGTCATGTGGTGAATCCGACCAATCGTGAAACAGCTGTGTCGTCATTACAGCCCGTGCAGCTCCTCTTCGCGAACTGCGCTGGCTAATTCAGGCGGCTGATCTCGAGCCGCTCTCGCGGTACTTAAAAACCATATGACACAGTCACGTGCCTGCAGCGCCAGCTTAAGTCAGACAAAATTACTAACCGGAATGCACTGCTTCAAGTCAGCCGCCGATCGGTCTGCGCAGCGCCGCATGAAGTCGAACACACCTTATGGTTACACTTCTCTCACTGCCTGATTTATGAAGCTGTGCGTACCTCTGAAATTCAGGTGTAAGCAATATCTGCCCTTCATAAATGCCGCGGCTGAAAACGATCGTCATTAGAATAACACGCCCATATAAATTCAAGTCTCCACCTCCCTCACGCCCTCATTTTACGGCATTGACACACGAAAGACGGCAAAGAAGAGAAACCAGGGAAGTGGAAAGAAACAAAATTGTTTTATTTGGGAGTTTAAAGAGTGGGATTAAAGACACATTAATAATTGCATGACAATTTGTAATATTTTTATTATTATTTTTATTATAAATGCCGCTTATTGATATTTAGAAGAATAAATATTTATTATTATTATTATTATTTACTGTTGCCTATGTCTGCTTTATAGTTCAGTTAAGTTTTGTTTTAATAATATTTTAAAATGATGGAGTAACTTTTGTTGTGTTTTGTTCTGTATTTACATAAAGTTGTTTTAGCTGTATTTTAGATCCAGTTTGATACGGAGCTCCGGATATAATTCAAATTAACAATTTGTTTCCACGACATCCACATGTTTTACTAAGCTAATTCATAATTTGAAGTGATAATAATTGTAATAGTAATTACGAAATATTATAATAATTAATTCCAAGGAACAAACGGTTGAATATTGGGAACAAATTCTAAATTTATGGCCATACTTTAGACAAAATAAGAAAAAGAAGTGTCCATAATGTAGCATAAAAGATCATTCGTGGCCATAATTTTGTCCGCAGGTCATCATGATCGGATGTACGGCTCCTTTCAACACAAGCATTTTACCTTACCTCATCTGTATTTATTTATCATCGAATGGTATGTAACTAGCTTACCTTTTAATGCATTACCATGTTTTCGTAGCACATCCTTGTGCTTTCTTGCAATGTGCCGCTTCAGATTCCATGAAGAATATTTGCTAACTTTTACAGTCTCTCCGCATTTTGATTTTTACTTTACATATATATATATATATAAGGCTTGAATTCCATAACTTATTGCTAGACGTTTTTACAGATTCTCGAACTAGCAAATTATCAATCGTTCTGGGTTCAACGAGCGGTGCTGAGCAAGCGGAATTTTCGGAAAGGCGCTTTGATGGTAATATTACCCAATACTCCCACTAAGCTCCGTTCACATGCTCGCTCTGAAACGTCAGGTAAAGCGTACAGGCTCTCAACTGAAGGAATGCATATGCATACAAATCAAATGCTTTGGTTAAGTCTCACAAATTAAACATTGAAGTTCATGTTGCATAAAAATAAACACTGAAGTTTATAATTACTATGCTTTTTTTACGGTGTGTCATAATATATCATATATTTTAGTTTGTCAGTGCGTTTTGTGGTGTTAGGAAGTGTTTGCGCATTTCTGCACTAACTCAAAATGTGCGTACACCATCTCCTGAGCTGGCATAGGATTTGAGCGTGCCATACGCCAACGTCCATATTGATAAATCTCAAAGTCACCGTGGTTTTGGGTGTACGCCAGGTGTACGCTAGAAATTTGGTGTAAAATGAGGGCCATTGTGTTTCTGCATCACAGTTTAGGAACATCCTCACAGTGGTCCACTGCATCACTGACACGCATCAATGTATCTGTGAAAATAATATAACCATAAACATTTTTATGTTAACATTTAAAATAAACTTGCATCATGAGAATTAATATATAAATGGCACCCATACTTAAACTCAACAGTGTGTGAGAGAGAGATGCATTAAAAGGAGACAGTAACGTTATACACACGACCTCTAACTTCAGTGTTAAATAATATGTGACCAGTCACAGAAAGTAGGGACACAAGTCGGATCTGGGGCATTTTGAGTTATTCACAGATTCTGAAAGTTTCTAAGCTTTCCAACGATGTGTAACACATGGAAATCTGATAAGATTTGGAGAAGTTGTGGCCATTTGAATATAGGAACTCAGAAATACTCAAACCGAGAAAATCGAGATGAAAGGGACTCTTCTTTCCAACTGGGGGAGACAATAGGGCTCATTTACATCTCATTTAGCTAAGCCATACCCTCTGTAAAGTAGTGGTCGACCGATTTATCGGCCGGCCGATACATCGGGCCGATTTTAGCAGGTTTTAGGTGTATCGGCATCGGCCGATACGTGGCTTGCGTTCGCCGATAGTTTTTCCCCGGCATTAATTACAGACAGGCGTCCACAGGCAGCTCTGTTTTGCTTGAGAGCTGCCTGCAGCCCGTGCATTGCCCCTCCCCCCACTAGCAGAGCGGAGCTCTGTAAGCCTGCTCTGGTAAGTTTTAAACTTCAAAGCATCTTTTAACTGTTTGACTGAAATATTGCCATATACTTTGAAAGTGTAAACACGTTACTCTATATGTGCGTGCAACCATAGCTAAGAAAGTTTGGTGATCCAAATGGAAAACGCGAATGCCTATAAAACTGCTTGCTATTGTATTTAGGGAGCCTCAAATAGCTTTTAGGCTAACCGTATGCATACGGCAGCTGTTACGAACACTGGTCATAGGATTAAATAATGCTGACGTTGTTCCGTGATTTCGTGGTATTTGTAGGAGTTTTATTCAGCGACCACCAGTCTGACGTTTGGTGCTTATAATGCCGCAAGCGAACGCAGGTCATGTGATCAACCGAACAGCTAATCATAGCTGGACAGGGTGGGTTTTAATTCTCATCTCCATAAATATATGTAGTAGTAAAAGGCTAAAAATCAACAGTTTGATAGCTGATAGTTTCTCGTCATTGTGGAGAGCGCAGTTCATGGTTGCATACGTTCATGGTTGTTAACTGGAATTTTCATCAGCGAAGAAAATTAAGAAATTCGACGCTAAGCACTTAGCTCAGAGCAGTTCCCAAATGACTTTAATGTGACCCGAGAAGTGTTATTTTGTAAGTTTTGTCAACATTTCCGTTCATTAAGAGCGCAAAGGTACATGCACTCTAGTGATGTCCAGTTCGTGAACAAATCGTTCTTTTGAACTGTTTTTTTTCAGTGAACGACTTGAATCAGTACACCTAATCGGACTGAATCGTTTAAAACGTTTGTGTCTCGAGACAGTAATGATCCACAAGTTACTCACTTTCAGATGTGCTCGACAGTCATTCAGATTCTAATTAAGAGAGAGTAATCCGTAGAAGCTCTCCCCAACAGTATCACTGACTGAACCGACACATGGTGAATTTTGTTATACTGAGCATGCGCAACAAACATACTGGTATTCCAGAGTCACCGATAAAATGAATACCTGAATCAAGAACGGTTTCTATCGGACGCGTCCGACTTGATGAGCCGTTAATACTGCGCATGTGTTACTGAAAGGAACAGGTTGCTGCATTTATGGAGTCACCAGTTCACTGATTTGAGAACAGTTTCTATCGGACGCGTCCGAAGAACTAAAGAACTGTGGATGCTGAGCAGCATGCGTGAGCCAAACAGTACGGACATCAGTGAGTTGCTGTGCTAATACTGTAGCCTACTGAACTAAGATGATTGACAGACATAAAGTAAGTTTATTTAATTTTACCATAAAACTTACGCGAAATATGCATGGTACAGCTAATTATATTAAACACAGTTTTGACTAAAATGTATTTGTTAGGTTTGTGTGCAGATTATATTTTAAGTTGTTATGAGCTTGATCATGATTTCTGTTAAAAGTTTTTGAATGTGCTTTAGTTGGACAACTAAATAATAATAAATCAACCATACACGACTTTACTTGAATTTTTTTATGCATTTTACCCACCTGGATGATAGAATTAGATGCGAATGACGTCATTACGTAAAGTACGTTAAAGAACTGGTGAATCGGATTTTTGAACCAGTTCTTTGAAACGAACTGTCCGAAAGAACTGATTCACAAAAAAAAGAGTCGGACTTCCCATCACTAATGCACTCTCTCATCCATGTCTCTCTCACTGCATCTCTCTCACGTGCACGCGCTCTACTATCTGACCGAAGTCCGAACACAAATCGTCATGTATTTGTTCAGTTTTATGCGTTTCAAGCGAGCTGAGGCAAACTAACTATCCCTCGCATTTATTATCAGACCCTAGGGTGTGTGAGGTACGAAGTGGGGCAATGCATGTTATTCACAATTCTTTTTAAGTTGTTTTTTGATCAGTATTGCTGTTTACATTTCCCTTGTCTTCTTATGAAAGACATTTGCTCCACAAGAGATTAAGTGAAGTGCACTAAAACTTAGACCTAAGCATTAAATGGGTTGTAAATAGGTGGGTACTTTCAAGGAAAAAGTACAGTGTTCCCCTTGTTATGCTGCTTGGTTGCTGCTACTGTGTGCAATAGTGTACTTATTTTATTTATGCTTAGTATTTTCAGCAGCACTGAATTTTCTTACTTGTTCTACCTCACCTGTTTTTACTATTTGTTAAATATAGTTCAATAAATGTTCCTTTTTTAAATTAAGAGTTGTAACATTTGGTTTTATCATTGTGTCATTTTTATGATGTGAACTGAATGAGCAAAAGCAGTATCGGCTCCAAAAATGAAAATCGGCAGCCTGTATCGGTCATCGGCTAAGGCTGATGGAAAAAAATCGGCATCGGCACAAAAAAAATCCATATCGGTCGATCCCTACTGTAAAGCCGTTTTGAGATACAGCTGTTCTAGCATGATATGTGGTATTTTATGACCAAATAACAACATGCAAAAATAAACATGACTCTTTTTACCTTTGTGGGGATCACAAGTCGAATCCAGTCTGTTTCAGATTATCCAATGACCATTTTTGTCCACAAATGCGTATAATCCGTGAAATATAGATTGTTTACATCAGATTTCGCATGAATGTCTGGTAATACAATATAATATACAATCTGAAGACTATTTACATCGTAACATGTAAGGGTATATGAGATTACACTCCGTTAAACACATGAACCCGCCTTCACGTTTGTATTTAAAATAGTGAGGTAGTATAATAGATCATCCAAACAGCGCCGTCGAAAACGTGACGTCCTTTAGAGATGATACCAATCGCTCGCTCGTTCCTCCATCAGCCAATAACTTCATGGATAACATTGATAGACAAAGCATGTAGCCAATTATATAAAGAATACAACGATCTCTGTGTAACTTCTGTGTGTTTGGACACATGCTGTGCTGCAAGAACTTACATAGAGATGGCGTCAAAGTACCGCGAGAGCGAGTCGAAATTAAACTACTCCGTAAGATTTCTTGAAGAGCTCTCGCGGTACTTTGACGTCATCCGACTGCGGCGCCGCATAAAGTCAGTGACGCGGCTAACGTACGATGCGGCTGACTGTTATTTGTTCCACCCCAGCTTCTTTTATTTTTCTTTTGTTTTGTGCGCCCCAGCTTTACAGTCTGGGGAGATGCACGCTATAAGTTAAAAAAAAAAAAAAACTTAGCAAACATGTCTGAGGAACAGGGCAGCCGCGTCACTACAGTCACATGACTTCACGCTCGAGCCGGAAGAGAAGACAATAGAGCTGTGTCCCAATTCAAGGGCTGCGACCTTATTCACCTTATTTTTCACGACAACAAGGGCGGCGCCATTTCGCTCATTTTGTCAACGTGCTTCCGGCCGCATAGATGAGCAGCTGAGGCAGTGGCTGAAGGCGACGTGTTAAACTTAAAAAGCTCACTTAAGCGCCTTTATGTTTGTTTCTTACCAATTTTAACGGACGGGAAGCCGACTTAGGAACACCCTTTTCCCAAGTAATGGTTCGACAACGATGTTCCGGTAACTTTAAACCACGTCGGGTGTTGAAAAGGAGGTCAGTTTCAGGTAAGCTATCTTCGCTAAATACTGCGGTAAAGTTGGTTTGATATTCAGGCATTCGGACTTTTGGGTTCAATAACTTTGTTAATATGCATTTAATAGTGAAAATTTCATCAGATTACACCTACCAATCAAAATGTGCATATTTTACAAGGCGATTAAGTCAGCAGCCATATCACCCTGTAGCCCAAGACAGCCTGCCCACTGAAGCTAAGCAGGGCTGAGCCTGGTCAGTACTTGGATGGGAGACCACCTGGGAAAACCAGGTTGCTGCTGGTAGAGGTGTTAGTGAGACCAGCAGGGGGTGCTCACCCTGTGGTCTGTGTGGGTCCTAACCCCCCAGTATAGTGACGGGGACACTATACTGTCAAAAAAGCACCATCCTTCAGATGAGATGTTAAACCGAGGTCCTGACTCTCTGTGGTCATTAAAAATCCCAGGATGTCCTTCGAAAAAGAGTAGGGGTGTGCCCCGGCATCCTGGCCAAACTTGCCCATTGGCCTACTAATCATCCCTCATACTAATTGGCTATATCACTCAGTCTCCTCTCCACTAATAAGCTGGTGTGTGGTGGGCGTTCTGGCGCAATATGGCTGCCGTCGCATCATCCAGGTGGATGCTGCACATTGGTGGTGGTTGAGGAGATTCCCCCATTCATATGTAAAGTGCTTTGAGTACTGAGAAAAGCGCTATATAAATGTAACTAATTGATTAATTAATTAAAAAGTCGCGGTTTTTAAGTTTACAATTCTTACAGCATATCAAGTGCTTTGTTTCTTGCATATCGGGGATAAAGTCATTACAGAAATATACATGCATGTTTGGGTTTATACAAACGTTATACCATCCACACTTGTGTGCATCACAGTGATAATCAGACAACTATTATAACTATTTGCATTAGATGAAGATTTTTTTCTGCCACTGTGTTGTGTTGATTTATTAATGTCATAAAGAAGTTCAATAGGTTTGGAAAAGATGGACTGAGTGCTCCAATGAAATCCTATTTTGGACCATACAGAACAAGTTACACCCCAGTTTTTTGAGTTCTTATCTGTTTTTGTTAAGTGTAATGAAGAGTTGTGATCATTATAATAAAACGTAACAGTGTTCTTCATGTGTTAAATGTTGAATGACAGGGTATACCATCTTTTATATTTTCTTGTTGTATGAGATTTTCTTTATTTATTACATTAAACTCTCACAGTATTAACTGTTGTGTTGTGCATTAATTTATGATTTGATTTAGGGATGCACCGATGGGATTTTTTTGGGCCGATACCGATTTAAGCAGACAACTTCTGGCCGATACCGATGCCGATACCGATATTAAAAACTTGTATACAATACTATACAGTTGGTCTATTAGCTAGTTTATTTCTGCATCAAATTATTTTTACTGAACATGGATTGTATCTAATTAACATTCAACTGACCAACATAATAAGAGGCACAAATTAAGCTTAAACAAATATAATAAGACAACATGACAACCTTCAAAGGTGGTTTTTGCTATTCAGCATTTCTTTTATTAACAACATTAACAAATTTTTTACATATAATGGATTTCTTTAATAAACATAAATAATACCAGTGCTATTGCTTTAAACAGAGTATAAATATTGCTACTTCAAAAAAGTTGGACTTCTTGCCCCACTAAAGTGCAGTCTGTTTCTTTTATTGTCCCAAGACATTTGAGCCAGCTCAACAAAGGTTTTCTGTCGGTGCTTAAGTATAGTGCACACTAGGGCTGGACCAGAATGTTCGAATATTCGTTCCGTTGGTTGACATTCGATTTTCAGTTTTAAGATTCGAATATATATATATTTTACAGCGTTAATGCAGAGCTTTTGCCAAGCAGGAAGTGCGCTTTACGCTCCAGCTCTATAGGTGGCGCAGAGAGACCAACATCCATAGCCAACAGCATCAAACGCCACCAGTAGAAGAGATCAGAAAGAGATCAGCCGTTTCTCAATATGCATTCTTGTCTGTACTTGCGTTCTTGTGGACTTGTGAAACATCATCAGTCGCGGCCCAAGTACTGTTCCAATTCAAAGTTCGCATCAAGCCCAAGTTCACATAAAATCCTCGGATGTGTTCTTGATCCGCCCATTTTATCGAGGATGCATCAGAGGAGACTTGTGTGGACTTATGACAGCGAAGTTTCCCAGAATGCATTTTGCGTCAGGAGTTCGTTCTTCCGAGTCTAAACTTGCAAGTTCGAACTACGAAGGACACAAGTCTGAGTTTGGCGTACTTGGTATTGAGAAACGGCTATCGCCTCCAACAGAAAGCGGGCTTCCTGCTTTGGCATTCACGCTAATAGTGTTGTAAATAACGTTCAGTTTCTTCACAAGACATCAATATGTCACACGGAGTTATGGGGGATTACTTTTGTATTAGATATACATGTTTAAAGTGGCGAATCGGTTGACTTGCATGACGGAGCACTGGGGTTTCTGCAAAATATCTTCTTTATTGTTCTACTGATGAAAAACATATTGGATGGTGTAAGTGTAAGTAAATAAACTTGATTTTGAAAGTATGCTACCGTTTTATTACAGTTTGTTGAACTTCATTCATTCGTTCATTTATTTACGTTGTTTTATTTAAAAGGCCTAAGTTACCCTTTACGTTATCAGTAATTACTATGCTTCTAATTTCTGATACGGAAGTGTTTGTTTGTTAGAAAAATGTTAGGCTAACGTTACCTTATTAAAAGTATTGCTCGTGTTTTGTTTCACTAATGCTGTTCTCGCAGCACGCGTGACAGGCACGCCGCTACATACGCACACAGATTCCTGCCTTTATTAAAGAGAAACATATGTTCAGCCCCTCCTTCCGAAGCTTTGAATATTTGATTTGATTTCTACTAGAGCTTTGAAGCTCAAAAAATGGTATTCGGAACAGCCCTAGTGCACACCCAAACATTAAATCATTTTAATTGAACAACAGACATGCAATTCGTTGACTTTATGCGGTTTATTAATAAACAGTCGGTATCGGCCTTTCTCGTGCTATTGCCGATATGCAGATGGTTTCAGATTCATCAAAAATCGGCCGATAAATATCGGTGGTCGATGCATCGGTGCATCACTAAATTTGATTATTTGATATTTACAGTGTTTCACTGTCCATGGCACTGAACTCATCATGTTATTGACTACACAGAAAGCATGTCATCAAACAGAATGTTTATTTAATTATCATTCAATTCTAACTAATGAAGAAGTTTATTTTAATCCTAATCTACATGAATATGAGTTTACCATTATAATCACATGCAATTTGTTTACCATGAAGTTATGCATTATTTGTGTCATGTGTTATGCTGTGTGTGGGTCAGGAGTTTGTTTGACATGGGATTGCTATTGCAACCCAGCTGTGTTTATTCATGTTTCATGTCAAAGGGCACAAAGGGTTTAAGTAAGTGAATAACCTAGGGTCAAATAGGTCATGGGAAGGAGACACTGGTCTGAGGAATGTCATGTGGTTCTTCAAGTTACAAGCCTGAACAGAAACATATTGTTTGAACCAGGGAGGGGAGAGAACCAAAACCTATATATTTACCAAGCCATGGCTCAGAGAGTCAGACTGATTTGAGGATCCTCCCAGGACTACACTCTGGTTCTGGGGGGATTCACCAGGGCGGCCTCGGCTTCTTATTTGACCGGAAAATAAAAGTCTATCTCTTGAAATCAAAACCTTAGACTGAAGATTGTTGCATTTGAGGAAAAGGAAAACCACAACATTTGGTGCCGAAACCCGGGATAGAAAAGAGCTGGACAGTCGCACCACCTGAGCGAACCTGACGAGCAACACAAACAGCGTATGGCCATATACTAAAGGGTAAGCACTTTTTGCTTATTTATTAGGTTTGTGTTGTTTGCCAGAATTTGCTCCAAGTGGTGAGAAATTTAAGCTCTTCTAAATTTAAGAACCATATATGTGAACTGGGTTTTGATTTCAAGGGTACAATCTAACTAAGGCATGCATGAATCTGTATTAAATTACTTTTGCTTTGATGATCAAGGTGAATTGAAACAGATTTTAAATGAAGAGAACGCGTAAGAGTTGCCTATATCTGTGGTTGTAAATGTATGATATAGAAGTCTGTGCCTGTGGTCGGAGGTGCAAGGTCACAGAGGTCAATGTCGTGTGGTTGGAAGTGTTTATCGATATTGACAGTATACCGTGTAAAAGTGGTATATTTTATTGTTTTAGTTAACGACCATGTTGATGGAGATGTAATGGTCATTCGATTGGGGTATATAAGGTGATATCAAGAGGTGGCATACAAGGTTTTATGTATGAAAATATATGTACTCTGTGTGTTTGAATTTTGAGTGTGTATGCAGCTGCATTGTGTGAGTGAGAGAAATATGAATTTGCATCTGGTAAGCAGGGAGAGACTTTCCCTTGAGCAGTCTCTGCAGGCTGTTAAGGGGGGTTTAATTGCTTTCCTGTGAGGGTAGGGTGAATGACTACTGGGTTAGAGTGTGGAATAATGAGCCCTAAAAAAATAAAAATAAATAAAGTGTTTGACATAAATGCTAATTGGTTATTACTGAAAAATGATTTGGTTAATAATTTGGTTTATAGGTTATCAAACATACATTTGAAATTTAAGGTTTGGTAAAAACAATTGACACCAGATGGGACATCAAAAAGAGCACAGAACCTGAGACCACAGCTGGCTTTCTCGATGGGCAATGCAATCAGGTGGCCACCTAAAGAGATGAGCAGCTTTGCTTGTTAAAAGATTGTATTGTTCACCTGAGATGGCTCGTGGTGGTCAAAACTCACAAATGCTCTTCCAAATTTAGGAATAAAAAGGCAAATTAAAGATTATTAGATTAAATGATAAGAATAAAGGGTTTCATTTTCAAAAGGAATGTGTGCTAGGACGGATGATGGTTTATTGTGTGAATGAGTTTTTATTTTGTCATTGAGTGGCTTGGATAAAGATTTAATGTTAAGTTGAGAAGACGCCTAAGAAGTTTCACGAAAGAGTCGTGAGGAACCTGAGTGTTACCGTGTCGAGGCAGACACGTTGGGGTTCGGAGAGAAGAGTACTCAAATCCTGTAGGTCAGGTACGGTCTATGTGTTATTTGTCTTGTTGTTTTGGAACGCCCGGGCTGATGAGAGATATTGTTTTTGTTTTATTTGTCATGTCGGATTGGTAAATTGTGTAAGTGAATCTTTTCCACGTTGATGGAAGTGTAGTGGAAAGATGAACTTGGCCAGGTATTCTAGATAGAGTTGTTTTATTTTATTTGTGTGAGAATGTAATGTGTCTGTGATGTAATGAGTCTGTGTGAGCAGGTCTGAGATGGAAAGAGTGGGGGCTGAGTGAGTAGTGGGTGTGTCTTTCTCCTGTGGCTCTAAAGAGGGCACAGAGAGGTGTTGTGTTACAGGAGTGAATGGTTGTTTAAAACTATAAAAAAGGGAATAAAGTTTAAAGGATGTGAATATGAGTAAGAATATGAGTATGGATAAGAGACAGTTATAAATGCTGGGTATTAAAGATTAGATTTGAAGACATTGTGGTTCTGAGGTATTGTAGCAAAAAATATTAGTTATTACAGTGAAGTATACAGCTACTTCTAGAAATTAAATAATTCATTTAAATGATTGATTAAAATAAAATATTGTGCTCAATAGGAAAGATTGCTTGTCCAAAAAAGGACAGATGTTGGTGATGGTATTTGACATTATTTGACAAAACATTACAAAATATTATAAAGGAAATTTTATTTTAAAGACACATTGGAAATCTAAGTAACTATTTGGAGAATATATAAATTGGACAAATAAAAACAATACGTTTGTGAAGTGGTTAAATGAGAAATAATTATAAAATATAAGGTGTGTTATATTGCAAAGAAAAGATTATGGCAGTCACATTGATGGAAAAATAAGGATTAAACAACTGTTGTGTGGAGAATTAGAAAATAGAATAATTGGATGTTCAAATGAGGAAACATTTGATGTGGCATCGTGTGAGGAGAAATACAACTAAATAAAAATATAAACTAATAATAAGATAAGAGGAGATAATTCTTAATTCTTAAAAAAAAACAGACAAAGAAATGCTCAAAGGGAGAAAGAGAGAGAGAGAGAGAGAGAGAGAGAGAGAGAGAGAGAGAGAGAGAGAGAAAGGGTTCTAAATGGTCACCAGATTTGACCTGTAAAGGTCAACTCTTATTGCTCGAGGGAATTGTGGGATTAAGCAAAATCTAGCAGAAAGACAGAGGTGAAGCTTTAAAAGAAAAACAACAAATTAGAGAAAAAAGAGTAGATACCAAGTTATTAAAGGTGGAAATAAAGATGAAAAATTAAAAAGGACAGAAAAATTATTAAAAGGTGAATGACACAGATAAATTATATAAAGAAAAAAAAAGATTTAACAAAATGAAGAAGAGTCTTCATCTGATGATTAAAGGTGGTCACAAAATACATTTTATTTTAAATTGAAAGGCAATATTTTGCAATGGGTTAAGTTAAACCTTGAAAGGCTGAAAGCTCTCATCCTTTGACATTCAAGAAAGTGACTAAAAAGCTGGCAAGAAACAGACAATGAAAAACTGTGTGTGACATCAAAGTGTTGGAGTTGCAAAGAGAGGAGTAACTCATAAACTGGACTGAGAACACATTCTATTTGAATGGGACTATAATTGATCTCAAGCAGTGAAGGGGGCACTGCATATGTTCAGAGACAATTACAAGGATGAAACACCAAAAAGACTGAGTGGAGTCCAGAAGGAGACTCACAAAGACAATAATTTTCTTGGAGACAAGAGAAAAAGTGGACACTGAACTCTCCATCTTCATACAAGCCGTTGAGTGAAAAAGGGGAAAGAGTAAACAGCCGTTCAATGTTTAGCAAAAGACCCTGTTACTATAGGGACACAGACAATCTTTATGAGAAAATCAGCTAGACAAATTTAAAGGCTGATCAAGAACTTATGTTGTTAGGTGTGACTACCTGTTCTGAAATCAAATCAGACTCCTATTAATCTGACAGGAAGAAATGCATAATGAAAATTTGGGGTTTTTGAATTTGGTATTCTACAGAGGAAGGTAGAACTCCAATGAAGGTACTAAGCTAAAAAGCAAATATAAATGGCATAGAACAGCTATGGCAGAAAGGAAAATAAAATAGATAAAAGAAATAAATTTAAATAACACCATAGGTAAACAAGAAAAAAGCTGTGAGAATAGAGAAAAGAAATAACAAACAAACTTAGCATTTCAAGCACATAAATCTAAATGGTATCTAGTGTACAATTTAAACCTCTGGGGTCTAAGGGGTTTTTTGGGCCCTGGGGAAGTTTTGACATGCACTGACATTTGTGCTTTTTTCAGTTGCTTAAAAACATATTAATGGCAAAAGTCTCATAACACTGCGTTCAGCACAAACTGGGCTACAATATCATATAATCAACATGTATGTACATGTTTGTATTTTTGAGAGAAAAATGTTTATGCGTGGTTTTTGAAAAAGCAAAAATTTTAAGTCACTGATATAAGTCCACAAAACTAATTCTAAACATGTTTTCCCAAGACTTTTCAAAACAGGATCTAGTAGTCTAGAGTTTTTTCTTCAAAATGATGGGAAAATCATTCGGCCTACTCGTTCACATAAAGCAAGATATTGATTTACAATTTCTAAGACACTTTTGCTTGGGAAAGGCTGTATGCGTGGAGGCGGGAAAGCTCCTGAATAATCAATGATTGACAGCTGAGAGACAAAAGGGTTGCATAATGAGCCACATGAGCCTTGTGGGGATGTTCAACAGGAATGTAACTTTCTCTGTAGTAAAACCATGATGGTTTACTTTTCAATTTAAATGTAAATACACACACAATATATATATATATATATATATATATATATATATATATATATATATATATATATATATATATATATATATTACATTAATTTCACATGTAGGCTATAAGTTACCTTTTAAAAACCATAGTAGCCTAATCAAAGTGAACACAGGGTTTGTGTGCAGCAAAAAGCTCAAAAGAACAACTGCCTATCGTTGTTTGGACTCTTAGTTGTGTTTTTGTAATCATTATATCATTATAGTAAAAAACACAACAAGGGACAAGCATGATAAACTTGCACGACAAACTTGCTCAATGTTTGTTTACAGCCGCCGCCATTACCTCACGTGTTGCTCATGAAAGCAGTCGGCTTGTTCGACTTCATGCGGCGCCGCACAGATCGACAGCCGGGCGACGTCAAACCACCCCGAGAGCGATCCGCGAAATCATATGGAAGAGTTTGCTTTTAAATCGCTCTCGCGAAACTCCGACGTCACCCGGCTGCCGGTTCCCGCGGCGCCGCACTAAGTCGAACAAGCCTATTAACTTATGTGTGCACATGCGAGTGATCCTGTGTTTAATAAACGTGCTGTGCGGAGATATATGCTTAGACGCAACTAAATAAGGATTGTACTGTTTGCAGTCGCGTATTTTATAAGAATACCAAAAACCGTGTCGATTTCCTGACTCGCGTGTTTGTGCATGCGTTTCCCATCGCGTGAACTGTTTGACGGAAGACAAAGAAAACACTCGCGTCTGGAGATAGTGACACACATACGCAAGTAAATAAGGATTGTACTGTTTTCAATCGCGTATTTTATAAGAATACCAAAAACCGCGTCGAGTTTCCTGACTCGTGTGTTTGTTTATGTGTGTTCCCCTCGCGTGAAATGTTTGACGGAAGAACAATGAAAACACTCGCGTTTGGAGATACTGACACACATACGCAAGTAAATAAGGATTTAGATGTCATGTTTTGGTGCAATCGGATGAAACAACAGGGAATGGAGAGACTGGGTTGTGGACTGGATTGCGTATCCATTGACTGCAGGAGGCACAAGTTATGCATATGGATGTCTCTGCTCATTCACTTCAATGGCGCGGGGGCGTGGCGATCTCTTCTCATTACAGATAATCAGGTAACATTAGAAAGACGGTCCCTCTCCTACTTCTCATACAGTTTACACCGAATGACAATATATGTTTTCGATCTCACTTACATCATTTAAAAGCTGACATTCCAAGCATTATGTAGACATTTATCTTTTGTTTATATGACATGTATTCGTGAAGTTACAGTTAATTTTCTGACGCGTTTCTGAAATGGCTTCACTGAGGGAAAGAGAACAAAACGCGCATCATGTTTATTTTCTTAATTTTGCGAAAAGCACAACATTCTGTTTTTATTGGGAGTGGACAGAAAAAAAACTAGACACTTTAACGTTTTAAATGATGTATAAGTCATATCTGTATGTCCAAAATCAGCAGAGTTATCTAAGTCTCTTTACGGAGTGATTGAAAAATAAAGAGTTGGCGGCGCCCGCGCCGCAGCCAACCCCAGAGTGTTAAGAGCAATTAATGACAAGAATATATTGATGTTCCAAAACCCACATACTTTGCTGACAAGTGTTTCTCCATTTGCTAAACATTTTAACTGTGAATTATGATTTTCATAAGAAGTAGATACTTGCATTTACGTATTTAATTATAAGGGAAAATATTATACAGGTTTAGAATGGATGAACCACCATTCCAACCAGTGCCGTTCCTAGATGCTGGGGGGCCCTAAGCAAAGCTTTGTGAGGGGCCCTCTGTCAGTGCATTCAGACCCTGATAGCACACATGCATCTTGAAGACGTCTATTTGATGTCTGCGTTTACATCTGCAAGATGTCTTATTTAGATTGTTTTCTCATCTGCAATACGTCTGTGAGACGTCTCCTAAAAGATGTCATATAGACATATTGAAGATGTCTGCAAGACGTTTTTGATTTAGAATGTATGTAAAGCAGCTCTTTTCCTTTATAAGATGTTTTACACACCAGATGTATTCCAGATCTCCAGATCTTTACCAGACATCTTACAGACCTACCTGTGCTATCTGGGTAAAACCCAGTCAATGTTGCTGTTAGTTAGTTGTTAACTAACCACATAGTGTCTTTTTTTTAACATATTTTAATAAAAATCTTGCTATTATTTTGTAAAAAAAAGTGTAAAATGTTTCGCCACATCTGCTTTTACACTATTTTGACCAGCAGGGGTCGCCAGCGTGTGTGGGTTTCGAACGGCTTCGAAAAACTGAATCAATTTTCGAAGCAATTGGTTCAATTGATTCGAAGCTTCGAAAAGCTTCGTTTCTCCCATCACTACAGGATGTGACTTATATAGTGCTGCGTCCGAAAACTCAAGGCAGTGACTCGTTGCCTTGCTGCCTCATGAGGAAATGACTTCGGAGGCATGAAGGTAGCTCAGAGAAAGACTTTCGGACACACTTCTAAGGCAGCGTGTTTGAAATTTAAACAGAGAGCGCCTTTGTGATAACTAATCACATATTTGAAAACTACAATACTAATGTCTCGCTAGAAATGCAATTAAAAGGTGTAAAAAGTGAAAATATACCTTTATTTACACTAAATTTGTGGTCCAGTCGCGTCCTTGGCCGCCATTTTATTTTTTCGAACTCGACTGGACTCGACCAATCACATTCTTAATGTACGTCCACGCATAGGTATCTCAGGAGACAGGAAGTAAACCAAACATTGAATTCGGACATGCCTTGATGCCTTGCTGCCTTGGAAAGCTGCCTCAGAAGGCAGCAATTTAGAGTTTTCGGACGCAGCCTACAAGAACAAACAGGAAGTGAGAAGTGAAACATGGCAGGATGTATATCAAAATAAAAGCCAGAACAGAACAGGATGTCAAAATAAAAGTCCAAAATACAAAAATACACAGAATACAAGAAAACACAGAACAAAACCTTACAGAAATATATCTGTAACACTGTTACAGATCAAGTTACTGATGCAATCAGGTGTTAGTGCACCTGTCCCTCATACACACGCATACGTTTTCATGTCTGTTATTAGGTTTGTTCGAGCGTTTTGTCATTACAACAGACTTGCACATGTTAATTGACCATAGTTGTTTTTTTTTTTTTGTAAATGTAACCACTTCTTTTTTTAAAATATACGTAGATTCACATGATCAGACTTTAAGGCGTCCATTGCATGTTCATAATTAGAGGAAAGACAGCGCGCTGGGTCGTCTCAAGGCTACAATAGGCAATCGACTACCCCCAGCATTTGGGAAAACAATTATTTATAGAGTATGTGACGTCGATCTTCTTCTTAGAATCTCCACCCACAAAGGCCGTTCCCCTCGTCAATCTGACTCCATCACCACACCCAATTTCAGCCTGCCGGCGAAGATAGACACACACAGACAAAGAAAAAACTGTTCTCCGCTCATCCCTGAGAGCCATGCAGTCCGTCACTTTCTCCCCAGTACTCCTCCACTTCACATATGATTGACTACACATAGCATATTATAATGCTTTCTTAAAAAGAAATCATTAATAAAACATTCATTTATTCATAAAAAACATAAGCTGTAAGATGAAAGTGATTATTATGTAAAACACATTTCAATATCATGACATCATTTCATTATTCGTAAAATTGGTTATATGAATAAGGCACACATTAACTTCTTTAGATAGATAAACACATATTAAATCTTTTACTGCAATATTACTTCTAAGCAAAACACTTTAATCATTAATAAAAAAACCATCTGTTAGGGAAGAAAACACACACACACACAAAGAACAAGCCCAGGAGATTCTGTTCTTCAAGGTTAAGCTGCCATCCCCCATTAGGTTATTCTGTATGCAACCTTCATTTCATTGGTTAATACACATTTATCAAAGACAACATCATATCTTTATTACATCAATTATTCAATGATTAATACTGATTAAGTAAGAAATATATTGCATATTTTATCCTGTGAATATTAAAGCATTAGTTAATACATGGTTGTCTGTTTGCTTTTTCCTCTGCTTCACTCTCATTGGTAGTTGCTCCCAAAAGTCCTTCATCAAGTTGAACTTTCCTCAACGTTGTGGCATAGCTGGACATGCCCACTTCCTGTTGTCGATGGTCACAGTTGCTCATGTTGCTGAATGGGGCAAAGCTTCCATTGGAATGAACGAGATTGTGTTGCTAGTCGCTGGCGGTGTACAAGCAGCATACGTGTGTGTCTTTAAAAATATATCAAATGCAAATTACCTGATCTAACATTCCCAGCTACAGAGGGCATCCTTTATTCAGTCCCTAATGCAGAGGGTTGGAGTGTTGATCCACCTAACATGAGGGATAAAAGAGCGTTTGTTAGCATAATGAGAAAGAAAACAGAAACACATTATTAGTGGCATTTAAAGACATAATATAACACTTGTTAATACTACATTTTCTGTTCAATCCATAGAGCACTCGTTTTGAGTCCTGAGACCCTGGGGTGACCACCGTGAACAAATACAGAGTAAGTTACCTAAAAAAAACAATAATAATATTTATTTATAAAAAGTTCTTATAAAAAAGCATCATCATTTACTCAGATGAAGTGTTACCTTACCAACATGTTCAAGGAAGGTGCAGGTCTGATGATCCATCCAACATAAAAAAAACAGTAAATTTATACTTAGTTACATCTGTTGTAAAACAGACAAATGCAGTTATAAGAATTTTACCTAAACTACACACCTATTTTATTCTTAAGTTTAAATAAATCAAAATAATGCATTTAATAGTAAAAGCATTTTAAAAGCTACACTCCTAATTCATTTATCTTTGCTATTGCAGCTGCAAAAAGGCAGTCTTGACGGTTATAGGATGAATGCAAATAAAGACTGACCACCTGACTTCAGCGGTCCAGTCTCTTGTGGGAAGCAGGTGTTTGTTACCCCAAATACGGATGAAGAGTGACGAAGAGGATGATGACTTTTTTCTCAAACATCATCTGAAGATCTTGACAGGCTGGAGACAAAATTAACAGACTGAGGGTTTATACAAAGAATCTTACTCAGGCAATATTAAAGATAAGATATTTTTACAAAATGTTCTTTTCATTGTTTAGGATGATTTTATGTAGAAAACAATACATCACAAAAAAGACTTTAGCTGGGTTTTCACAGGCAGTGCCTTACACACACACTAACCACAATTATAAACGCAACACTAACACAGATTTAGACAGATTTGTGAATAATATTTGAGAGAAATAGGCCTTTTGGGGACATAGAAAATATTTAAGTTCAGCTCATGAAATGAAAAATGGGGGCAAAAAATGTTTTAACAAGTGCAATACAAATATCAACCATAATACTGATCGTTTAAAAAAAAGTAAGCCACTATATCTTTCTAGAATCTTACACAAGACTCAGTTACATGAACGATCAAAGGTGGGCGAAATATCAATATTAAAGCATGAATAACTGTTATCAACCCAATTTCAAGGTATTATTTAAATGATCCCACACCAAACAGTTTATTATTTAAATGCATTATTACTACATACCTTAAGCATGTGTTCCACGCCTTTCTTCTTCTTGGCTTTGCGAGGTCAAGCGGATGTTGTTATGTAGAATCACGACCTTGACGTAAAGACGCACATCCGTAATTTATTTAACAATGATAACACTTTCGGGTAATTTTATCTTCTAGATCCTAATTAAAGAAAGAGCAGCCTATCACGATTATTTCCTGGTAATTTTTTGAAATGTTTTATTTTAGAATGGAGATTAATAAAGCAGACGCGGAAAGGTTTTGATTATTTTAAATATGTTATGTTTATGTTGTTGTTTTCGCATACTGTCATGTAAAAAATATATTTAAAGAGAAATGAATGAAAGTTTTCATTGTTTAATTTGAATAAATGTATTTTATAAAATCAACAACTGCCTGTTTTAAGATCAATTGAAAATGCTGTTTTAATTACTTAATATCGATGACACAGCTTGCATGTGTAGATGTGTGTAGAAATAATTTGCTGTAGTTTAGGGCAATTCCATTTGTTAATGAGGGATCTTGTAATCTTACAAACATCTGGGAAAGAGCGGCTTACCGTCTTTCTAAGCTCTTCTAAAGATCTGGGAAAGAGCGGCTCCGCATCTTTTAAAGCTCTTCTTAAGATCTGGGAAAGAGCGGCTCCGCATCTTTTAAAGCTCTTCTAAAGATCTGGGAAAGAGCGGCTTGCCGTTCTAACATCTTGTAAAGATCTGGGAAACGGCGGCTCGCCATCGTTCTAAATAACATACATCTTATAAAGATCTGCTGGGTGTCTTGCAAACAGCTGGGTCGGACGTCTCGGCGACGCCTTCCAGATGAGCAAACGCCCTAAATAATACGTCTTCCAGACGAAAAACAAGACATCGCGCGCAGACATCTCCGCGACGTACGTGTGCTATCTGGGATGTGTGTATATATAGAAATATTTTCTATTAATTTCACAAGTATACCTTTAAAAACCATAGTAATCATAGTAAAGGTACTGTTTTGGCCATTGTAAAAATGAACACGGGGTAGTGTTTGGTTGGCCAGCGAGAGTTTTACTTTTGTGCAGCAACAAAATAAAAACTGCCTATCGTTGTCTGGACTCTTATTTGTGTTTTTGTAATCATTATAGTAGAAACACAACAAGGGACAAGCGTGTAAAAACTTATCAATGTTTGTTTACAGCCGCCGCCATTACCTCGCGTGTTGATCATGAAAGCAGTATGTGAGCACACGCGAGTGATCCTGCGTTTAATAAACTTGCAGTGCGGAGATATGCGCTTAGACGTAACTAAATAAGTATTGTACTGTTTGCAATCGCGTATTTTATAAGAATACCAAAAACCGCGTCGAGTTTCCTGACTCGTGTGTTTGTTTATGTGTGTTCCCCTCGCGTGAAATTGTGAGTATTTGGAGTCGCATAGGCCTACTGCTTGCTCCATCTCCAGCAAAGATGAAAACATCCCAAGAAAAAGGACTCATTCACACAGCATTCCTCATTTTACCACCTCAACACATTTTACACAGACAACACAGCATCTGGAGGACGTATATGATCCTCACCAGTGTTATTTATTGTGTGTTTTTTGTCCTGTGTGTGTCTAATGATAATAAAAATATATAATTGAACTTTGAAGGATAAAGCAAAACAATTTACTATAAAGTTATCTTAAGCAATGGCAGCTTCATAAGACTTAACAGTGTTATCAAAGGGGCTCACAAACAAATAATAATGCGTATGGGTTGACCTGTGAAAACTTAATATTAAACTCGGTTGTAATATGTAATATACCTGTACATGTTTTTTTTTCTTTTTAAAACCACATTTACACAACTTAAAAAGTCCTAATGTTTAACCCTGCAATGATTTTGAATGCTAGACTTTGTAAATAGGTTTGTTTTCCTGGCCATGAACTTACAAAACCTGCAAACCTGCCTTGAAGAACATAACCTTTTTTACTGGACTAAATAAATCAACAATCACGTAAGTAAAATGCATTAAATGATTTTTCTGTGATTAGTTATGTGTGTAGATCATGTAGATTTTAAGATAAAGCTGAATGTTTTGATTATATTAGATTTTGAGCTTGTTATGTCAACCCAGACAGCAATTTAGCTCTTACCGACGTTGGGGCGCATGTACTTGCCCGACATAAAGTGCCTCGGTGAGATGTCTTATGGAGATTGGTAGCTAATAGGCAAGATATCGGGAAGATGGTGGCATTAGAATGATCGCCGACCGTGAGCCAACGTAAACCCGCCCTAATTGTTATGACCTATATGCGGCGCGATCCGCTTCGCTCTCCCATTGAACACAGCTTATTTTCGGCTGCATCGCTGTAAACGTCACAGCATGTTTATAAAGCAGCTGTTCCAGTGTTAAAGGGAGCGAGGCGTCAGGATCCCACCGTTATATAATTGATTTGTTTAGGCCAGGGGTCTCCATGGTGCCAGCACATTCTGTTAGTCTCAATTGTAATATTTATTTATTACATACATATGTTTTATATTAACTTGGCTTGGTTTACGTATGTTAACATATTAAACAATACTAAAACATATCAAAAAGTAAAATAAAATAAAATCAGTAAGTAAAACAAAAAAGTTTTGAGTAGAATAAATAAAAAAGTAGCCCTCCAGATTGTTTTATCCATATTGTTGTAGCCCTTGCTCACAATGTTGGAGACCCCTGCAGGCTAATCAGGGCTTTCATATTGTGTATCAACAACAATCAACACTCAATAACAGTTTATGTTGTGTTAATCATAAAATTTCTTCCCTAACAATTTGACAAGAGCTAGTTGAGAAGTAGGCAACTAGCCCACTTGCATGCAAGACTCCGTCCGTGGCTGCGCAGTCTGCAGCCGCTTCCTTTTGAGTTGCCAGGTTTTATGACAAAAAAAGTTTAAATTGAAAGTAAGTGATTGTTATGTGTAGGGTGTATTTCATACACAATATGACAACCTGGTAAATGTCAGTCTAACAGAAAAAAATGGATCAGTGAGTTTTCCAGGAGAAATAACAAAACAGAAGGGCATCTGGAAATTTTTTTTTACTTTGTTTTTGCAAAGGCAGTTTCATTTATTTTAACACTCCACAAATTACACTTTGGGGTGGTTTCCCGGACAGGGATTATCTTAAACCGGGACTAGGCCTTAGTTTAATTCTGAAATATAACTAGTTTTAATAACATGTCTTAATAAAAACATTACTTGTGTGTATTTTGAAGCATCACAAAAGACACTGATGTATTTTATGATATGTCAGTGCAAGTTGTTTTCAGTTTGGACAGCTCTTACATTTATTTTATTTTAGTCTAGAACTAGTCTAATCCCTGTCCTTGAAACCGTCCCATAGCAAACTGCAACAAAAATAAGAAATTCCCTCCAGAATAAGTCATACTCCAGAATCAGTCCAATCAATTATTTCACTTAAGATGCTTGCTTGTCCCGCCTTTGCCGCCCCCATTCCTGTCTCTGCTCAGACAGCCGCAGCCAGTTTCTCACAGTCATCTTTATATCAGCCTCAGTGGAACTTTGTAGGCAGGATTTCTTAACACAGCACCTAAAAAAATGTAATAATAAAGCAACAGAAAAAAATAAGACAGCACAAAAGTCTATATCTCTTCATGGTTTCTAAAAAGACAATTCAGAAAAGTCAGAGCATTTTGCAAAAAATAAAATCATGTTGTTTCAACACATTGTAGGAATTACTCAGGAGTACCTGATGAATAGGCTGTGATTTAAGGAGGGCACATCCCTTCATCACTGGGTGTGTCTTGCTGCCAATCATCTTGTGGCACTAGGAAATACAGAAAAAGGCCCGTTACACAAAGAACAGCATCACCCAGGTCCAACTAACAGAGCTAAACAAGTGACCCCACAGCAGCGGTTCTAAAACTTTTTCTGTCATTTTTGTCATTCCCCATTTTATGTACAACTGTGCTGTGTGTGCGCTGTGTATTTTGTGTGTGTGTGCCTGTCTCAGTGTGTTCTTGATCTGCATAAACAGCTTATGTTCAGGAGAGCCCAGCCCTTCATATTCATCTTCCTGCTGCCAATTAACGGTTGTCACTATGAAATGATAAAATTAGATTGTGAAACTGCTAAACAGTATGTAGGCTTTTTGCTCTCAAACTTTTCAAGTGCGCTTACAGCCACAAGTTTAAAGACCCAATAGACCCTTTTACTGTTTGTACACAATGGTGACGTGGCAACGTATGTACGAGCAGTTTGGCAACGGAAGTATGGCAAGAATCAGCAGTGAAGTAACACAGACAGAGAAAGTTATTTTAAAAAGTTGACTTATCAACTTTTTCAACACATCTACCAGATCCGTGTACTATAGTGGAGTGGATAGAAGACGTTAGCAGATGGCCAAATATAAAGTGGCCAGATACATATGAAGAGTTTTGTTCCAAAACCCAATAAATCCATTTTGACAAATTTTGTTAAAAACGTGTTTTCTATACCAAGAAAGTGACAAGATGAAAAGCACTATTTTCTGTTACAAACTTTCACATAGCATCTTTAGGTTATAAAAACATAAAAAAATTCAAATCCATAACTTGATTTTCAAAGATTTATTATAAAAACAGATTATTTTTTCCACAAAATGCAATAAATTCATGACAAGTTTTTATTCAAAATGCTATAAATCTATTGAATCAATAGCCTTTATAAATGTGCATTCATCTTTGCCATGTTATTCATTTAGTTGACTAGTGGTATACACTAATTAAAAATATAAACATTAATGGCATTAATCAAAACACTTACTTTGTGATATTAAGAACACTGTCATTGATGCGGTTATACTTGACGTCGTCTCTTAACGTGTTTCACAGCGATCAGCTGTGTAAAATGTTTTGGTCCTGCTCGATTTTCGTTGACTTTGAGTAAAATTATGGAAAGTTTTTCATAAGATCCGCTGGAGTCAATGTGTTAGCATGACAGAGACTTGATGCTGTCGGCCCGGGCAAACAAGCACCCGTCTTCCGAGTGTCTCTTGCGTAAATTATTAGATGTTGATGGCTTACGTTTCTTTCCCGTCACAGAAAACCATCACAGGTTTATCAATGCTATTAAAATATTATTTTGTTTTTGTTTGTTTGTTGATCACGAAGTACAAAGTAGATGAGGAAAACTAGTATTCCGTGTACTCAGCGCGCCGCCATTGTTTGTTTACATTGCAATGGTGCGCTGCAAACTGTGGAGCGGATTTATGGCATTCTGTAGAAAAGGAGGAGTGGCGTTTATTGCATTTTGGGAAAAAAGGGAGAAAAGTTTACAGAATAACACGGCGTATATTGGATTTTGCGTAAAATTAAGAATTTACTTTTTAATATTGACCTGATATAATACTGATTCTGGCAGCAACTCATTTTTTTCAAAAATGGCGTTTATTTGGAACCAAACTCTTCATATATACGTATATTAGTATATTATATTAGTACAACCAAACGCAACAACCAGACATTTTGATGCTGGGAAACCGTTTTAATAAACTTTCTGAGTTGCTAACACGTTAGAACAACTGGCGAACAACAACACCGTTGCCGAAATGCGCGCACAAACTATTTGATCACGTGGGCTGTAAAAGGGTCTATGCATCACATATTTAACGGAAACTTACATTCAGTACGAAGAAGGTCCTCATTCACTGATGTAATCACTTAATTGGAAAAAACACAAATGGCCCAGATCCAGCTTGATTTTAAAATCTGGCCCTAATTCATTTGCTATTGAATTATTCTGAAATGTATTCTTTTACTACCTCAGTATGATGTTCTGAGTAAAAAGTGCAGATTCATACATTACATGTAAAATATCTTACTATCGTTAGTCCTCTGACGGAGCCCTGGAAGAGGGTGACGTGGAGGCTGCTGCAAAGCACACAGGCCTTCGTTATTATTCGGTGTCACTAGAAAATACAGAAAAACTAAATTATTGGAGTGAACAGTAAGTCAAGTTTATCACAATTAGATAAACTAATGTCAGTGGGCTGAGTAATTGGCACACATTTCTACACACACGTGTCAGTGTTTTCATTGTCTGCGTTTTAAATGGCTTGCAGTCAGGAAAGCCTTCAGTTCTCGGCGCCTCTTTCTGAATATTAACCGCAGTCTCTTGGAAAGACAGAAAACCTTGGTTTACTGATCACACTACTAATATAAACTCAAAAATCATATCTCTGGAACATCAAACTATGGTATGTGCTGTTTACCTGTGGAGTACATTGTGTCTGCTTGAATTTAGGGACCTGATGCATTTTACTTTATAGGGTACACTTACCTTCACTCTACAATGATGTGGGATGGGCTGGAGGAGTTAAACAATGGGTGGGAGGGTTAGCCAGCTTTCTTCTTACTGACACTTCAAGAAGATTAAAAAAGGTTACAACAGAAAGATGATCAAAAAGGCACATCAACCATAAGATTTGCACCTTAGATATCTACATCTGATATTCGCTGTATGAGAAGTGCAGCATTATACACATAAAATGTCTTACTAGGCTTGCTCCTTTGATGGAAACTTGGGTGGGCTAGAGAAGGCTGCTTCCTTTTTGTCACTGTCATGGCCGATTAAAATTCGAAAAATGTTTAAACACAAATATTACAAATTCTTATCAGGCATAATTACAAGTATGAGCATGTAATTAAAGGGAGAGTTCACCCAAAAATGAAAATAATGTAATTAATGACTCACGAGTTTGGAACGACATGACGGTAAGACCTCCGTTCATCTTCGAAACACAGTTTAAGATATTTTAGATTTAGTCTGAGAGCTTTCTGACCCTCCATTGAAAATCTATGCACAGTATACTGTCCAGGAACAGAGAGGCAACAAAAAAACACCATCAAAGCAGCCATTTGACATCAGCGGGCCAGCCAAAATGTGCCGAAGCATCGAAAATACACCTTGGTCCAAAAATAACAAAATTACGACATCATTCAGCATTGTCTTCTCTTCCGGTTCTGTTCTGAACGCGCACGAGACTAAAGTCACATGACTGCAGTGACGCAGCTGACGTACAACGTGGCTGATGTGTTATTAGGTGCGTCCCCGCTTTTTTTTGTGCGCCCGAGCTTCGTTTACAGTCTGAGGGAGACGAATGCTGTAAATGTGAAAAAAATTCACAAACATATCTGAGGATAACACGCCATCTGCGTCACAAGACTTTAGTCAGACACATGCGCTACACAACAGACATGGAAGAGAATGCTGAATAAATTTGTCATTTTTGGACCAAGATGTATTTTGGATGCTTCAACACATTCTAACTGACCCATTGATGTCAAATGGCAACTTTGATGATGTTTTTATATCTTTCTGGACATGGACAGTATACCGTGCATAGATTTTCAATGTAGGGTCAGAAAGCTCTCGGACTAAACATAAAACATCTTAAACTGTGTTCCGAAGATAAACGGAGGTCTTACAAGTTTGGAGCGACATGAGGGTGAGTCATTGATGGCATTGTTTTTCATTTTTGGGTGAACTATCCCTTTAATTTTCTAATGGACATATGGAAACTTAAAGGAACACGCCGACTTTTGGGGATTTTAGCTCATTCACAGTGACCCCCAGACTTAGATAAGTGCATACATACCCCTTTCGTCTCTGTGCGTGCCGTGGCTCGGTCTGGCGCACCCACCGCTGGCCTATCTGAGCATAAAGACTTGAAGTAAATGGCTCCAGCTAGCATGCTGCTCCCAATAAGTGACAAAATAACAGCAACATTTTCCTATTTATGTGTTGTGATTTGTTTAGTCACACCGTGTACAAACAACAAGGTCATTACACAGCCATCTTTTAACAGTATACATACTGGGAACTATACTCTCAGAAGGCGAAGCACTTGCCACTCGGGGGGAGTAACTGCACAACTCTGACCGAACTCTCTGCTCCTCACCGGGGGTTTCTCAGGTGCTGCTAGCAAATCACTGCACCCAAGTAGCCGGGCTTCGCCCTCTGAGAATATAGTTTCCTGTATGTATATGATTAATAGATGGCTGTGTCTCACATGACCTTGTTATTTGTACATGTTGTGACTATACAAATCACAACATATAAATAGGAAAAAGTTGGCATTATTTTGTCACTTATTGGGAGCAGCATGCTAGCTGGAGCCATTTACTTCAAGTCATTGTGCAAAGCTAAGCTAGCGGTGGGTGCGTCAGACAGAGTTACGGCACGCACAGAGATGAAAGGGGTATGTATGCACTTATCTAACTATGGGGATACAGTGAATAAGATAAAAAATAAGCCTTTAAGGTCAAAATAGTTATTCAACTTGCCAACTGTTATGTTGTTTCCAGCCATAGGTAGGAGGGAAGGGGGAGGAGGGTTTTTTGGAAGGTTTGTTGTGCGTTTTCTTCTTTTTCGCCTGTGATGTTTGTGGTGCATTTTGGGTGTCTGATGAAGGGCACGATGCAGGGGATGATGGTGGTGATGGTGGTGATGGTGATCTAAGTCAGGATGGTCTGTAAATGAAAAGTTTTTACAAAGATTAGTTTTCATATTAATCACATCGAACATAGAAAGTACAATGAGTAACATCAGAACACCATAGCCCCCCACTCTCACTTGTCTCATGTAGTATTCAACAAGACTATTGTTTCCATCCTTTAGATGGGTTGGGTGATGTCCTCTTGAAAAAACTTTGGAGTATTTTGTATGAGTCTTTATAGACCCTTTTACTATTTGTACACAATGATGATGTGGCAACGTAGGTGCACGCAGTTTGGAAACGGAAGTATGGTAAGAATCAACAGACAGAGAAAGTTATTACATACATATATATTAGATACATATATACGTATATTAGTATATTATATTAGTGCAACCAAACGCAACAACCAGACATTTTGATGCTGGGAAACCGTTTTAATAAACTTTCTGAGTTGCTAACAGGTTAGAGAACCACTGGGGAACAACAACACTTCTGTGGCCGAAATGCGCGCGCAAGCTATTTGATCACGTGGGCTGTAAAGGTTCTGGAGGCCACCAAGCCATGCCTTCATCGTATTTACCTGAGTGAAAAAAACAGAAAAGACATTTTATTTTGCTTAAATTACAAAGGTTAATTAAAGGCTCTATTTTATGAATAGGTTTGTGTCCAAAAACACTTACTTCCTATCACTTTATTACTTAATAACCACTTTGTCTGACTGTCTACAGTGGCTGTGCACTTGTACTAAACTAGCTCTTTGATTGACAGGTCTACTTTTAACGTTACCATAAAAAACGCACAACAAGAGCTGCCTTTAATTTTAAGCATGTCACTTAGACAAAATCATTAAAAATGCATGTAAGGGGTCCATATTGTAAAATGACAGATGTCATTTTTGTGTAGACAAAAGACAGTCCGTCAATTTATTACCGTTTACCTAACTGTTTACCGAACGATCCCCTCACGTCAAAAATACTGTCTAAAATAACTCACTGAAAAATATTTAATACGCGAACATATTAATAAATTATAATAACTAACCAGGGATGCGTTTCCCAAAACCATGTTGCTTATTTTCCATTGCCAACCAACTAGTTGCTAACACAACAGGTTAGCAACTATGGTTTTGGGAAACGCACCCCAAGTCAACAGTTATAACAACAAACCAAGTCTAAAAACATGTAACGTTGCCTCCGACGCCAATTTCTGTCATCCGTTTATCGAAAACATTTCCACAATCATATTTAATCAACATACCTTCGCGTTTACACTGCCGGCTTGATGTGGACCAAGAACTGCGTAGATCTAGTGAAGAAAAAAAGAGGCGCGGTCGGCATAAAGGTTGCTCGCGGTTCCTCTGCCGATCTCCGGAGAGTAGTGGGCTGCAGACTCATCGCGCCGATAGTTTACCCACCTACTTTTATTCTGTGTGCAGGGGAAAAACCCCAACCGACACTTTGCCGCTGGTGCCCTCCAATTGCCAACGTCGGTAAGACTGAACGTGCTGTCTGGGGAATTTGCTGTTCTTCTAAACTGTTAAAGGGGGGGTTTAATGGTATTTCAAGCATTCTGACTTATTAACACAGTTATTGAGTTGTTTCCTCATGCTAAACGTAGGCAAAGTGTCAAAAATGCAGTTGGGCGTGTTTCAGAGTATTTCTGTGCCGAATGCACTTCGCCAGGGTTCGTACAAGTTTCGGCTAATTTTTTTCGATTACGGTTCTAACTGACGTTTCAGGGGTTTTCGATACGTATCACTTCTTTATATGGGCTTCCGCCGGAAAACTTCCCCCGGAAAACCCCGCCCAGCCGTCAGTCAGTGGGAGACGCTAGAGCTTGCTAACAGCTTATCACGCCACTCAGCTTTGTTTAATTTCAAAAGTCAACAATGGCACAACAAGAAGTGTGTTTTTGGATGTAAGGAGAAGACATCCAGCCTTATGGAAACAATGGATATAGTTTATTATCCGGATTAGCAGCGGAGTATTGCGTGTATGTTTGATGCAGTGGATTTTCAGAACCGGGTCATGACGAGTTACATGTGGTAAGTAAGACTTCTGTCTTATGTTGGAAATAGGCGCGTGTATATTATATAAATGACACGAACATGTAGTGAATCATAAGTTAAAACAGTGTTGTATAGTGTTGCATGACTCGTACTCGCTCCTCCCGTGTTATAACTCCTCCTTCTTCATTTTTTCGTACGTTATCGGAAAGATTCGGTAAAGCTAATCTTTCTTTTATAAATCTGATTAAACTAAAGACTCTTCAGAGATATAAAGGATGTCATACTACTCCATAGGTACTCCAGATTAATATCAGAAATGCAGAAACAGCGTGTGTTACGTGAGCTTTAAAAATTTACTTTTTTAATCATTTTTTGTAGCGACAAAATATAATATTGATGTTAAATGTCTTTGATACTATTTTGAGTTTTAATCTAAGTTTTAAAATTATTAAGTACATTATTAAGTAGATTTATGCGTTAACACGTAGTGCGTGTTAACACGTGAATTTAGCACGTTTTTGCTTTAACGGCGTTCCATATCACTGTGAGTTGTTTCGTTTTTTTATACAAGCTTTGAACGTCACATCACTAGTAAAACCTGTTGACTCACACGCGCCCTAAAGGGCGTGTAGGGTGTGGCAGGCTCGTGTTTTGAATCCTGATTTTAAGTACAGGCTGAACTGCTGAGGAGCGATTGGATCACTCAAACGGGTGGGCAATTTTAGTTTTGCGCAATATTCCTTTCTAGAAACGAGTTTTGTTTCTGAGTTTTTCGAGGATTTATTAAAGTTTGTTTTCTTTTCATGGAGACCGGTTTTATGTTTTTTCATAGCAAGATGACTTCATACTTGTGGATTGTACTTCTGGCAAGTCTTGTGGCAACAAAAGCGCAAGGTAGGGTGAATTAATCGCTCCGTTTTGTAACTGTCATGAGACGCTAAGATCACAAATATAACACCATTGAGCGGTTAAAACAGATGTCGAGTTAGACTGCTCACGGTTAAAAGCTGTCGCTATTTTTAATCATTCTCTTGCAGTAATGTCAGAAGATTTAATATCGTTATCTAGGGCAAAGTTATCTTCCCAAAATATTACTGTAGGCTAACACTGTCGATATTATTGAGTTTGCTTGACTCATTTTCCACATACAGTTTGCATGAATCATCAGCTCATTGGGTGGATACGTTAAGAATGGTAGGCACCAGCTATATTTCAAACATGATGCAAATTAATCAGGCGAGTACGCACAAAACGAGTAATTTTACTTTGTTTCCTGTTCAGTTAACCTAAAATGTTTTTTGACCTATAAAAATAGTTTAAGATGTCATTTACTGGAAAATAGACTAAGAAAACCTTATTTCACAATCATTTACATATGTTAGCTGCAATGTCTCCCCTTTAAATGTGTTACAGCACAGTTCACAATAACTTTTAACTATTTAAGTTTTTGAACAAACCATATAAACAGCACTGTGCCTTAGCAGTTGTGCCAGTTGTTGTGTAATGTGTTTTAATTTAACACGCATTTAAAATTTGAATGTAGGCTTTTGAGTAAAAATGCAATGTCTATGCCAAACACAGCAATAAGTAAGTACCTCAATGTTTTAAAGGGGACATATCATGAAAATCTGACTTTTCCATGTTTAAGTGCTATAATTGGGTCCTCATTGCTTTTATCAACCTAGGACAGGGGTCTTCAACTACTTTTCTTCGGGGGCCAGATTTTAAAATTGTAAATATGACGCGGGCCAAACGTTTACCCCTATTTTTACTTTTGATATATTTTTTACTTTTACCATATATGTGTGTGTGTTGTTGTCGTTTTTGTTACTTTTGTTGTAGTATATTAAAAAAAAAAAACATATTAAAAACATGCATTTTCAAAAAAAAAAAAAAAAATAGAAATTTAAAAGCCTTTTAATTACTGAAAACTCATATTTTCTTTAATAATATTTAAAAACAATTGCAGTTTAACATGTAAGAGCCAAATGTTAATAGTAAAAGTGTAAGAGATCAACACTCCTAAACATATTTTGTTTATAACTGTTTACTTTCATTAATTGTTACATGTCAACTACTCACAACATATAGCCAGTCTTCTCCTAATGGCTAAAATTGCACTACATGTTTTCTTTTTTAATATTTTATAGATATATAGGTTAAACAGCCTTTCCATTGTCCATAACATACATACAGTTGTGTTCAAAATTATTCAACCCCAACTGAAATTGATTGTTTTGGCCGGTTTGACATTGATTTTGATCATTTTGGTCATCCTGCTTACAATTACATCAAAGAGGCATGTGTAGGTCAGACAAATATAACATAACATTTATAATGAAATAACCACAAATGTCTTTTCTGTGCTCACATCATTATCAGTTTTATTCAACCCCCAAGTGACATTCAATCTTAGTACTTAGTACAACATCCTTTTACAGTTAAAACAGCTTTTAAACGTGAAGCATAGCTTGACACAAGTGTCTTGCAGCGATCTACGGGTATCTTCGCCCATTCATCATGGGCAAAAGCCTCCAGTTCAGTCACATTCTTAGGCTTGCGCACTGCAACTGCTTTCTTTAAGTCCCACCAGGGGTTCTCAATCGGATTTAAGTCTGGTGACTGCGATGGCCACTTCAAAATGTTCCAGCCTTTTTTCTGCAACCATGCTCTAGTGGATTTGGAGGTATGCTTGGGATCCTTGTCCTGTTGAAAGGTCCAACGTCTCCCAAGCCTCAGGTTTGTGACGGACTGCAACACATTGTCATCCAATATCTCCTGGTACTGAAGAGAATTCATGGTACCTTGCACACGCTGAAGTTTCCCTGTACCTGCAGAACCAAAACAGCCCCAAAGCATGATTGACCCCCCACCATGCTTCACAGTAGGCAAGGTGTTCTTTTCTTCATAGGCCTTGTTTTTCCTCCTCCAAACATAGCGTTGATCCATGGGCCCAAACAGTTCTAATTTTCCACAGAACACTATCCCAAAACTTCTGTGGTTTGTCCACATGACTTTTGGCATACTGCAGTCGACTCTTCTTATTCTTTGGAGACAGCAAGGGGGTGCGCCTGGGAGTTCTGGCATGGAGGCCTTCAGTACGCAGGGTGCGCCGTATTGTGACATCTGACAAATCTTTTCTCAGTTCCTCAGCAGTCACACAGGGACTTTTTTCCACTCTACGCTTCAGATAGCGCACAGCAGTCGCAGTTAGCATCTTTTTTCTGCCACGACCAGGAAGCCTTGAATTTGCGAATGATGCTTCCTATGGTGTCTCTTGGTATGTTTAACATCTTTGCAATCTTCTTATAGCCATTGCCCTTCCTGTGAAGATTAATCACCTCTTCTCTTGTCTTCCTGGACCATTCTTTTGACTTCACCATGTTTGTAACCACACCAGTAAATGTTTAGAAGGAGTTGAGTATCACAGTCATTTTAAAGCTGCCTAATTGGTGCTTATTAGGCTTTATTGCTGTTCCCTGACATCCATAGGTGTTTTCAATACCTGATTGAAAACACTTCAATGAACCTCTGTTCTTCAGAGTGGTAGTTCTTTAAAGGGTTGAATAATTGTGTCAATGAAGAATTCACAGAAGAAACATTTACTACTATATTACAAAACCAATTGATGTCATTTTAGTTGCATATGGTTCTTTAAGAAGTCATTGTAGGATTTCATTCTGAATACAATTACAAATGTACACTAAATTCCCTAAAACCCTTAACAGCATTGGGGGGTTGAGAAACGGCCAAAGGTGACCGGCGGGCCGGATAAAGATGATTGGCGGGCCACACTTGGCCCGCGGGCCGCCAGTTGACTAGCCCTGACCTAGAAAATGTGAAAAAGAACAACCTAGTAACTTAGTTTTGGTAAGCCATTCTCTGCAAGCCTGTAAAAATAGGTCATTTTTGGCTCCCCTTGTGATGTCAAAAGGGGATAATACCGCCCCTTATTCTGCACTATCCAGCCATGGCACTGCCATTTAGTGCAGAGATCAACTCATTTGCATTTAAAAGGACACACTCAGGGTGTTTTCACACCTAGTTCGTTTGAGCCCTCCAAACGCTCTCAGAGCAGTTCAGGGTGTATATGTGAACAATCCAAGTGATCTCAGACCCCCCTAAAAGGACCCAAAAGCGAACCGAACTCAGACCACGTCTGGAGGTGGTCTGAGTACGGTTGACTTTTGGGTTCTTTTGTGGTTCAATTTCTTTTTGATATGTGAAATCAATGAGGTCCTGGTCCGTTTCGTGTGTGGTTTTGACATTGTATCAAAATAAACTGCTGCACAGAAAGCTGGGGTCTGAGTTCTTATGAAGTTGTGATGTGAACAAGAAAGGGTCTGAGATCACTTCAGTTCTGAAGAGGACTAAAAAAAGAACTTGGTCCTCTTTTGAGTCCACTATATTGATGAACACCAAAAGGACTGAGGTCACATTCGGCTAGTTCCTTTTCTGGTTCACTTTAAGTGAACTAGGTTTGGTTCTTTTAAATGAACTATATGTGAAAACACCCTTAAAAACGCCACATTTTACTCACACCTACAAAGTGGCAATTTTAACATGCAATAACAAATTATATATATTGTATTTTGAACTAGAACTCCACATTCACGTTCTGGGGACACCAAGGATTTATTTGACATCTTAAAAACTCTTGAAATGTCCCCTTTATGCAGAGCCGGCCCAGCCACTAAATGACACTTGCAATTGCAAAGAGCCCCGTGGCCAGCAGAGGGCCCCCTTAGAGTCACTGCCAGCTAGTGGTTGGAAAAAAATGATACATTAAAAGTAACATAAAATAAATAAAAAGAAATGGATCTACAGCGCTCTTTATCAGGCATCATGATAAGCACAGTTGTTATTTATTTAGTTCTTTATTATGGCAAGTTCCCCGCTAATCTTGACCCACTCATCACCTGATCATTGTCTGTCAGACTAGGCTTGTTTGAGATGCAGCTTGCCTTGCCTGGAATTTAGACGAGAGCAGATGGTTGCAGTAAGGGGAAGAGTGAATAAACTGTAGGCAAGCCGGACGCTTCATGAATCTTGCTGTGTTGTGGACTGCAAATGTTAGCAATGGAAGATATCGCGTTCCCGTATTTTATCGCGGATTAAATGGATGCAACTGAAATACCAACAAATGCATTTACATTAAGATTTTTATAAGGAGAATCAAGAAAGTTGAACTTTTCATTACTGGAAAAGGCTACTTGTAATGTTGGGATGTAATCTAAGTCTAGTGGTAATATAAATTCGTTTTTGTGTAATATATAAACAGGAATTAATAAAAAATATGAATGTCATAAGTCAAGAACAAGTTGAAAAACGCATCTTGCGCTGATCACCGGTGATCGGTTATGCACAGATTTAACTAATCTCAAACAAGCCTATTAACTTTTGTTATGCTATTTACGTAAGGGATAATATATAGTGAGGTGGTTGTTATAGCGAATGTTAGCTACTTTTAATCTTGTTTGTGGTGTTTTAGATATTATTGTTAATGTTGTTTATTTGAAAAATGTAAACATTAAGTGTTCTATTTATTATTTTATATAATATGTTATTTAAATGTTATTCTATTTACTCTATTTTATTTAAATTATATATAGGCTGTTGTTTGCGCCTCTTAAACTCTAGTGTCAATTAAAATGTTTCTTTGATGGTCAGTGAAAATAACTTTATCAGTCTTTTTATTCAGCAAGTCCATCAGTGTGTTCATTGCACTGCACTGCCATTCAGTTCAGTGGTATCATATTTTTCCTGTTAGACATTAAACATGGAACTCAAATCAAGAACTCAAGGGGGCAGTTTCCCTGATAGGAATTAAACTAGTCCTAGACTAAAATAAAAGTAGGCTGTCCAAATTGAAAAAAGCTTGCACTGACATATCTTAAAATACATCAGTGCCCTTTGTTTTGCCTCAAAATGCACACAAATAATGTTTTTAGTAAGGCATGTTTGTTAAAATTAGTTATGTTTTCTAATTAAACTAAGGCCTAGTCCTGGATTAAGCTAATCCCTGTCCGGGAAACCGCCCCATAGAGTTTCGGAGGAGTAATAGTGTGGGCAAAACAGAATTTGTTCGAGTTAAAAGTTGTTTTTGTGATCTTCAGGGTTTAAACGGAGATGTTATAAGTTGTGGTGAGCTGTGCTTTTCACTGATGTATTTAAAAATATGTCAGTGAAAGTTGTTGTCAGTTTGGACTAGAGCCCGACCGATTTATCGTTTTGCCGATTTTATCGGCCGATATGAGCATGTCGCAGATATATCTGTATCGGCGTATAAGCCGCAGATATGAAGCCGATATGAACGTTCCTTACAGAACACATTAAATGCTTTTGAAAGATGTAAGTACTTGTTTGTCCAGCAGAGTGCGCCCTATTGGTTGCTAATGGCGACTCAGGTCACTCACTGTAGTGACATCAGCCAATCCCCTACCCCCTTCACTTCAGTCAGTCTCTCAGTTCAGGTGGCGGGCGCGGCAGTCACGCGGTTTCTTCAATACATTTTACACCTGGTATTAAGACGCGCTTTGGTCGATTGGATTATAAGCGGACGAGAGAGACACATTCCTGTTTACATTTGGTGGTTTTAATCAGTCTTTTTTGTTCACTTGCGAGTTGTTTCAAACGCAAGCGGAAGAAATGACGCGAGGCGGAGAAAGGACGCGCTTAAACTGATGCGCAGTCTGTGGGAGTACAGCTGCTTATGCTGTTACATGCTCATTTCAAAGCAATTGATTAAATAAGCTCGCGCAACTTTACACCCTTTCTTAAATAAAAGAGGCGGAGAGCAGACGCTTTAGTTTTATAAAAGTTTAAAGTCCCGGCAGAACACTGTGGGTTCGTGTTATAAAAAAGTTGTGCAGTACATTAAACATTAGCCTACATCAGTATGTTGTCAGTAATTCAAGCATTGTCGTCTTAACGGTAAGTTTTTAATTAATTTGTGAAGTCTATAACTTACTCTAAAGCTAAGCCCAATATAACAATGACTTTATAAGTTTCCATTTTTTAAAATAAGCCCAATATAACATTATTCTCGTTAAAACTGACAATGGTTAAAGTTATATGTATTTTGTTTTGTTTGTGTTTTAAAGTTATTTATAATAAGTCAAATTTACTGTTTTGTGCACTTATATCAGAATCAATTTGGATAATAAAGTTTATTGTTAACTTGTAAAACACACCTGCCTATATTACATATCTTTGTCACGTCATTTTAAGTGTTTGATCACCACATTTGTGGTGTGATCATAGAGTGATCATTGCAAAAAGTATTTATATATAGTATATTCTTTTAATGTATATAGTGTATTCTATGTACAGTACTGTAGTAGTATAATATACTGTAGTATATGTGTACTGTACTATAATATGCACATAATGAATATCGGCCGATATATCGTTATCTGTCTTTTTTTACTCTCTAATATCTGTATCGGCATCGGCCCCAAAAAATGCATATCGGTCGGGCTCTAGTTTGGACAGCTCTTAAAAATGTTTTAGTCTAGGACTAGTCTAATCCCTGTCCGGGAAACCGCCCCTATATGTTTCTTGTAGAATTGTGGGCTAAAGAGTTGAATGATTAGAAAAGCTACACAAGATAAAAGAATCACTCTTTGGTTTCAGTTCTTAATTAACTACTGTAGTCACCATGGCGTATTGGTAGACCATAATAAAAACAAAATACTGCATCACCCTAGCAACCTAGCAACCAAAAGGAAATAGCCCACACTAGGGTGTTTCATGTGGCAGACACAGCTGCATACTCACAATCACATGTTTTGTAATGAAGAATATATGTATATTTAAGAACAGTTTTTTTTATTTCAATGGTTAACATTTTGAAAACTCTCTGACCTGCACTGTGTATATTAAACTCAATACCTGTGATATACTTCACATCAGATATGTTCTTAGATGTCGAGCATCTTAGTTTAGTGTATTTTTTTTAACTGAATGTGATGGGTTACTTCAACCCATTCTCATGTAGTGCATATAAATAGCATGCAGTGTGAAAAATTGTGCAATACATGCATATGATACACCAGTCCTTCCAGTTTACTTAATACTGCCATCTTTTATGGTTTTATGTATTGTTTTCTGAATTTTTAGGGGTTTTCAGGGTTCATTTGAAAATGTACTGGAGGAAAGGCTCTCAATAAGGCTTTCTGTACAGCAATTTACTGATCACACTTTGATTCATCATGATGCTTATATTATTAATACTTTGAAGTGATTCTGAGAAAACAGTTTCTGGTATTTAATAGTGATGTTGAGCTTGTAAATTGCAGTTCACTCACACACGCCCATAAAGGGCAGGTAGGGTGTGGCAGGCTCTTGTTTTAAATCATGATTTTAAGTACAAGCTAAACTGCCGAGTTGCAGTTGGATCACACTTGGATTATTCAAAGGGGTGGGCAACTTTAGTTTTTGCGCAATATTCCTTACTAGAAATACATTTTGTTTCGAGTTTTCAGAGGCTGTAAACACACGAATGATCACGTGTTACTACAGATTCTTATGTTTTGTTACTTTGTTTTCTTTTTATAGAGACTGGTTTTATGTTTTTTTCATAGCAAGATGACTTCATACTTGTGGATTGTACTTCTGGCAAGTCTTGTGGCAACAAAAGCGCAAGGTTTACCCGCTCCGTTTTTTAACTGTCCATATAATGAGACACTAAGATCTAGGGGTGGAACAATACATGTATTCGTTTCGAACCGAATCGGTACGGGGGTCACGGTTCGGTGCATGAATTTAAACGGAGAATACACGGTATGAAAATAAAAAAACTTGCGTGCAAAATAATTAATGTAATGCGGAACTACTGTTAGATACGCGGGTTCTTTATGGACAGCTAATCTGTTGCCCCGCTTTAGCTCTGAAGCTCTGATTGGCGCCGATGCATCCGAGCCCCGCCTATGTATGCGCTCTATCAGAGCCCGTCTACATTCTCTGGCATTCTGCATTTTTTTGTCACGTCGACGCCGGTCCAGTCAGTTAGTGAGCAGCGATAGCGAGGATGGCAAGTGGTGTTCCACAAGAATAAGACGCTCCACCAGCCTCTTTAAGATCGCAAGTTTGGCAAAACTTAAGTTTTCCAGTCAGTTAAAATAGTACAGGCGAGAGAGTGGTGGAAAAGACGAGGACTTTGCGTCGGCGTTGCTCAGCAGTTGTTGGGTATGTGAGTGGAAATACATCTAATCAGGGCTCTCAAGTCTCACGCATTCACCATGAGACACATGCATTTCAGTAAGCTCACACGCCACACTTTGTATTTTGCATGCTAAGAAGTAGGAGATACATTGTCCTGCTATATACAACAGGCATACGCAGGGCAGTTCTGTAGAGTTCAGCTGCTTTCCGTTTTTTAAGTGTGCTCAACTTTACGCAGCGCCATCAGCGACAGAGTACCGCGAGAAATTTTGCGGAGGAGGCTAATTTGATTCAAATCGCTCTCGCGTTACTCTGATGTCATCCACTTGTCATTTTTTTGCAGCGCCTCGTGAAGTTGGTCACACCTATTAATTCATCCAACAAGCCTATGTTTGTGTTCTTTAGTACATTAATATGAAATAAAAATGTAATTTTAAAATGTATTTAGGTAACACTTGTAATACATTTGAACCCATATTTGTATGAAAGATGAGTACAAGATTACTTAAAGTGGTATACATTTTTGAAATACGAGATAGTATGTTAAATGCATTTCAGTTCATATTCATGACATCTCAAAATAACACTGATAAGGACACCTATGTTTTTAAGATTAGCTTAAGTACTAAAAAAAATGCCTTCTTCATTTTTGTTTTGCTTTTCCCTCCATTGTACCGAAAGTGAATCGAACCGTGGCGCCTGAACCGAGGTACGAACCGAACCGGGACTTATGTGTACTGTTCCACCCCTACTAAGATCACAAATATAACAGCATAGAGCAGGGCAAACAGATGTCGAGTTAGACTGGTCACGGTTAAAAGCTGTTGCTATTTTTAATCATTCTCTTGCAGTAATGTCAGAAGATTTAATATGGTTGTCTAGGGCAAAGTTATCTTCCCACAATATATAACTGCCGGGGTGGTTTAAATATTACAGTGGGCTACCAAACACTGTTGATATAATTGAGTTTGCTTGACTCATTTTCCACATACAGTTTGCATGACTCATCAGCTCATTGGGTGGATACTTTAAGAATGGTAGGCCCCAGCTATATTCCAAACATTTTAAATCCCCTAATACTCTTTGTTGTGTTATGTATCAACCTGAAAAAAAGAGTTGAGTTTACAGTTCGACTAAGCAAAAAACTGATTACACTTTATTTACAGTTCAGTGTTTCCCACAGATTGGAAATTTGCTTGTGGTGGTAGCCGGTGAAAATAGCAATCATTACCCACCAACCAAAAATGTTCTACTACATGTGACAAAGAACAACTAGTAATTTATGACACAACCGAATACTTTGATTTATTGAACATTTATATTAATTTCACGTTATAGTTCATTAATCATCCAACCACCCCACCGTTCTTTGCCATGAACAAAGCTTTTGTCAAAGCACCACAAAAACACTACTGTTTTTGCACTGATATATGAAGTAATTAGATGACCCCTTTTATCAAACTCTATTGAATACAATAATTTTTAGAGTATATTAATGACAGATGGTGCAGTGCAGGTCTATAGATTATAAATGTGACACATGTTATAATGGTCATATTTCTGTTAGCTTCTGCTCTATTTCTCTATTGCTGATTAAAAAAGCTTAGTCCACTCATTATTTCATTCAGATTCAAAAGTCTATTGCTGTCCCGGTGACAGGTGACTTTACATTACAGCTTTGAGTTTTTTATATCGTGAGTCACCTGAACTTTGCTTGTTTACTGCAATAGGCTTGACATTAGCATTGCTTTTTTGCTACCATCTCTGTGCAAACTTTTTAGATTTAAGAAAATATATGGTTTATTAAAGGGGACAGAGAATGAAAAACCATTTTTACATTGTCTTTGTTGAATAATGGTAGTCTACCCGCATTCACAAACATACAAAAAGTGCTAAACATCTCAGTCTCATAGAAACTCCTCTTTTAGAAATGTCAGCCATAAAACAGCCCAATCTGAAAAACTGATGCTTATGACATCACAGGCATTTAACTGCCTATCCACTTTAAAATTATTGGCTACATTTTTTGAGTGGCAGCAAAGTCAGCCAATCAGTAATGAGATTGCAATCAAGTCAGGAATCTTGGTGTGATTCTGGAGTCGGACCTTAGTTTCAGTAGTCATGTCAAAGCAATAACTAAATCAGCATATTATCATCTCAAAAATATCGCAAGAATTAGATGCTTTGTTTCCAGACAAGACTTAGAGAAACTTGTGCATGCTTTTATCACCAGCAGGGTGGATTATTGTAATGGCCTCCTCACTGGCCTTCCCAAAAAGACTATTAGACAGCTCCAGCTCATTCAAAACGCTGCTGCCAGGATTCTGAGCAGAACCAGAAAATATGAACATATCACACCAGTCCTCAGGTCTCTACACTGGCTACCAGTTACATTTAGGATTGATTTTAAAGTATTATTAATGGTATATAAATCACTCAATGGACTAGGACCTCAATACATTGTTGATATGCTCATTGAATATAAACCCAACAGGTCACTCAGATCATTAGGATCACGTCAGCTAGAAATACCAAGGGTTCACTCAAAGCAAGGAGAGTCAGCTTTTAGCTTTTATGCCAGTCGCAGCTGGAACCAGCTTCCAGAAGAGATCAGATGTGCTCCAACAGTAGTCACATTCAAATCCAGACTCAAAACACATCTGTTTAGCTATGCATTTACTGAATGAGCACTATGCTGCGTCCAAACTGATTGCACTATATTTTATCTGCACTATTTTAATTCTTTTCATTTCTCTTGTTTTTATTCTTATTTTTATTTGTAAAAGTTTTATACTTGTATTCCTGTTTTATTCTTTTTCATACATTTAAACAGTTTTTATTAAAATCACATTTATTTTCTTTTAATTGATATTTAAAATTCATGTATATTTGATTTTTTGTTTTCTCATTTCTATGTAAAGCACTTTGAATGACCTTTGTGTATGAAATGTGCTATACAAATAAACTTGCCTTGCCTTGCCTTGCCTTGCCTAGAACCGATCCAGACCAGACTGACCATTTAAAATATAATCTCGGAACCGTACGGGTCCCATATCCTCCGTGAAGACCTCAAGCTTTTACGCCTGTGGCTGGCGCATGTTTTCAATTGTTTCCAATGGAAGCTCTGCGTTTTTAAAAAAAGCCAGCAGCTAGCGGTTTTCTTCAGTGCTGAAAACCAGCAGTGGGCGATTGGAGGATAACCCCCGCATGGTAAAACTCAGTATCCTTCCATGTTTCTAAACTAGAGCAATGTGACACAGTATGGAAGGTATTTTTAGCAGTGTTTCCGCTATAAACATTCTACCGTGGCGGCCGCCACGCCTGCGGTTGTGGATAGAAGGGATACAGCAAACGAAATCTTGCGGGATGAGCACTATTTTTTTCTAGTAATCCTTCACCTAAACCCAACTCTAAACACAACATTTCACAGGATTTATGATGTATTTGTATCTCATTTAGTTAGAGCCGCTGTTTTCATCGTAATCGTACCTCCAAATCTAATCCAAAACCTTTCGGCATTTGCTGTATCCCTTCTAGACAAAACCCACGGCGGCAGCTAGCTCACAAAATAAACTATCGAAATCTCCGCCCTGTCAGACTGGCTGTCTTAAATAAATAAATTGGTAACACTTTATTTTACGACCCGCAAAGTACCGCATAATTAAACCGAATTTACAGCGTACCTATTTGTAACAACAGGGTACCTCTACAGTACGTACTTGTAGGTATAAGGGAATAATATTTTAAGTTTGGGGTAATAAGGGGGTAAGAATATGAAGAATTATAAATTATTTATACTCTAAAGTACTATTCGGACGGGATTAGTTTTACATAGGGATGTGGTGTAAAGCAATTTTTATCAAAGCTTCTCAGTGATTTTAGTCCTGTCAGAATGCTCCATGTCAGTAATCATTACGGACAATGCCAGTAAAGATTAAGGCGACTTTTACCTTCTGTAAAAAGGTCCGGAGAAATTACCTCAGGTAATACTAATCCAGTGCGAATAGACCAGCTGTATTTATACACGTAAATCGCGTCATTTCCTTTTAATTTGCGGGTTTCTTTTAAATATAAAAGCGCTTAAAGAAGCATTTACTTGTGTTCTAGGCGGAAAAACAAGTCAATGGCAAGTCAGTTCATGAATAACACGACACAAACATTAAAAAAAAGTTGCTAAACATAAAGCTCTACTGGGGCACGGGCTACCCAGTCTCCTAAAGATGCGTATAAATAGCACGAAGTGTAAAACTCGTGCAATATATACGCCAAATTCCACTTTGGCGTGTATATGATACGCCAGTCCTTCCCATTCACTTAAACGGTGCATCTTTTTTGTCATTTTATTTATTGGTTTCTCAATTTTTTTCTGTTTTTTAAACCATTTTCGCTTGGGTTTAGGGCAGGGCTAGTCAAGTGCGGCCCGCCAATCATCATTATCCGGCCCGCTGGTCACCTTTGGCCGTTTCTCAATCGGAAGGCTGCAGCCTCCGGAGGTCGCATATGCAGACTGCATACGTCATCAAGATTAAGTTAACTGAGCATTACATTCACAAATCATAAGCATATTACAACAATTTACGATTAACTAAGAATAAGAGTCAACTTTATAATTGTTAAAATTCTGAAATAAGTATGCAGTATGCAGCCTGGAAATGCGACCTCCGGAGGCTGCAGCCTTATTGAGAAACGACCATAGTTTGATTTAAATTCAGCGTGGTTACTTTTACCTTACCACTGTATAAGACAACACAGAAAGGGGATGTGTGTGGTGCCAACCATCTGCGGGTGTGTAATTATCTGATCCAATTCGAGCTTTGGATGCATTAAAGAAAATAAACTTATGCGACTACACCGCATGTGACGCGGCGACCGGAAGTGATGTATTTCAGTGTGTTCCAATCAAAACTGTGTGCAAAGTTAAAATTATTAATTATTGTTTGTTTTACTTTATAAGTAACACTTGAATACTTTAATTACTGGTAAGTAAATTATTAACTATACATATTTTTGTAGATGTAAGGTTCTCTCCCATGACAGATTTACGATTAAACTATATTTTCATTACGCCACTAGGGGGCAAACTCCCGACAGTTATATCTGTATGTAATGGACAATGGAAAGGCTGTTTAATAACTTTTTAACATAAATCAGTCCCGAACTTTATCTCTGTTAATAACTATTTAAACATCAAGCAAGTCCTGCATTTTATTTTCAAATTCCTGCATGTTTTTAAACCGAAACCAAGATGTCTGACATGATAAATCTTAGTATTAATCATTTCACTCTCAGAAAACGTATTAGATGTTTAATTAATAGAGTATTTGAAAACATCCCACTCATTTAGACAGAATGGGTCATATATGTAATGTGCTGAAAGAAACAATAAACGCTTAAAGCGCTCTCAAATTCAGCGCACATAGGCACAAGCTGTATGAGGCTTTGAAAATGAGAAGTTTGTTTTCCATGGCTATTATTAATGAGAATCAAGTTATTTGTCTTTTTGATAAAAAAAATGTAATATTATTTTTAATAAATATTTACAGTTCTTTAAGTTATAATTATAATAAAAGCAAAAATTCATTTAAAATTGTAAAACAAATTTAATGCTAACTTTACCTACAAATTCATAAAATATTTTTACAGTGAATAAATAAAACGACATGAAGGAAGTTAATTCCAAAATGTAATTATTGCACATGGTTAAGCTGCTAGTTTTAGCAGCTACCAGTGACAATTAAAAACCACCCACCCCCAGGTCTGCCAATTCTTTGCCAACCCCCAATGCTATTTAAACAAAGGAACTGCAAGAGAATCAAAAGAAAACCGTTTTTTTAAGTATTCACCAGCGTGTGGCGTTTTATTTCCCACCCTTGCAGTTCCTTTGTTTAAATGCAAATCTAGGCCTACTACATGCGCTGTAAGTTATTTTAAATGAATGTTTATAACTTATAAAATTAAGTGGATATCGGGTAACGTAATTTGACATATGTTGATATAACCTGGGCTCTCAAGTCCCACGCATTCGCCATGAGACACGCGCATTTCTGTGAGTTCACGGTCACACGCCAAACCGTTTAAGCTATTTCTCACGCTGAGAAGTAAAATAGAACTTTTCCTAATAAAGGATGTGCTGGTATACACAGAGCATTCCTGCCGAGTTTAGCAGTACGGTTCTTAGGTGTGGTCAACTTTACGCAGTGCCGCAAGAGCCGACAAGCAGATGACATCAGAGTACCGCGAGAAATAAGCCAGAGGAGGTTGGTTTCAATCGCTCTCGCGGTACTCTGATGTCATCCACTCATGTTTGAGTCTGTATCAGATAAAAATACAGATTTTGAGGAACAAGTTATTGTTTGGAGATTGTCAATGGACGTTTCTTAGTGGTAAGTTTGTTTTTTCAGTATGGACCAAAACGCCAAATGCATAAAATAAAAATGAAGTAATATTGTAATGTCTTGGCATGATATGTTTTCTAAAATGTTTAAAAATGAACAAATCAGTTGTGCGAAACTACACAGATATATTTTTTTTTAATATACCGCTGGTTCAGTTTACCCCATCTGGTTCACTTTGCCCCACAGCCACCATTTTGGGAAAACTGCCTAGTTTAGTAATTCAGGCTAATCTTTAGCTAAATCATTCACATGGTTTTATACATTAGCCTATCACCAATATTTATGGTATAAATAATTAGACCTGAATAAATCTACTTTGACATAACGACCTGGTATGTATACATTTTACTTTGATAGGATTTTTTGTAAAAAAAAATCACTTTAATCATAACTCTTTAATTTTTCCTTCTCTTTAACATAGCCAAACAGAAATTATGGTTGCTACCTGTATTTGTGGTCACACGGCTACAAATCTGGTTGCCTAGATAAAGGGGGTGGGTTAACTTACCCACTGGCTTATTTTGACCCACTCTCCCCTACTTGGTTTGAGAAACGGCCATTGTTTACAGAAGCCGGAGCGCGAGCTACAAACTACAGAGCGAGTGCGCGGGTGCACAATGGTGAAAGAGCAACACACAATGTAAATAACTAAACCAGTGTTCGCAGTACAGACACTTTATATTTTAGCGTACTGCGTACCTTCACTTTCTTTTGCGTGCCACCACTTCTCATGTTGCTGGTACTCTGCTGTAAAGAGTCAAAGGCCGTTTCTATGTGGCGCTGCGCAGACAGTTCGGCACCGAAGACATCAAAGTACCGCGAGAGCAAGTCGAAATGTTACAAATGGTCCGACTTTACCTTTGCTCTCGCAGTACTCTGATGTCATAAGCCGACCAGTCAGCGCCGCACCATTTAAAGTCGAACACACAAAGCGTCAAGGTCTGGGCCCGGTTTCCCAAAAGCATCGTAAGGCTAAGTAGATCGTAAAAACGATTGTACGAATCATCTTAGAATTACGGACCGTTTCGCAAAAGCTTCATAACTTAGCACTTGAAAATCATCGTAGATCTACGAGTGATCCGGAGTAGTCGTTAATAGAGTTACAAGGTCACCTGCAGGACAACTAACAAATTGCACTCCAGCAATGACGATAATGTAATGTTTTAAATGTATATTTTAGGGCTGTCAATAGATTAAAAAAATTTATCTAGATTAATCGCATAATTTCATGAGTTAACTCGCGATTAATCGCAAATTAATCGCACATTTTTATCCGTTCTAAATGTACCCTAATTTAACACTTTTCAGGTTTTTAATACTCTGATCATATATACATATATAGATGCTTTATGCAAATGTAAGTTAACAACAGCCTGTTTACATTTTTAACAGAACCATCAAGCCATTGTTTTGAATATGCATTTTCCTTTAAGAAGAATTTTCTTTCTCCATTTTTATTTGACGCTGCATCATTTGTGACATGTGCTGTCAAATTTAGTCGAAATTAGCAAATTTTCAAAAAAACAGTTGTTCATATTTTGACATTCTCTATTAAAACATAGAACAATGCATGATTTGGTGGAATATAACAAAATATGACAGAACTACACCTGTTTGAAGTTGAAAGAGTCAGCAAAGTTAAATTACCAGAAAAATGACCACATCCATACATTAAATTACCACATCAATACCTCAAAATCACTGATAAAACTATAAGATTTAGCACACACAAAGCAAAAACATAATCAATATATGTTAAACTTTTTTTCTTTTGTTTGATTGACATTGTGACAGACTGCTTAAAATCTAAGTGATCTAATATAATGTTACAAATCAGATATTTTTACCCAACAGTTAACCAAACATTTACTTAAGACATAACAGATTATAGATCCTACCTGCGTGAATTCTTATCAAAGCAGATATTTGTAAAACTTCAATTTTGTGTAGATGTCTATATATCCGGGTCGCGCACTCGCGCGTCTGTGTGCACGCGCTTCAGATGTCAGCCAGCGTGAGGAGATCGCTTTTGAGTCTTGTCGCTCTTAATAACTCTTTAACAATAATCAGGTACCGAACTTTATCTCTCTTAATGACTCTTTTAACATTAAGCAAGTCCTGCAGTCTATTTTCTAAGTCATGCATAAAAGCGAAACCAAAATGAATTGAGACGCATCTTTGCATTAGATTAAGCATTAGGAGGACGGGAACTTTACACCTCAGACGTATAAATATAGATAATTTCAGATGTCCAACGAGCATTTAGAGCATTGGATTTGCTAGACGATTTGGTTAATGTTCTTATTTTTATGAAAACCTTTGAATCATTTAGACAGGGTCCCATTTGTCGCTCCACGGGTTTAAACGCCGTTTTTTTCTAAAGAATAATGTTAAAACTTTATTGGTGTAGGTTGAGAATAATTTATATTGCATTTTAGCGCAATATAATCATATTGTTATTCTTAATATAAGAGAATACTAATATTTTTTACAACACTTTTAACTTTAAAACATACATATAAAGATGCTTAGTACAATAGCTTTGCTTCTGACAACAAGTTTCTGTAATAAATCAGTAAATCAATCACAAAATGTGTTGACAGTGCCGAATAAAATGCTTGTCAATTCAAACAAAGCTGAAAGGTGTATAAAACCGCTTGAATTAACAATATCTGAACTGTGCTCTTTTGCATACAGCTACTTTTCTCATGTCTTTTTTTAAACCACCTTTATCTCTTTAAAATATTGCTACTTTTAGAAATAATTTGTTTGCATTTTTCTGTATACTGCACACTTTATTTGCATCAACTATACCCATAATAACATTTTCTACGTTTTTCTTTCAATAAAGATAAACATATTTATTATTGTCTTAACTTAAAACTTTGTTTTTTTAATTTATAAATTAGATTATATATAAATAAGTTTTGAAAAGTGTTAAATGCGAATGTCTGAGATAAGATATCTGGAAGGAGACGCGGCGTGTTTGTCTATATAGCCACATGTTATTAAATTTATTATTTTACTCACACATTTCACAAAGTACAAATTGTAGGTGTAAATATTCATAAACTCAACACTTCGGGGGTGTTTTTTTACGTAAAAGGCGCAGTTTCTCTGTTCGCTAATTTATTAGCTGTAGTATAGGCTACATATAAAGTAAATTTTAAATAAAAATGTATGTTCTATTTTAGTCATTTATATTTGACCAACTAAAAAATACATAAGTGACATTAAGAGATTTTATAAAGTTACTTTAATCCATTATTTTAGTGATATTTACAAAGCCCCTGGATATTTTTACAGATATGAATTACGGCTGAAAGGATTAAAAAAAAATCACAACACTGCCTAAATGCGCAAAAAAGGTATTATTAAAGGTATAATAAATATAAATATGTAAAACTAAATAAAGATATCATATGCCAACTGTACAGTATGCATAGGCCTATGTTTTCTTGTTTGTTCTGCGTGGGTTTAAACACTGTTTTTCTAAAGAATAATTTTTAAACTTTATTGGTGGTGGTTGAGAAGAATTCCTCTTTCCATATGTAAAGCATTTTAGCGCAATATACATGTGTCATATTATTGTTCTTAATATATAAGAATACTAATATATATTTACAACATTTTGTAACTTTAAAACATGTATTTTTTATACCACATTAATCTCTTTAAAATATTGATACTTTTAGAAAAACTGACATAATTATAAATATTATGAACAAACAATGAAACTGTGTCAAAATTCGACAACACAAATAATTAAGATAGTCATTGTAAATAGAGTTAAGTGTATTAGGCTAAATTCTCTGTTGCACTTAGTATAAATGCATTGCACACACAGTCATCTTATTAGTTGTATGCGCTGTTATGCTGGCAAGAAGGGGTTGACGTCACTTTGCTGTTTTAATAGCAATGTTAAATATTCGGCAATGCCCTTATTAACTTCTGGAAAAAACCGCAGTGACAACGCATATACAAATTGAGTTTTTTATGCGCCACCTGGTGGATTTTCTGTGAAGCGAAACACATTAAGGGAAAAGGGAAAGTAGCCCCCCCGAAAACACTTGCAGAATTCTGCGGGACTCCGCGAGACGATTTGGCGAATCCCGCGGGAGAAAACGCGCATTTTTAAAGGCCACATCTGTATGGTAAAAGTAAAAAATATATCAAAAGTAAAAATAGGGGTAAAAGTTTGGCCCGCGTCATATATACAATTTTAAAATCTGGCCCCCGAAGAAAAGTAGTTGAAGACCCCTGGTTTAGGGTTAGATTTTAGATTTGCTTAATGAGGTTATTTAATATACAGGTTTCTCCATGTTTTTGTCCATATTTAAGCCATGGTGGTTGGAGTTGGCATTTGGGTTAGGATGTCATTTTTAAATAACAAAAAGTTGTTCTAACTCTAAACAAAAGCGAAAATGGTAAAAAAAAGCAAAAAAAAAAAAAGAAAGAAACCAATAAATAAAATGACAAAAGATTGCAATTTAAGTGAATGATAAGGACTGGCGTATCATATGCACGCCAAAGTGGAATTCGGCGTATGCACTGCACAAGTTTTACACTTCGTGCTATTTATACGATCTTCAGGAGACTGGGCTGGCACGGGCCCCCCATTTTTTTTTTACTTTCTTGAAAGCCTGCGGTGTGCAAGGTACAATTTCCTTAGCTTAACCCACTATTCCAACATTGCAACAAGTCCTGGGAAAGACAAACATGTATTTAAAAAAATTTAAGTATCATCTTCATATATACTTAATTTCATTAACATGTTTAAAGGCATAAAATGTTTGGAAATAATGACAGCAGCCAGAGAAAATATTTTTATGCACATTTGCATTTTACATAACAATGATTAATAACTTATGTTTTTATTTTTAAGAATATTTTCATTTTATGACGACTACTAAAAAAATCTTAGTTACTGCTAACGTTTTAAGTAATGTCCTAGAGCTAGTGAACTAAATATTAATTTCATATCTAAAAATACAGAACAGTTTTTGTATGTGAACAATGCAATTTTATAGACTATTGACAGAGGGGTTTTCCTGAGATTTTTTTCTCAAATGTTTGAGACCTGACAGGGTAAGATGTTATGTGTCTTACCTCCCTTAAACTCATCATCTCTTATTTTTGCTTCCCTTTCCCTGCTTTGCACAAAACATTTCTGATATCCATCACATGCATCAATAGTGATCGGGTGAAAATTTGATTTTCCTTGTTATTTAGAAACTTACTTTAGTCTCGTCATGTTTTCATAAACCAACTCAACTGCATGGTGTCATTGTCTTGTACTTTGTATACGGCTGCGCACGGCAAAACAGACGCACATGGACATGAATTGGTGCGTGCACGCATCAGTGCGACTGCTGCGTCGCTTTTTCAAATGTGAATTGGGTAACGACATTGCATATAGATCCGTTTTGCCGTGATTATCTTTGTAAAGGAATACACTAACTGCTAAAATGTAAACTTGAGATTTACACAGGGGCACAAAAGATTTACACTGGGGCACGCACCCTGCCTACCACCTTAACTAACACATTTTCTACAGGAAACCCTGGGTATCTTATGCTTGCAAAATTGGAATTTGGCGTATGTAAACTATGATAATCACACTGCATGTTATTTGTATGCGTTCCATGAGAATGGACATAGACAGCGACCAGTCACTTACTTTTGCAGCGGGCACACAGGCAAGGAGCATACCTTCAGCCTATTTGACGGGGCTCAGCCCCGGCCCAATTTAAACTCTGCATATGTGTAAGTGGTCCTTATTTGTAACGCTGATTTGTTCTTAAGGCTATGACCGTAAAGGTTTTTGTCTTACCGTGGTGAAGAAGCAACAAAATCACGCGGTTATGCAGTTAACAACACAACAACCCACCCCAGGAAAGCAGTCTTATATTATTAAAACAACAAATTATATTAGCATTAACAACATGAAATTAAAACTGCAAGCAGTGATGGAAGGGCCCTCGCACGCATGTGCACCGCCACTCTATGGCCTTAGTAAAGCAATAAACTAGGGGGATTGAAATTTCAGTGGGTAAATATAGGTGGATATTCAAAGGAACTTTGAAGTGCCACACCTCCTTTGTGCAGCAGGTGGCACTATGATAATTGATTGTTGTAACATTGATGTGTTGATGCCAGGACTCTTGTCAAACGTATGATGTCTGTGACAAATCGGACATTGCATACCTGAGTTACGACAGCTTTCTCATGGCGAAACATCAAATTTTGATAGGCCACCAAGGATGCGCCCCTTTAACGAAATGTCAAGATCTTCACAATTTATCATTGTGAAGTCCCTAAGTTCAGACTGACCAAATATGATGATGATCTGAAATCATTTCAATGAGCAGTAAATCACAGTGTAAAACATGCCATTTCCTGCTTCCAGCAGGTGGCGCTATAACTTTTACTAAATATTGCCATGTTGATGTGTTCAGGACAGGACACTTATCAAACTTGTGAAGCGTGGGTCAGATTGGACATTTTAAACCTGAGTTAGAACAACTTCCTGTTTCTTTGAGAAACACAGAAATTTGGCAAGCCGCCACAGACACACCCTCCATTGAAATGTCAAGATCTCCGCAATTTAGCATTGCAAAGCCCTTTAGATGACACTAACCAAATATAATGATTATCTTTTAAATTTATAGGAGGAGTTCGTTAAAATACGAAGGCCAGAAATGGCAAAATTTGCACTCAAATTACAGAGAAAATTCAAAATGGCTGACTTCCTGTGGGGTTTAGAGCTTTGCTCCAAGAGACTTTTTTGTAGGTCTTGGGGTGATACATGATCCTACCGCATTTCGTATCTGTACGATTAACACAGCGGGGGGGGGGGGGGCTGCTCTATTGAATTTTTGTAGGTGGCGCTATAGAGCCATTTTAACACCCCAAGTTCTGAAGCCTATATCACATGAAAATATTCGCCACCTTTGACACGTGTGCAACATTTCTTAACTTTTTGAGCTCGTTTAGGCTGTCAAAAAAGTGATTCATTTAGCAATCCTTTGCGAGGCCGTAACGGACACGCCCTTTAACGAAAAGTCAGGCCAGGACCCTAATCAAACGTGTGAAGTCGGGGGCAGATCGGACAATGTATGCCTAAATTACAACAGCTTCCCTTGCACGTATGAGCACCGCCACCCGATGGCCTTAGGAAAAACTGTGAACAGTGGGGATATGAATTTTAGTGTGCAAATATATGTGGATATTTACTTAGACTGACCAAATATAATGTTGATATTGTTAAATCTCTTAGAGCAGTGAATCAGTGTTTCCTGCTGCATCTAGGTGGTGCTATGACTGTATCTGTATTTGGCTATGTTGATGGTTTGAGGCCGGGCCCCTTATTAATCATGTGAAGTATTGGGCAGGTCGGACATTGTATGCCTGAATTACAACAACTTCCAGTTTCATGGTGAAACATCAAATTTTGCCAGGTGCCACGGATACACCTTTCAACGAAAAGTCAAGATCTTTACAGTTTATCACCGCAAAGTCCTGAAGATCTGTCTGACCAAATAAGATGATGATCTTATAAAATTTCTATGAGCAGTAAATCACAGTGTAAAACCTGACATTTCCTGCTGCCAGCAGGTGGTGCTATGACTGTATGTGAATAATTCCTTGTTGATGTGTTCAGGTCAGGGCACTTATCAATCATGTGAAGTGTGGGTCAGATTAGACATTGTAAGTCTGAGTTAGAACAACTTCCTGTTTTATGGCGAAAAGCAGAAATTTGGCAGGCCGCCACAGACACACGCTCCAATGAAAAGTCAAGATCTCCTTAATTTAGCATTGCAAAGGCCTTTAGATGACACAGACCAAATATGGTTTTAATCTAATTAAATCTGTAAGAGGAGTTTGTTAAAGTATGAAGCCTGGAAATGGCAAAATTTGCACTCAAACTACAGAGCAAATTCAAAATGGCTGACTTCCTGTGGGGTTTAGAGGTTGACTTCAAGAGACTTTTTTGTAGGTCTTGGGGTGATACATTATCCTATCACATTTCATATGTGTACGTTTACTGTAGCGGGGGGCTGCTCTCTTAAGTTTTTGTAGGTGGCGCTATAGAGCCATTTTTACACCCTCAGTTCTAAAGCCTATTTCAAATAAAAAATGTCACCACATTTTACACGTATGCAACGCTTCATGACTTTTTGAGCTTGTTTAGGCTGTCAAAATTGCTATTCATTTGTCAATACTTTGCGAGGCCACCACGGACATGCCCTTTAACGAAAAGTCAAGGTCGTTGCTATTTTTCATCACACAATGTCTTGAGATTAGACTGATGAAATATGATGTTGATATGGTTAAATCTCTAAGAGCAGTAAGTCACAGTTAGGGCTGCAGCTATTGATTCTTTTTGTAATCGATTTATCTAGCACTGAATCGATCAATTAATCGAGTAATCATATAAAAATTTTGTGTGTGTTTTTAAACATCCAAAATAAAAAATGCATAACGAAAATGACATGGCTGTAAAATGTTCAAGCATTTGGCTTTCATTTCTAAAAAAAACAGAGGTATTTGGCTCCAAACATAAGCCTATTTATTTAAATTTTTACCCATTTAGTGTTTAGAAGTGCCAGTGCCAACAATTAAGCACTTTAATTTATTACTATGCACACAGGTTTTATGCTGTAATCTAGCCCTGACATCAAAGTAAATATCTGGTTTATGTACATTTCTACACCTGCAGCATTTACCATTAGGCTACTAACATATATATCATTTCTGGGGTGAGCCTATTTGCTATATGGTAACAACCTGTGTGTGTGCGCGCACGTGCACCTGTGTTTGTGTGTGCACGCGTGCTGTGCGTGAGAAAGAGTGACACCCCACTCAGGCATTCAGTTGCTTCATTGCATTTTGGTACGGCAGAAATACATACTTTTATTTTCAATAGAATGCTGCATTTGGTTTGCATCACTTGCATTGCGGTGCATTTTAGGTGAAGCATCCGTTCAAAAAACCACAACATCACGTCCCGCTGTATACAGTGAATGCATGCTGAAATTATTGTTGCGTATTGTTACTACATAAAAGTTTAAGCATATGTGATGCATTGCGCGATCGGTCTGACTCGTGTGAGAGAGAACAACTTTCTCATGCTAAACTCCAATAAAACAGAGATTATTATTATTGAACAAAATATGTCAGATTACAAGTTGCCCATAGATGATTGCACTGTGGTGCCGTTTTTTGGTACACACACCTGTAAAGTGCATGCGTGTGTGTGAAGGGGTTCTTTTTTAGGCTATACTCTCTTGCAATTGAACGTGAATACGTTTACTACTTAACTCTTTCCCAGCCATTGACGAGATATCTCGTCAATTAAGAGAAAACGCTTCCCCGCCAATGACGAGATTTTCCGTCTTTCCGCAATACCGCTATTATCCACCAGGTGGCGCCCTTCCGCAACTTTTTAAACCCGGAAGTATTGCCCTATGGCAAGCTGCTGCATGTCTGTGTCTGTTTTAAAGATCGCTCTGAATGGGATCTATATGAAAAGTCCGTCACAAACATGGAATTATCTCTGCTTTTTGCTCAAAATGTGGTGTTTTTGCAGAAACCTACCCATATTTAAAAGCTGATTACAAAAGAACTGCTAAAGGTAGGATGAAACGGTTTTTTTGTTTGAAAGCAGAGGGTCTGTTCTTTCATTTGGTATATTGTATGTTTATATATCTGAAGAAGAACATTTTCTGGAAGGCATTAAACTTTGGTGAAAATCATGAAAAACGCTGGCGCTGGCTGGCAACTTTTTAAAAAATGCTGGCGGTGAAAGAGTTAAAAACATCAAAGCTAAACATCATATCTAGTCAAACCGCATAACGACATCGATACAAATACAGTATGGGATTAAAATCAGCGGAAGCTATGTTACCTTGTTTCATTGACGCTTGGTGAAACAGCAGTGGATGTTTTCGGTTCAGATGCTGAATGTAATGATAATGTAATGATCCCAAACTTTAGACATTCTCTGTCGCTGAAATTTGTCAGGCCGCCCTGGACACACCCTCCAACGAAAAGTCAAAAGCTCCAATATTTAACATTGCAAAGGCCTTTAGATGATACTGACCAAATATGATGATGATCTGATTAAATCTCTAGGAGGAGTTTGTTAAAGTACGAAGCCTGGAAATGCCAAAATTTGCACAGAAATCCCAGCGAAAATTAAAAATGGCCGACTTCCTGTGGGTTTTAGAGCCTGGTTCCAAGGGACTTTTTTGTAGATCTTAAGGTGATAGATGACCCTAACAAATTTCATATCTGTACGTTTTTCGTAGCGGGAGGGTTGCTCTTTTGAAATTTTGCAGGTGGCACTATTGAGCCATTTCTACACACCCACTTCTGACGCCTATACCACATGTAAATGTTTGTCACTTCTGACGTGTGTGCAAAGTTTCATGAGTTTTCGAGCATGTTTAGGCCCTCAAAAATGTGATTTATTTCGTAGAAGAAAAAGCAGAAGAAACTGAGCAAAAACAATAGGGCTTTGCACCCACGGTGCAGGCTATTCTGGCCTGCTCCTCGGTGATCGGGCCCTAATAATAAACGAAGCAAAAACAATAGGGATTTGCACCCACGGTGCAGGCCGTTCTGGCCTGCTCCTCGGTGCTCGGGCCCTAATAATATGTATTTCTATATGCTAACCTTTAGGTTTTTTATATCTTTTGAATATAATAGGAATTATAGAACTTTTATGTCATCGTTTATAACCCATTTTGGCACGCACGTGACCGGCAGATTAATTGCGTTATTTTTGTACTTGCGGATTTATCTTAATTGTTTAGCGATCGCAGAGTAAAATAACGTTTTTCCTGCCGATGTTGCTTTTTAAGTAATTTCGTTCCTTTAAACTTAATGGCAAGTGTATTCACGTTTGGATCCATAATCTGCCCCTCGCTAATATTCACCTGTTCAGCTCTGTTGTGCTTCCAATGATTGTAAATGATACCTTCTATATTTCCAACGCTACATTGATCATAGAACACCACACATTTGTTGTTCTTAACTTCAAGTCCAGACCATTGCAGGAAGCGATCGGTGTATGACAGCATGTTGGTAATGATGTTCTCCTCTCTTGATACTATGAGGATGTCATGGCCAAAAGCCTGAACTGGGTTTGGAGATGTAATGTCAGGCCGGGCAAGAAGACATTTTCAGACCATTTCAGCCAGTGGTTTAAGGCCTGTATGACGTTCACGGCGTGGACACACTATCTTAATCCCAACTTCAAGTTTAACCAGTTTCGTTAGTTGATGTCCGCAAATCACTTGTAGAAATGAATTATCATATACAGTCTTGATTATATGTATACACTGTTCCGGCAGTTTTATTTCATTTAGAGAATGACGCATTATGCTATGAGGTAAACAACCAAAGGCATCTTGAAAATCGAGGAATACCGCATAAAAGCAGGAGGATTCATGTTTAAAATCATCAATGACACACACACACACACACACACACACACACACACACACACACAAACGCATATATCATTGAGGTGATGCTTTATTCAAATGCGGTTGATATTCAAATAAAGTTTTTATCCACCACATTTATTAACGTACGTCCGATCATTCGTACGATGAGATTGGCATCTTACAAATGTTTCTTGAAACTCATGTGAACCTGTTTCGTAAGATGATATTTGCGCATGGATCTCTTGTTTCTATGTTATATTAATAACTGAGGCCCATTGTGTTTGCAGTATGGATTACTATTACGGACATATACAGTACATATGTTTGTAGCTTGCAATTTGTATATTTAAAAGAACACCTGTCTCCTTACAGATTTGGACCTCTTTGATGCTCTTGATGATGATAAGCGTAAGATAACCATTTATGGTACTCTGTATGTTGATATGCTAGTTAAATGCTTACAACATGTCTATTTTGTATTGCCTTTAATATTGTTGCCATCAAATGTAAATTACATTCATTATTTGTTTTGATGTATAATAATATGATTTTATGTGCCCTAAGTACAATTATTTATCTAATCCTTTATTAGCATCTACAAAACCACCAGTGAAACCTGTCCCACCAAAAAACTCAAATACAGGTAACATTTTTAAACTCTATGCACAAAAACATTTTCACAGAATGCAGAGAGTAACATTTTATGCATGGACTATAATTTAATTTGTTTTACCTGCTTTTCTTTTTTACATTTAAGTTGATTTTAGATTTAACTTAATCTTGTAAATCTTGCTAACAGATGATAGTAATGTAAAGTTAGATTAAATGTTCATATCTTATAAATGCCAGTTCATATCTTATACATCATTTAGATTGTAAACAGGATGCAGAATTGTGATTGGATTATAGTGGACTTGGACCTTACATACATGAAGTATACAAGTAAAAACCTGTGCACTGTTTTAACAAATTCTAAGCTTTAATTAAACATGTCTACTCATATCCATTTTAGTTAAATTCAACTTTTTTAATGAATGCAATTTAATCTTGTAAATCTTGTTGACAGATGATAGTCATGTAAGTAAGATGACATGTTCATATCTTATACTAGAGGTTGACTGATATGTGTTTTTCAGGGCCGATGTCGAAACCAACTATTACAGATCAAGTAGACCGATAACCAATATTTTGAACCGATATGTCTGGTGTAAAAATGAAAATTAATGTCAAAATTAAGACACAGGCTCTGACAAAAACTTTCAGTGCTTTGAAACATTTTTAATTCTGACTCTGAGGAATGTTAATTATAACAATCATATTAATAATAACAAAAAAGTGCAAGAACCACCCATAAACTATATATAAAAACTAATCAAATTTTTTTGATTGAATAAATAAATTATTTTCTGATGGATTAATTATCCTTTGGTTAACAATTAACTAAACAATTGTAATATATAAGTGCAAATAATTGCATTGACTTCATAGCTTCATTGTGTATGTTGTAAAAAAAAGCCTGCAAATGTTTTCATGAAACTAGAACATTAATACCATATTAAGGCACTCTTAGTTGGTTCAATAGCCTATTCCTTAAATATATGTTGCCAAGACATGCATTTAAGCATACCTTTGTGTGTATCTGAACATTTATGTGTAAAAAATAAGTCAGCTTGAGAGGTGGCTGTGTGCGCGTGCATGAGAGCTCATTGACAGAAGACCAAAGTACTCAAGTTCTTTAAAATGGCTTGTGACGTATTCCTGTGGGTGGAGGTTAGTCAAAAAACTGTTCTAGTGACGTCATTAAAGCAGGAAACAGAGGGCTGTAGTTCAAACCGGCCGTTCGCTGTAGGCTTTGAAAGGCGAATTCTGTTACAGAAAATAAATTGTCTGGCAGTGAACTTTGAGCTTTATTATTTTACAGGTATTATTTATGCTACTATAGCAACATTACTCACTAACTATGGTTTAAAAGATGGGATCAGAAAAATTGTGACCATTAAATATTATATGAATGTATTATAACAGGTTATTTTAAATAAAAATAAAAATATCTCAACACATCACACATTGTATTACATTTGTATTTTATCAAATATATAAATAACTACTGACTTCCTCACAATAAAAAAGACTTAAAACAGATATTTATTGAAAATGAATAAACATTTAATTCACTTTAGGTTAACAGATTTTACCAAAGCAGTTAGCCGCCTCTACATAAGTTACAACAATCAGTAACATAATCTCTCATAATAGACGGGAATGACTAAAATGTCAGGGACAAGGCAGATGAACCCAAGCGCGGACAATTTCGGTGGTGAACAGAAAAACACTTTAATACACGAAACAAGAAAACAAATGGGAAAACAACAGGAAACATGAAATACAGACAGAAAACACTAAACTGGACTAGACTTGATATTTGTACACTTGACTAAATTTACACAGGAACAACACAAAATGTGCACAGGACTAAGAACACAAGGGCATTAAATAATAAAAACTAAACAAGATAACAAGGGGAAAACAGATGAGGGGATTGAACTAATAATTAAAGGTGCATTGTGTAATTTTGAGAAGGATCTCTTGACAGAAATGAAAAATAATATACAAAACTATAGACTTAGGGGTGTATAAATGACCTTTCATAATGAACTGTTATGTGTTTATTACCTTAGAATGAGACGTTTTATCTACATACACCCTTACATGGAAGTCGCATTTTGTGCCGCCATATTTCTACAGAAGCCCTTAACAGACAAAGTGTTTTTACTAAGTTGTCTCCGACGATGGCATGTTTGTCTGGTGGCGGCTACCGTAGCTTCTCTATGTGTTTCAAAAGCGAGGGGTGAGCAGTGGACTGAGCCATTGGTTGCAATTCGCAACCTCACCACTAGATGTCACTAAAATTTACACACTGCACCTTTAAACAATGAATGGGGATAACAAGGGGCGGAGACAGGAGGCGAGACACCGAAGGCACATGACCCGATACACAAGGTCAATGAGCCTTCACATAGAACATGGGACTGTCAGAACTCTGCCCTCATGACTAGACATAAAATTTAAACAAGACTTTTGGAAGGATCCTGACATAAAATATATTTTTGTTCTAAATGAAGAAAGAAAACAGAAATTGATAGAATAATGTTAGACTGAGGTAAAACCTATTGACAAATAAATAAACATTTAATTTGCTTTAGATTAACAGATCAGTTTAATGCCAGCTCTCAGTTTTTAAAACAATTAAAAGCTATCATATTCTCTTCATGGAAATCATTAAAATATATATATATTTTCACATATTAAAGTTACTAATGAAGAAAGAAAAAATAAATTGCTAGATTAATGTTTGACTCTGAAGTGAAAACGAAATGACAAATAAATAAGAATTTCATTCTTTAGGTTATCTTACCACAGCAGTTTAATGTATATACTATAGTATATATACTATAAATATATTATATATTTAAGCAATATCGCTCGAGTAGGAGTGTGATATAGCTCTATATCATCACGGCTGTGATTAGGCCAGAGGCACGAGGCCGCAGGCCGAGTGCCGGAGGCAATCACAGCCGTGATGATATAGAGCTATATCACACGACTCCGAGAGCGACACTGCTTTTATACAACAGTTCGACGGCACACGTTTGAAAAACGAAAACTAGAAAACAACAACGGAGTTATTTTAAAAGCCTCTTTGTTTGAGAACTACTTCTTCCGCCACGGATTTGAGGGCGGCCAGAATGACAGGTAAAACTTTCGGCTGCTTTGAAGCTCATAACAACTCAATGGACGGAAAAGCCGTTTCTTTATATTACCGTTTCTTGGTCACAAAGTGTAGTTTTAAGATTAGTTCAGTCGAGAATGTATCTGTATTATATTTAAATCTGCAGTCGATTAGTAAAGATAGCGCCTGTTTGAACGTTTGCTTAGTGAGATTCGGTACAAATGAGAACCAAAGCATGAGCGGACATCAGTGTTCACTCGCCCCGCTGACCACCGCCCTCTCTGGGCTACATTTCTGAAAGGGATTCCCCGGCTCTCATGTTGGCCTTGTTTGTTTATGATGATCGTCAAAATGAGATCAAATCAGCAGTATTTGGTGTCATGATCAAACTTGTACTTGTTTTTTTATTCATATTTAGTGTCTTGTGTGTTGTTATTGTTTTGGCGCGAGGTAAAAGTTAATAAAACTATACTTGTGAAACGTTACTATTGCTTTCTCATGTATTCTTAACGCGATACGAGCACTCGATTATTATTATTAAACTTTGTTCTTGTCAGTACTATACAAAACGGTTTTTATAAATGTCAGAGAGATGTTTTTGCATGCTGCTTATAAATATACCAGTGGCGATATCTCATAACATGTTTTAATAGTCACGTCACGATAAAGTAAATGATCAATGTCCACATTTAAAAGCTGCGGGGCTTACCTGCAGTTCCACGGTGTTTTCGCGTTCTGATAAAAGATATAGCTCCAGAAAAAAACGAGTGTTTATATTCCTCTTTCCAAGTGTTAAGCGTCCACACGATGTGACAAGACATTTCTCCCATTAACTTTAACGTAACATCCAAGAGCGCTGATCTTTGACGGAATAATACTTCTGATTGGGGATTCACAGACTGATTTATGAGCTAGTAAACTAATGAGACACACACACGGAGAGTGATTCACACAGCGCGTCTGTGTTTTTCCATTCAGAGATGAGCCTGCTTAGGACCTCCATTCACTAGGTGGCGGAATAATACGAAAGGTGAAGCGGTTACAGTGCCGTTATCAGTACAATATCGTATAGCTCTTAGCCAATCAGATTCGAGAACCAGAAAGAACTGTTGTATAAATATTTATAGTATATATAATATAAATAAAATAAGGTTAGCCTCTTAGGTAAAAACAAAATGACCGTTATTTTTGAAATTTACGTAAATTTCATGCTTTTTGCTGAGCACAAGAGAAAGCGTGTACTCGTGAAAAGCGCGGGGTAAGACATGCACACAGATGTGCACATGTTCCCAGAACATTACTTTTTGGTTCCCAAAAAAATAACCAAAACATAACCAAAAACATAAAAACCTGTGCATTGTTTTAACTAAGCTTCTGTTTTTTGTAAAGCTATGTATGTATATACAGTATATGTGTGTGTGCGTGTGTGCATGTATGTATGTATGTATGTATGTATGTATGTATGTATGTACAGTTGAAACCCAAAGTATGTGAACCCTTTGGGCTTACTTGGATTTCTTCATAAATTGGTCATAAAATGTGTTCTAATCTTCATGTCAAGTCACAACAATAGAGAAACACAGTCTGCTTAAACTAATACCGCACAAACATTATACATTTTCATGTTTTTATTGAACACAACATGTAAACATTCATAGTGTAGGGTGGAAGAAGTATGTGAAACCCTAGGCTAATGACTTCTCCAAGAGCTAATTGGAGCCAGGAGTCAGCCAACCTGAAGTCCAATCAATGTGATGAGATTGGATGTGTTGATTAAAGCTGCCCTGTCCAATAAAAAACACACACCCGTTTTGAGTTTGCTGTTCTGAAGAAGCATTGTCTGATGTGAACCATGCCTCGCACAAAAGAGCTCTCAGAAGACCTACGATCAAGAATTGTTGACTTGCATAAAACTGGAAAGGGCTACAAAAGTATATCTAAAAGCCTTGATGTCCATGTGTCCACGGTAAGACAGATTGTCTACAAATGGAGAAAGTTCAGCACTGTTGCTACACTTCCTAGGCTTGGTCGTCCTGTAAAGATGACTGCAAGAGCACAGCGCAGAATGCTCCATGAGGTGAAGAACAATCCTAGAGTGTCAGCTAAAGACTTACAGAAATCTCTGGCACCTGCTGACATTTTTGTTGACAAATCTACAATAAGGAAAACATTAAGCAAGAATGGATTTCATGGGAGGACACCACGGAGGAAGCCACTGCTGTCCAAAAAAAAAAAAAACATTTGCAGCACGTTTGAAGTTTGCAAAAGAGCACCTGGATGTTCCACAGCACTACTGGCAAAACATTCTGTGGACAGATGAAACCAAAATTGAGTTGTTTAGAAAGAACACACAACGCTATGTGTGGAGAAGCACACCAACATCAAAACCTCATCCCTACTGTGAAATATGGTGGAGGGGCCATCATGGTTTGGGGCTGCTTTGCTGCCTCAGGCCCTGGACGGATTACTGTCATCGATGGAAAAATGAATTCCAAAGTTTATCAACAACTTTGCAGGAAAACTTAAGACCATCTGCCCGCCAACTGAAGCTTAACAGAGGATGGACGATGCAACAGGAAAACGACCTAAAGCATAGAAGTAAATCAACAACAGAATGGCTTAAATACCCCTTCTGGAGTGGCCCAGTCAGAGTCCTGACCTCAACCCGATTGAGATGCTGTGGCATGACCTCAAGAGAGCGATTCACACCAGACATCCCAAGAATATTGCTGAACTGAAACACTTTTGTAAAGAGGAATGGTCCAAAATTTCTCCTGACCGTTGTGCAGGTCTGATCTGCAACTATAGGAAACGTTTGGTTGAGGTTATTGCTGCCAAAGGAGGGTCAACCAGTTATTTAACCCAAAGGTTCACATACTTTTTCCACCCTGCACTATGAACGTTTACATGTTGTGTTCAATAAAAACATGAAAACGTATAATGCTTGTGCGGTATTGGTTTAAGCAGACTGTGTTTCTCTATTGTTGTTAGGGGTGTGACGGTCATTATATAACCGTGAGACCGACGGTTATAGTTGAACACCGTCATTAGAACTCTATAACCGCCAACACCGTGTTATTAAAATATATATAAAAATATTGTCATAAAGAATTTTTAAATACTAATTAAAAACAATTGTTAACAGTCTGTGTTACATCCCCTATTTCTCACGCAGTAAAAAATACGGAGCGGAGCAGACACTGACAACGCGCTGACATACAGGACAGACCAGGTTACTTTTCAGTTACTTTTTAGATTAAAGATATTAACCAAAGTCTCACCTTTTAAATAATCTCTTCCTTCTAGTTAATTTATAGCATCAAATAAACATGAATGACCATGAGAAGGAATAACCGCGGAAATGCGTCAGTAAACACCGCTTTTCAAGTTCAAATCCTCCCATGCTAATCTACGAAGTCTCCTGAAAGCACATTCACTGCTACTTGTCTTGCTGTTCATTTTAAATAAACATAGAGCAAGTAGCTAATCAGTGTCTAGTCTATTTAAACGCTGGTTTCACATCACAATCGTGAGCACTGAGCAGCGCGTATGCAGAGAGTGTTTGCCGCGCAAGGCCATTGTGCTTTACACCGGCTGCGTTTGCAGCGCATACTGTGCAGTTTAACAACAGTATAACAATCTCAAGTTCACATTACTTTATTTTACCTGCATTTATGAGCAAAACCTCTTCAAGACGCTTTTTAATCCACATTGTTTTCGTGCTGTTCTGGTCCGTGTAATGACAGATATAGACACAATTACAGACATAAAAAGCCCAATGCACAAATCTGTTTCCCTGAAGATTATTAAGATGATAGAGAGATGATTAATTTATACTGGGCAGAGAGTGACAGCGTCTTCTGGCAACAGTGTGTTTTTTAAATATTTCATTGCTTTCTGTTAAATTGCTTAAAGTTATTACTGTTTAAAACACACTTGGCATCACATTCATGATTTTATGGTAAAATTACACTTTTGCGTCAATCCACGAGCATTTAAACCAGCAAAATGCACAACCCCCCCCCCCCCCCCACCAAGACGGTTATGTTACGAACCGTCACATTTGACTCACGTCATAACCGTCATCACCAATTCTGAAACCGGCACACCCCTAATTGTTGTGACTTAGATGAAGATCAGAACACATTGTATGACCAAACAAGTCCCAAAGGGTTCACATACTTTTTCTTTCAACTGTACATACATACATTTATGCACACGCACACATGCACACACACATATACTGTATACTGTACATGTATGTATGTATGTATGTATGTAATGGTATTACAGTTGTGTTGTGATTGATTTGGTTGGTTGGGTATGTATATACAGGGGTTAAATTGTGATTTGTTATGTGGGAGCTCTGTGGGGAGGGGTACTTCAAGGGGTAACATGTTTAATACTGATGACAGCAAAGCCACTGGTGTGTTTCAATGATATTCTAGACTACTGATCGGATTTGATAAGTTTCAGCTTTAAATCTGTGTCAGAGGTTGACCCAAAATATTTTAAAAAGAGCGTCTGAACTTTAAATGATGCAAGTCTATGAGTTTAAAACCCTATATCCATTTGTTGCACATGTCATTATGCACAATTGATCAAACTATGATGGAAGTTAAAAGAATCAACCTCCTTGAATAATTCTAGGCATAAGATAGGCTACCCAAAAAGACTTAATTAACAAGAAAAGGTACAACACACAGTACTGTATCAGCAACAGGTCTTAGAAATTAGCCATAGAGATTCTCTTGACGCTTGAGCGCGGGTCGCGGGAGAGCGATTGGGACATTATGGAATTATATTTACGCAGGCACAACGCCTTAAAACTAGCTGGCCTCTGTTACAACAGCGAATAACATCATGTAGTAGTCTTAATGCATCACTCGTTTGTATCGCGTTAATGATCGCAAGGTAGTCAAAAGATTAATGGATAAGTGTATTGTTACCTTATTAGCAGGGTATCTTAATTACTTTAAAAGCTTGTCATTTTATTTTTAAGACACAAATTTAAGATATTTTTAAGAAAAAAATTGAGAACTTCTTAAGAGATGTTTGAGAATTCCGCTTAGGAACATTCTTACGCACTTCTTATAATTTATCTTAAGAACTTTCTTATTTTTTGTCTTAAGAATGTTTTCCTGAATCCGGCCCCAGATTCTATTGGGGTAGGGGAATGTTTGTTAAGGTAATTTAAAATGTCAACATTGGCTCTCAGAGGTCATGCACCCTGCCTTTAATTGTAACGCTTAGGGGTTTCACGATTCTCCAAATCCTCGATTCGATGACATTTTCGATTCTAACGTCACGAATCGATTCGATTCTCGATTTTTTACTTTTTTTAAGACAAAAAAATGATAGGCCACTACTTATTATTATTATAGTTACACATTAACATGCACATTGCGTGCTTTACCTCGCATCAGGTTTGTGGGCTTCACTTTACGGCAGAGGGCTTGTAGAGAGAGGATGTTTCTTGTACGCACATGGACTTAATGCGCACGTCTTGGACTCCTAGCATCTGAAATTAAACCGGCGCATCATAAGCAGCTGCGTTTTCACGTCTATCCGAAGTCTAAACATAAACTAAAGTAGTAATCCTTACGTATTTGTTTAGTTTTATGCGAGCTGAGGCAAACTATCCCTTTTGTTTAAAATATAACCTGCTGCATCTTTGCGCCTCCCTCACTCACGTGCAGAGAGCTGCACTCTGTCCGAAGTCAGATCACTAGGTAGTAATCCTGTTTATGATTTGCATTTCAATGAGTTGTAGCAATACATCCCTTGTGTTTAAAATATAAATCGCGTTTCGCTGGATCAATGTTTTTAAAGGCACCTCTGAGAGGTTTATTCTCTCCCGCTTGGCAAGCCGACCGGAGGTGACATGAGGGCATGGCAGCATCGACGATCCCATTTTTTTAATTCGAAGTTCGAGGTTGTGACTTAATTTCGATCGATTCCAATTTAAAATCGAAATCGTGACACCCTTAGTAACGCAGCTACTTTACATATTTATACAGGGTCGAGCAATCTGTGCTTTTGGTCTTTTTCTCTTACTGTTAGAAGATGAACTCCTGTGAATTTGTGAAAAATGTTGTTGTGTTTTGGATAAGATTTTGAACAAAGAGTGTTTTGGAGGCATAAAAGTAAATTTCTTCATCTTATGTTTAAGTCACCAAATCTAATCTTATCTTATTTTAATCACTGTCTTGTAACCTAAAACATAACACCATTTTGTCATGGAACTCCTAGTAACTTAGCTGGGATTGAAAACATTTCTACACAGCAGAGTTAGTTTTAACACAGTGTTACAACTAAGCCTCCATACAATGATAATAAAATGAAAACAATTGTAAATACTATTTTTCATCAAAATGATAACTTTTAAAACAATATCAGGGAAAATAACTGACAATTATCTTTTTTTGTCTTAATTGTGCAGCACCTTTCAAAAAAATCTATTTATATGCATTGATGCACATTACAAGGATGGTTAGATGAAGGATCATGGATGGATGAATGTGTGGATATCTATTATAGGCAGATGTATAAACAATACCCACCTTTAGTATATAGACAATACTTTATTTAATTATTTGTGTTTAAACCAAATTTTCTAGTAGGTTTTACAACAAACTCTCTGTTGGTTACAATTAACCCCACCTATGGTGTAAGTTATAACGTTTGCACTACTGTCAGTTTTGGTGTAATTGTACGATAACGGCAGGTCCCACACACAAACTTTAAGTGTTCATTTGTAGAAGAGATGGGTGTGTTGATTGTTTAAGAAAAATATTATTCTAACTTAATTATTTGTTTAATGATAGAGCCAAAGTCAGAAAGCATTAGGTTGTATGGCAAGCCGTTTTAACTTTTATTCGTTGAGTTCTTGATATCAACAATTCAATTTTCACTAGTTAAAATTTTCATTATTGACATCAGAAATTACATTTCTACTAGTATCAATGGCCATTATTGATATTAACAATTACATTTCCACTAGTAACAATGTTAATTCTTGATATCAGCAATTTAATTCTTGAGATCAACAATTCAATTCTTGATATCAACAATTCAATTCTTGATATCTGTAATTGTATTTTCACTAGTGAAATATCACCATAGGCTGGCATTCAAATTCAATTCTTGATATTAAGAATTACATTTCCACTAGGAACAATGTATGGCAAGCCGTTTTAACTTTTATTCATTCGTAGGATATGAATTTGTGATATCAACAATTCAATTTTCACTAGTTAAAATTGTAATTCTTGATATCAGATATTACATTTCTACTAGTAACAATGGCAATTCTTGATATCAACAATTACATTCCCACTAGTAACAATGTTAATTCTTGATATCAGCAATTTAATTCTTGATATCAACAATTACATTCCCACTAGTAACAATGTTAATTCTTGATATCAGCAATTTAATTCTTGATATCAACAATTCAATTCTTGATATCAACAATTCAATTCTTGATATCAACAATTCAATTGTTACTAGTTAAAATGTTAAGTCTTGATATCAATAATTCGATTGTCACTAGTGACAATTTTAATTTCTGATATCATGAATGGGATTGTTACTAGTAAGAAAGCCATTTTAGATATCTGAAATGATATTGATATCAGAAATACAATTTCAGATAACAAAAATTAACATTGTTACTAGTGACAATCGAATTATTGATATCAAGAATTAACATTTTAACTAGTAACAATTGAATTCTTGATATCAAGAACTCGATTGTTGATATCAATAATTTAATTCTTGATATCAAGAATTGAATTGTTGATATCAACAATTAACATTGTTACTAGTGGAAATGTAATTCTTAATATCAAGAATTGAATTTGAATGGCAGCCTATGGTGATATTTCACTAGTGAAAATACAATTACATATATCAAGAATTTAATTGTTGATATGAAGAATTGAATTGTTGATATGAAGAATTAAATTGTTGATATGAAGAATTAACATTGTTACTAGTGGAAATGTAATTGTTGATAACAAGAATTGCCATTGTTACTAGTAGAAATGTAATTTCTGATGTCAAGAATCAAAATTTTAACTAGTGAAAATTGAATTGTTGATATCAAGAACAGAACGAATAAAAGTTAAAACGGCTTGCCATAATAATGTTAATTCTTGACATCAATAATTAAATTATTGATATCAAGATTTAAATTATTGATATCAAGATTTAAATTATTGATATCAACCATCGAGTTCTTGATATCAACAATTCAATTGTTACTAGTTAAAATGTTAATTCTTGATATCAATAATTCGATTGTCACTAGTAACAATGTTAATTTCTGTTATCTGAAATTGTATTTCTGATATCAATATAATTTCAGATATCTAAAATGGCTTTCTTACTAGTAACAATCCCATTCATGATATCAGAAATTAAAATTGTCACTAGTGACAATTGAATTCTTGATATCAAGAATTAACATTTTAACTAGTAACAATTGAATTCTTGATATCAAGAACTCGATTGTTGATATCAAGAATTGAATTGTTGATATCAAGAATTGAATTCTTGCTATCAACAATTAACATTGTTACTAGTGGAAATGTAATTCTTGATATCAAGAATTGAATTGTTGATATCAAGAATTAACATTGTTACTAGTGAAAATGTAATTCTTGATATCAACAATTGAATTTGAATGGCAACCTATGGTGACATTTCACTAGTGAAAATACAATTACAGATATCAATAACTTAATTGTTGAAATCAGGAATTGAATTGATGATATCAAGAATTGAATTGCTGATATCAAGAATTGAATTGCTGATATCAGGAATTAAATTGCTGATATCAGGAATTGAATTGCTGATGTCGGGAGTTGGCGTTGTTGCTGGTGGGAATGTGGTTGTTGATATCAAGAATTGCCATTGATACTAGTAGAAATGTAATATTAAAATTTTAACTAGTGATAATTAAATTGTTGATATCAAGAACACAACGAATGAAAGTTAAAATGGCTTGCCATAAGGTTGTGCCCTACTCTCCCCTACATGTAAAGTAGTCAGTGTTAGGGTTGCCGCGGTGACAGAATTTTCCCACCGGTTAATCAACGCGTCACAAACCCGGTGTTACCGGTTTCACCAGGTGGGAGGGGCTTATAAATGTGCATGCAGACGTGCACATTTTACTTTCACTTTTGAATTACGCAACTGTTTAAATGCAGTGCTTGCGTACTTTGCGTTAAATCGCGTATGCATTTGCGTGCAATGCGAGTGCAACAGCTGGTAATTAAGTTAGGGTTAGGGTGTTAGGGTTAGGGTTAGAAAGTTTGAAAGACGGTGTTGCGGTGGGCAAGTGATCTAACCGGTGAGAGGCTGAAGCAGCGGTAATCACCGTTTCACCGACTATCGCGACAAGCCTAGTCAGTGTAATTCCCTCTTTAGGATCCTTTAGATTTTGATATGTGTATGATTTTAATACTGGTAACCTATTTCATTCATTTTTGTATTGTTTGCAGATCCAAAGAACCCATCTGGAGGTGAAGTATTGATTGTAGCTTAATTCTATTTTCAAATCAGATTTTACATTAGTTTTATATCAACAGACTATGTCTATGACTAAGTTAATGTCATTACCATCCAAATTCATGTATATGTATGCCAGGTGATAACCCATGACACTGTGAGATTTTAATCACGAGTGGCACAAATGAATTTGATATGTGAATTTTATTTTGGTAACCATTTGCATTCATTTTTGTATTCTTTGCAGATCCAAAAAAAACATCTGAAGGTAAAGTACAGTATTACACTTTGTTTGATTTGAAAATATATTTTTATATCAGAACACTATAATGTCAATAGTTAATGACCCATGACACTGTGATTTGCATTAACAGATGGCTTTGATTTATCTGATGCATTGGGTCCAGGTAAAAACAGGTTTATGTGTTTTCACCTTGGGCCTGTTTGGGTTGTGTGTAATTTTCACTTCTGTCTTGATTGCAGTTTGTATTGTGTTTGTTGCAATGCCATTTGATCTAACACTGAAGTCTGAATCTTGGTGAATTCTCTCACAATCCTCTTTCCCCGCCAGCGTTTTTTAAAAAAAGTTGCCAGCCAGCGTCAGCATTTTTCATGATTTTCACAAAAGTTTGAAAAAAAAATGCCTTCTAGAAACTTTTCTTCTTTAAATATATAAACAAACAATATATCAAATGAAAGAACAAAGAAAACCCTCTGCTTTCAAAAAAAAACTTTCATCCTACTTTTATTAGTTCTCTTTTTATCACCTCTCAAATATGGGTAGGTTTCTTCAAAAACACAAAATTTTGAGCAAAAAGCTGAGATAATTCAATTTTTGTGAAGGACTTTTGATAGAGATCAGATGCAGAGCGATCTTTAAAACATACACAGAGATCTTTTTCTTTCATGTGAGGCGCTACTTCCGGGTTGTGGATAATAGCGGTATTGCGGAAAGCCGGAAATTCTCGTCATTGGCAGGAAAGCGTTTTCTCTTAATTGACAAGTTATCTCGTCAATGGCGGGGAAAGAGTTAAGGAAGATTTTTTGATGATACCAATTTTAACAAACACCTTTTGGTCAATAATGATAATGTGTCAATTGTTCATTCACTTAAATAAATCACTGTTTAATTTATCAAAGTTCAGTAAAAAAAATAATTGTAAATTTAGTGTAAGAGCATGGTTTATTAACATCGTTTCCACCATTGTACCAATAAAAAGTGGGTTGAGAATCTGTAAGGTTAGACTTTAAGGTTTACTAGCTAGTTTATTGTTAGATTATGCAACAGACTTGGGACCAGATTTATTAACAACTTTAGATACCGCAAATCATCTTTTTGTAGTAAAAACTAACTGTGCAGTGAAAAATTTAAAAGGTGGACAGTTATTTTTGCGACCGTATTGTATATGCATTTGTAGAAGTTTCACTTACATGCACAAAACTTATAGGAGGAAAGTACAGTATTTAAATAATAATGCAATGCGATTTACACACAAAAAATTTACTCAAGCTCTTCTTAGACATGACACATTAAAATTGTGTTCAATTAATTTAAAATATCTAATTGAGCAATAAGTCTAATTAGTCTAACAAAAATGTATATGTACTATAATTTATTGATTTCTTTTCAATTGCATTAACACAATTAGTTTAGGTTTGGGTTCAGACCATACATAAATGCTAAACCCGTAGACTTTTAAACAATGTATATAATGTAATATTAGCAGCATTAAAAAACTGACGTCATCCCGCCCGCGAATTGGTGTGCGTTGAGGGGGTGAATTTGTATGTGTGTGTGTGTGTGTGTGTGTGTGTGTGTGTGTGTTTTAGCAGTCATTTGCCATTGGGAACGAGGTGGCTAACCGCTATGCTAATTAGTTTGCAGCATGATTTCTCCTGCAAAGACAGTGACCACCTACCATACTTTTCAAAAGTTATAAGAAATATTTAACTGCTTTATTTTACAATTCTACATGAACTAACTTACTAAGTAATAGTTTTTTTGCCAAACTAACCAAGACCGGGCCTTACCGACCGGGCCTTTCTGACCAGCCTACCCCTGAGTCTCCACCACTTTCCCAAGATACGACGGACCTCCTGCTAGCTTCTAGCAATTAGCATGGTGTCCACAAGCACTATACATCCCCCGTCGGGTCTACATTTCTGTAATTTGCTTGATTTGACTTGGCATTATAATGCATAAACCATTAACTCTTTCCCCGTCAGCGTTTTAAAAAAAAAAGTTGCCAGCCAGCGCCAGCGTTTTTTATGATTTTCACAAAAGTTTAATGCCTTCCACAAAATGTTCTTCTTCTAATATATAAACATACAATATTCCAAATAAAAGAACAAACCCTCTGCTTTCAAACAAAAAAAAAACGTTTCATCCTACCTTCAGTAGTTCTTTTGTAATCAGCTTTTGAATATGAGTAGGTTTCTGCAAAAACACCACATTTTGAGCAAAAAGCAGAGATAATTCCATTTTTGTGACGGACTTTTCATAGAGATCCCATTCAGAGCGATCTTTAAAACAGACACGGACATGCAGCCGCTTGCCATAGGGCAATACTTCCGGTTTTAAAAAGTTGTGGAAGGGCGCCACCTAGTGGATAATAGCGGTATTGCGGAAAGACGGAAATACTCGTCATTGGCGGGGAAGCGTTTTCTCTTGATTGACGAGATATCTCGTCAATGGCGGGGAAAGAGTTAATAATAATAATAATATATAATAATATACAGCATATGGTCTGTATTGCTCACGCGATACCATTGCGCATGCGCACATGACGTTAGTAGTGGGGCATGGCCAAAGGAGCAGCAGCTCATAAATATGTAATGACCACCTCAAAACGGCACAATCTGAAAGGCACTGAAACAGAGGCTACTAGAGATAAGTACGAATGTTATCCAAGCTATTTCGAGCAAACAACTTCTGAAACATGTTTTATGGAACTCATACACCTATTTAACTTCGAAAGGCAGGCATAATATGGCCACTTTAAGTTGTGGATGTAACGTACTTCTCTCAATGAGCACTAACTGTGTTAATGCCTGTCTGGAGATCAGTCTCTTCTCACATGCCCATTCAATGTACCATATGTTGTTATTATTATTATTAGCATGCTAACATGTGCTTATGCTAATTAGTATGATATAGAAACTTTTTATATAGAATAACTGAATTTAGTTATTCAGACTACACTAAATTGAATTATTCATACTACACTAAATTAAAGTATTCAGACTACTCTAAATTGATTTATTCAAACTACACTAAATTGAGTTAATGTTGAGTTGGACAAACTCAATATATTTTTTATTGTGTAAAACAGTTTTTTTATAAGTAAGGGCCAGTGTTGGGGGTAACGAGTTACAAAGTAGTTACAACGGATTACAGTAACTATATTATTTTTTTGGGTAACGAAGTAAAGTAACGCATTACACTAATAATATTGGTAACTACTTTACTAGACTATAGGAACAAGCTTTCCTGCTTTACCCAAGCAGTGTTTGTCTGGGTGTAAAGTTATATCTGCCTAAGTGGTGCGTGCATGCGTGTGCCTGTACGTGTGCCGTTGCCATAGAGATTGATTTTGACGTAGCTGCTGGTGCAAAGGGGAGCGGGAAAGGAAGCCGGAGGGTTTCGGCCACTGGGGCGATATTCACATTAGCGGGTCGGGTTGGGGCGGGTAAAGAAATTGTAACTTTAATGCGGGGCGGGTTGGGGCGGGTCATTAAAAACAAAATAAAAAAACTGATATGTTGCGTCTAATTCCCTGTAGCATATATATTAAATATTTGGGAACATATATTTTTACATTTAATTACGTTCTTTGATAAGGTTAAATTACGTAGGCCTATGTCGCAACGTAACTTGCGCAACGTAACTTGATATCCCCAAACCTTTGACGTCACGGAAGCGCCAAGTAGCTCCCGCTGGCTGCCAGCCACAACAACAAAACAAACGGAGAATTAAAAGATGAAAGACGATCTGCAGGAGAAATTAAGGTAGGGAATTTGTGAATAGATAATACAAATGCTGCTTTTTTGTGTGGTGATCTACTTTTAAAATGATAAAGCCGACAAGTTCTACATTCTAAAAACACTTTAAATGCGTGGACTATACTGCATATATTTCTACATTGGATTTAGGGATGTCACCATTACTCTATTTGCTTGAGGAATAAAAAAAAATCCTGGAGCACATGTCGAGTACTGTTTAAAATAGCGGAGATTTAGTGAAACAAACTTGAAAGAAAATTACAATAGTATCAGAAGCATATATCAGCACAACGCTGCCTCTCTCTCTCTCTCTCTCTCTCTCTCTCTCTCTCTCTCTCTCTCTCTCTCTCTCCCTCGTTCGCTCGCTCGCTCTCGCGTGCTTCAGCTCGTGCATGAAAGCAAGAATGCGATGCAATTGCATGCTTGTAAATTTCGGAAGTTTACACGACTGATCTGCAGCGGGCAGGCATAAGATTTATAAAAACACATATGAGAAGAAAGGCACAGCAACTCAAAAAGACTTAAGTGTTTCACAATTACTCATAATGCCAATTTTCCCGTGGAGGCATGAAGCAGCATGAGAATACACAGTTAGCTTATGTGCGATCTACCGGCATTGCCTTTGCGATCGATGTATTGGACACCCATCATTAATCCTATCTCTATATTAATATGACCATGCTGGTTTCTATGGCTCATTGGTGTATGTTGTTGCCAGTTTACAGGGCGACGTAATCTAATGGCTGTTTCCAAGCACTCTTAGGCTGAAATAAAGCCTCTTTTTATTTACATTACAAATGCCTAATATGTCTATTTTAATGGTCGCGGGCGCGGGGTGGTGCGGGTTGTAAAAATAGATACAGTGTTGCGGTGCGGGTTGGGGCGGGCCAAATATTTCATAAAAGCGGGACCCCGCGGGTTGGAAAAAACGCCGACCCGCGCATCACTAATTCACATTACTTTCAGCTTATTGCTTGAAAGGACAAAAATATTTGTGTGAAATGCACACTATGCCCACACGACAAGTGTCTTTCAACTGCTGACAACGCGATGAGCAACCTGTCTGAGCATTTGTAAGCCCAGCATGGCAATACAACACTTGTGGCGAAAGGTCCTGCTTACCGGTCATTTAAAGCAGAGGTCCTCAACCACCGGGTCGCGACCTAGTACTGGGTCGTGGACAAGTTGCCACCGGGTCGCAAGAACGTCCCGAAAAAAAATTGTATAATAGCCACGTAATAGCTTAATCGGGTATTTTGTACTTTAAGAGCCGACTTTAAATACCATCGATCATTTCCACTTTTGTACAAAGCCGCGCTCTCTCTCTTTTTCTCCGCCTCTCTCTCTCTACCAGTGCATCAGCGATCACATTGCTGTCATTGCTGACTTGAAACATTACAGTTGTAAAAACTCATAAACCTGAACTGAAAACGAAAACCCTCAGATTGTGGGGGAAAGAACTATCGAATTGTGTATTACATGATTTATGATTTTTTTCTTTTTGAAAAAAAAATTATTATAAATGTGTGAATGTGTGAACTAGAAAGCTCTTTTTCCTGCTAATTTTTTTTTTGGTGTGGAACTAATATTGTTTTTTGTTTGTGAACCTCATTTATTTGTGAACCCAGAACATTATAGAAGGTGGTTGGGACAAAAACTAATGATTGTGTGGATTTTGTGTGTGTTTGTACTTCTGTGATTTAATCTGATTAATTGGGTTAATATAAGCGGTGCAAATTGTAATAACCTGCAATTGTGGTAATTGATTGCTTAATTGAACCAAGTGATGACTGTTGGGGAAAGTCAATAGACTTATTCAAACCACATTGGGTTGTTATTCTGTTTACTTTTGTTATTGAGAAATGTTCAAATTCTTTTTCATCTTTATTTTATACATTGACATTTATTTTGTGCATTTTACACACCGCACAACATTTGCAAACAAATATGGCTGCCACACCCTCATATTCTCCATCGACATTTGTGGAAATGGAACCACCCCCTGATATTGCTACTCCTCTCTGGCATTCTGCATTTCGTCCACACATTGTGTATGGCACTGCCCGGGATTGTACATTATGAGACGTTAAACCGAGGTCCTGACTCTCTGTGGTCATTAAAAATCCCAGGATGTCCTTCGAAAAAGAGTAGGGGTGTGCCCCGGCATCCTGGCCAAACTTGCCCATTGGCCTACTAATCATCCCCTCATATACTAATTGGCTATATCAGTCTGTCTCCTCTCCACTAATAAGCTGGTGTGTGGTGAGCGTTCTGGCGCAATATGGCTGCCGTCGCATCATCCAGGTGGATGCTGCACATTGGTGGTGGTTGAGGAGATTCCCCATTCATATGTAAAGCGCTTTGAGTACTGAGAAAAGCGCTATATAAATGTAAGGTATTATTACCCCCTGCTCCCATTCATACTCCTCAGCACCCAAGTTTTATACAAGCTAGCAGTGTTAACACCCTAGTTGATAGTAATCCAGTTCAAACTCTCACATGGGAACCAGCACTGCCTGTGGACAACATGCAGATATGTACATCACCAGAGCCTTCCCCTTTATCTTCAGTATGTCAACAGGACTTGCCAAGAACCTTACCTACTCCTAGGAAGGAACTGCAACAACTTACCCACCAAGTGCAAGGGAATTGGGATATATTGGTGAACCACATACAAACAAATGAGAACACGGTGGATGCACTTACACAGGAACTCAAAACAACATCTGCACACCATGGTACCCTGATTTCTCAACTCAAGGATCAAGTAGAGAATAACCAGCAAAAAGTACTTGGCTGCATATCTGAAACTAAGCAGTTTGTTAAAGGAGAGGTAGATCAACTAGCTAAAACTGTTTCATTGATGTCTACAGAACTTCAAAAAGATCAAATTACCTTTGTGTCTGAGGTACAGTTTATGATGGAACAACTTCAGAATGAACTTCAACAGGATATTAAGTCCTACCTTGTCACCTTTCAGCAAAATCATGACCAAATGTCTTCAACCCTTACTCAAACCACTCAAACTACTGAAACACTGTGTACAGTTGTCAGAGAATTACAAACCGAAATTATGAAGAATTTCGAAAATCAAGAAAAACAACTGTCTGATTTCATGCAGAAAGAACAGTTCTTGTCACCTGTATCAACTCCTGAATTACCTGCCATCCCCAACAATGATCTCTCTTCCCAACCCTCTGCTGTTACAAAGAGCGATCACCTTAAGCTTACTTTCCCTACTTTTGGTAAACCGTCAGATGATCCTGACCCACTGTTATATCTCGCCCGCTGCCAAGATTTCTTGGTAGTTCATCCACTTACAGATGCTGATATCATGGCCACATTTCGCTCTGTTCTGTATGGCACTGCCCGGGATTGTTGGGAAGTGGCACGAACATCTGTAAAAACGTGGAGTCAGTTTGAATCTGCTTTCCTTTCTGCCTTCCTTTCAGAAGATTATGAGGATGAACTCGCAGAAAGAGTACGAACCAGAACTCAAGGTGAAAAGGAAAGTATCAGAGACTTTGCATTCACTTACAGAGCACTCTGCAGGAGATGGAACTCAACTTTAACTGACAGTGAACTAGTGAAAATGATCCTAAAAAATGTAAAGCCATTCCTCGCTAGTCAACTTCGCAGTCGAGTCAACACAGTTGACGAACTGGTAAAATTAGGCCAACAACTTGAGAAAGATTTTCAACATCAGCAACACTATGAAAAACAGACAGGTTTGAAGCAAGTTTCCCCACCTCAAAGAACCATACCCAACCGCCCGACCGAACGAGTGAACCAACCTTCAGCACAATGTTGGAGATGTAAAGGCCATCACTCACCTGGGGCCTGTCCTCGTTTTATGACTGCTCAGTCATTTCAAAGTTCCCAGTCCCATTCTTCTAACAACTCTCCACGAACCACGTTTCCAAGTTCTAAAGCCAGTGGACCCCCTACAAATCATTCGGTTACTGCTTTCACTAAAAAGACCTCAGCAAACAAGAAAACTCAACTATCTGTATCTGTTCCACAACAGTTAGTTGTACCTTTAAGCATTGGCTCCTGGAACGGAAAAGCCATTGTGGATACGGGGGCAAGCTACACACTGCTACACGAAAATCTCTGTAAAGAGATTCGTGCACAAAAGCTTCTTCCTTGGACTCGAGGTCCTCTTTACTTAGCCAATGGAAAGGCAGAGATGCCTCTAGGATGGATAAATGTTTCATTCTCTCTTCATAAGAAAATTTTCTCCATATCTACTGTTGTTCTTCCTGCCAAAGCCTTAACTTATGCTGTTGTACTAGGGTTGGATTTTATTTTTTCTAGTGGCCTGCAGATCAATGTGGCAGATCATAAATATTCCTTTAAATCTCACCCTACTGAAAATTATCCTTTCCAGCCTGGAAATGCCAGTCTGCCTGGCACTAATGACTCCCAACACCAAAAAGGGAAGACAGAAGGAACACATTCCAGTTTTACCCTACTAAGTTCTGTTCCTACTCCTCAATGTGCTATACCTCAACCATCCACCTGCCTTGATGATAAGACATTGATAGACATTGCTGTAGATACGGCCTACTTACCTCCTGAAGACAAGCAACGGCTACGGAAAATTCTGGAATTAAACCCTCAAGTGTGTACACTTCGTCCAGGACGTACTGAAGTCTTCAAACATAAGATTTATACCACGCACCAAGTGCCTATAAAGCAACGACCATATCGCACCACCCCTGCAAAACAAGCGGTCATAAAAGAGCAGCTGGAGGAGATGTTGACCTCTGGAATCGTGGAACCATCACATTCTGGATGGGCCTCACCAGTTGTATTAGTACCCAAAAAGGACGGAAGCCTTCGATTTTGTGTGGATTACAGGAAGGTTAATGCTGTTACTGAAAATGATAACTACCCTCTACCAAATATTACAGAACTCCTGGAATCTCTCTCTGGAGCTTCCATCTTTTCCACCATTGACCTTAATTGTGGTTATTGGCAAGTAAGCATGGAGCCAGAAAGTAAAGCTAAAACTGTTTTTATTACCCCTACTGGACTATTCCAATTTAACACAATGCCCTTTGGATTAAAAAATGGACCCGCCACCTTTCAAAGGATGATGGAGACCATATTGGGAGAATTGCGTGGAAGTATATGTTTCGTCTATATCGATGACATCATCATTTACTCCCCCTCTGTAGACCAGCATTTCATTGACCTTCAGGTTGTCCTCCACAAACTACAAATAGCAGGACTAACAGTCAATCTCAAGAAAAGTAGATTCTGCTTGCCAGAAATAACTTTTTTGGGGGATGTCGTCAGGAGTCGTAAAGGAGTCGCTGCAGACCCAAACAAAGTGAAAGCCATACATTCCTACCCAGTGCCCACCAACATCAAAGAGGTCCAACGCTTTTTGGGTTTAGCCGGTTGGTACCATCGGTTTGTACCTGATTTCTCAAAGATTGCTGAATCTCTGAATGCACTGAAGAAGAAGGGATGCAACTTTCACTGGACTCCTCAATGTCAAACCGCCTTTGAACATCTCAAATCATGCCTTACCTCTCCTCCTGTCCTTGGTCATCCTGACTTACAGTTTCCATTTACAGTCTACACAGATGCCAGTGATACTGGATTGGGTGCGGTGCTGACCCAAAGAAAGGACCAGGGACTGGAACAAGTGATTGCATATGTCAGCCGAACCTTAAACCGTGCAGAAGCCAATTATTTGACCACAGAGAAAGAGTGTTTAGCTGTAATTTGGGCTTTGGAAAAATGGCAGCACTATCTAGAGTATAAATTGTTCACTGTGGTTACAGATCACTCAGCACTTCAATGGGTGATGTCCTCCACTAAAACCACTAGCCGTCTAATCAGATGGGCTCTAAGGCTTCAGAGATTTGATTTCATCCTTGAATACCGGAAAGGAAAATTGAACATGGCACCTGATGCCCTGTCCCGAATCCATACTGGTTATGGTCTCTACACCAGTAGTCAAGAGAAGTTGGAGAAGTTGGAACTTACTATTTCCCCAGCTGTCATCTGAAAGGAACAGCACAATGACCCTGCAATCATCACCATACTGCAATCTTTAGCAGAAATTGACAAAGATCCTGCTCTAAAGGACCGATATGAAGTAATTGAGGATACCCTTTATCACAAAACTTACCACCAAAACCATCAAGCCCATTACAGACTATACATACCTGAGAATCTTAAACTGCCTATCTTACACCACTATCATGCAAGTCCTTGGAGTGGTCATGTAGGCATATACAAGACTTACAAACGAATACACGATGTGGCATTCTGGCCTGGAATGTGGATAAACGTTAAACGTCACGTGAAGAGGTGCGTTAAATGTCAAACCCTAAAAGGCGAGAATCAAAAACCTGTGGGCAAACTGCAACAAACCGTCACTACTCGACCAAATGAAATGGTTGGTGTAGACCTTATGGGACCACTACCACGGAGCACTCAACAAAATGAGTATCTTCTAGTCTTCGTAGACTACTTTTCGTGTTGGGTGGAATTCTTTCCTCTGCGTAAAGCAAATGCTCAAACTGTTGCATCCCTTCTTCGGAAAGAAATCTTGACACGATGGGGAGTGCCGGACTTTATAGGGAAACTTCACCCATTTGCATTAAGCTTTGTACCGTTAGAACCCCAGTCATGTTTTTGAATGGTCGTGTACCATTCCCTCAGTTTCCCCTGAGAGGGGAGAAATACTGATTTCAGTGAGGCACTTCCTTCTTTCAATGATGTAAAAATCGTCATTTTGCGTCATTGAAAGAAGGAAATCCTGTATCTCTATTGAGTGTGAAAGACTACAGACACTCATTCCTCATTTTTCCAAGGTGGGGGCTATGGGTGGGACCCACTCACGCTTCAGACCAATTACAGATAAGTGGGTGGGACTTACGAAAATATACGAACACAGACGGAACAAAAACGATCAGCCGCCATCTTTATGCTAAGCTAAGCTAAACAGAAGTTGTGGAGCGAGCCAGAATTCATGTTACAATAACAGTGGAAGTTAATCAATATAACATGGAAGAGGGTGATTTTACAAGCGTGATGCTCTAATCCGCTGTACATTGCACCTTTATGAGCCACAATACAGCAAAGAGCTCAGGCAGATGTAGGAACAGAAGCCCGAGGAGAAGCCGGAGCCTGGGCGTCGGCTGGGTAGAGGAGCCCGGTGAAGACGCAGCAACCATCGGCCTCTGCTGCGTAGAGAAGCTTGGACAGACTACTGCCTGTATTCTCGGTGTGTGCTTGCTTTATTACATTTCTGCATCAGATAAGGATATGGACGTTTGTTTGATGAAGGTTTCTAGGCAAGAGAGAAACTTTGCACGCGTTTGGACATGTTTATTTCACGGACGTGTTTCGGTTTACGAGCAGACGCGCTGCGGAGTATATGAGCTTGGACGGACTCGCGCTGTTTGCTTTCGGTTTAACATTTCTGGATCAGATAAAGATATGAACGTTTGTTTTGTTAATGTTTCTGGTCGCGTGCTTATTTCAAAGACGTGTTTCGGTTTACGAGCACAAGCTCCAAGAGCTGAGGCAGCGCGTCTGTGGAGATATTGTTCAGGGGACACGTTTGTGTGGAGGATGCAGTGATAAACGGACGTCTAACTAAAGTGAGTGTTTATATTTTCTTTGTTATACTAACGTGGCATTTATGTACACAATAGCATATCTGAGCGGTGTTTTATATGTCTATATTGTGAGAGCAGTGAGGCCAATAATAACACAAATGTAATTACAGTAAACAAGAGACAAAAAGAAAATTGGTAAAACTAAATAAACATTTAAAATGCATACCCTTTTTTTAAGTACTTGAAAAGACATTTGTACTGCGTATCTGAAACCGCACGTTACTGTTTGAATAAGACTTTGCTACACACCAGACCAGAGTGTTATTGTGTGTAACACAATGTAACATCACGTTTAAAAGTAAATCATGATTGGTGTCAGTCAGACACAGTGGTGGTGGCTATTTTCTTTGTTTTACTAACGTGGCATTTATGTACATAATAGCATGTCTGAGCCGTGTTCCGATTAATGGGAGTGGCTTGCAGAGCTGTGCATTGTGGTGCATAGTGGCAGTTGTAGTTTTTCATACAAATGTGCTCTAAAGTCACATTTTGTCTTTTCTCTGTCAAATAGGCACAAAATTCTACATTTATGTTACATTTTGACTACAAATATGACTCACTTTCCATAAAGATTAATGTTCCTATCGGTGAAATGGCCCTTTATCTTGTCTGATAGGGGTGCACAGTTTATTTCTTCAGTGTTCCAAGAAGTATGTCAAAAATGGGGTGTGGAACCGAAGCTTACTACATCCTACCATCCACAAACGAATATGACTGAGCGAGTCAATCGCAAATGTATGATTTCTGCATTTGTGGATGATAATCACCGGAAATGGGATCAATACCTACCGGAACTTCGTTTCGCCATAAATTCCGCTGTTCAAGAAACTGTCGGAATGACTCCGGCCGAACTTCAGTTAGGAAGGAAACTTCAAAGCCCCATGGATAAGGTGCTACATGGCACTAACTTGACTCCAGACTGTTCCTCATATGATACTGTTCATCATCTGGCTGAGCTTCGAACCAGAGCCATGGTTCGGGCGCCACTTGATTGCAGTGCAATGAGAATTAGAATGATCATGGCGGATGGTCGGTCGGGTGTGGTTGCTGCTCTGCTACTCTACACGCTAATCTTAAAGTTATTCCATCCAGTAAATGTCTCATTTAAACAGTCTCTTAATAACATCGATTTAAAAAATAATATTAACAACAACAACGAACATGGGATTTTTCATAAACAAACAAACATGATTAATTGCTTCTCTGGATACGGAGAGTATGCGTTCACTATCACCTTCTTAACTAGACGTCGGTTTTACCGAAGAAAATCGGAAGGATCAGTGTACAAACAACAACACAACAATGCTATGATAATAGCAATCTGTTTACTTTTGTCCGGGGACATTCACCAGTGCCCAGGTCCAACCATCGTAACAGATGAGGGAAGCATTGTTGACGATTTAATACGCAACTCTACCACTACTCAGGTATGTAGTTTATTCAGAGACTACTCAGGTTTTGAAACTAGCCTGCAACCTTACACTGTGTGCCATGTGCCCTACCCGAGCTCCATAGGGGATCCAATGATGGCCCGGCTGAGTTTTGATCGCGAACTGGCTCGGCTGACGGGCGTCGCACCTGTTGAGTGTCTGGATCGGAGCACATGGAGGGGAGCGTTGTCGTTGCCATTGCCATCGAAGTGTATGAGTGTCCCGGAGGGATCCGACAAATTGTCGGTTTCGACTGATGACTGGCCATCGTTGGATCGACGGATGGTGGAGCTGGTGGAGATTTACCCTGTGGCGAAAACGGCACTTTCTCGGGTCGTGGTAGGATGCAGTGACTGCCTGCACGCAACTACAAGTTCAAGCGGTATGGAGTTGAACGATAAACTTGATCATGTGCCGATGACGACACTTTCTCGGGTCGCGGTCAGAAGCAGTGACTGTTTGCACGCAACTGCAAGTTCAAGCGGTATGGAGTTGAACGATAAACTTCAGGTACATCATAATAATATTAACAAGAAGCAGCATGCAGTGGTTAACAGAGCAGTACAAAAGAATCGGAAATTTAAAGTCTTTAAAACCGTAAATAACTCTAGAACTATTTGGGATAAGAATGCAAAACCGAAGGGTATATTAGGTGGACACCTAAATATACAAAGTTTAAAATCAAAAAGTGATCAGATTAATCATATATTATTAGAATCTAATTTAGACTTCCTCTGTTTATCAGAAACCTGGCTGCATGACAGTTCTCCATCAGCTGCTCTAAATATCCCAGGTTATGATTTTTTTAGGAAGGATCGAGTTGATAAGAAAGGAGGTGGCGTAATGATTTATGTGAGAGACACTATCCGTTGTAATGAGATTATATGGCAAAATCCTATTAATTTAGAATGTATAGGTATAAATATGATTTTATCACCTCAGATGTCTTTTACACTTATAGTTATTTATAGAGCACCTGTTTTAAATAGTAGTTTTCATGATGAACTTAAGAATGTATTATGTCAATGTGATTTTAAGAAGGAAGTTGTTGTTATGGGTGATTTTAATTTAAATTGGGAAGACACATCTATAAGGAAGAAGTTTAAGCAAGTTGTTGATGGTTTTAATTTAGTCCAACTGATCGAAGGCCCAACACGAATAACAAATAGTACTAGTACTCAGATTGACCTAATATTTAGTAACAGACCGGAGAGAATTATAAAGTCATATAATATGATAACAGGGTTGTCAGACCATAATATGGTGCTTATTTCTAGAAAACTAACGAGCAAAAGATTTACAACACGTGCCAATAATAAGGAATCCGTCGGTATTCCAAAAAATAAGCAAAATGAGTTTAAATCAGCAATTGAAAATATGAATTGGGAAGATTTTGTATCATCTAATATAGACTCAGAAATATCTAGTCAGATCTTTACAGAAAAGCTACAATCTACAATTAGTGATTTTTCTATTAAGAAGAAATACAAGTATAAGAAACAGTCCCTCCCCTGGGTTAACGACAACAGTAAAAAACTAATGAAGGAACGGGATAATGCGTTAAAATTAGCGATAAGATCAAAGATGGCTCATGACAGACAGAAATTTGTAATGTTAAGAAATAAGGTAGTTTGCACATTAAGGAAAGCAAAGGCAGATTTTTTTATTACAATAATTGAAAAATCTCATGGTAATTCAAAAACAATATGGAGTCAGATTAAAAAACTGACTGGTAAAAATAATACTAAAACTAAAAGTCCATCTGAATTAAAGATCAATGATATAGTGCTACGGAACCCAGTTGATGTGGCACAGGCTTTTAATCAATATTTTGTTGAGTCAGTGGATAAAATAGCTCAAAGTTTTACTATACAACAACCGTATTCACAAACAATTAATTCAAGTGATACAGCTTTTGTATTAAGACCAGTAACTACGTTAGAGGTTAAAAGAGTGGTAATGTCTCTGAGGTCATCAAGGGCTAAGGATATTTATGGTATGGACACACTCTTATTGAAACAAATTAGTTCTTCAATAGTTAACCCTTTAACTCATATTATTAATTGTTCATTAGATCAAGGGATATTCCCTAGTTCTTGAAAACCAGCGGTCGTGACTCCCATATTTAAGGGAGGCGACACTTGTTTACCCTGTAATTATAGGCCTATCAGTGTCCTACCTATAATATCAAAGGTTTTTGAAAAACAAATAACCAAACAAATTATTGATTACCTTAATAATAGTTCCTTCCAATTACATCCAATGCAATTTGGTTTTAGGGCAAATTACTCAACAGAAAGTGCCATATGTTACTTTACAGAAAAGGTAAAATCATTAATTGATAAAGGTGGTGTGGTAGGGGCTGTATTTCTTGATTTACAGAAAGCATTTGACACTATAAACCATAATAATTTATTGCATAAATTAAATGATTTTAATTTCTCAACACATTCTGTAAATTTGATCAAATCTTATCTTTCTTCTCATTCTCAAATAGTAAAAATTGATAATTGTAATTCTAATTTAGTAGGTCTATCAACTGGAGTACCGCAAGGGTCAATATTGGGCCCAATTCTCTTTAGCTTGTACATTAATGATTTACCCAAAGAGTGTGAACAATGTAATATCTTAATGTATGCTGACGATACAGTCATCTTTACACACGGAAAAAATTCAGAAGAGGTAATAAAAAAGTTGACAGATGTTATGGTAAAAGTTACATCCTGGCTTAATCAGAGTTTTTTGAGGTTAAATGTGTCAAAAACAGTTGGTATGTTTTTTTCTAAAGGACATAACCCTAATATAAACCAGGACATTTTTATTTCAGGAGAAAGATTACAGGTTGTATCAGAATATAAATATCTAGGGGTACATTTGGATTCCTGTCTTAGTTTTAAAATTCACATAAAAAAAGTTTGCAAACAGATTAAGTTTAACCTGGTCAATTTTAGGTTTATTAGAAATTGCTTGTCAAATGAGGCAGCAAAGATATATTTCCACTCAATGATTCTTTCTCAGGTCACATATTGTTTGACAATTTGGTCGAATACACATCTGACAGTCTTAAAACCTTTAGAATCCCTATACAAACAAGCACTTAAAATTTTAGATAAAAAACAATTTAGCTTTCATCATTGTAACATTTTAAATAAGTATAATTTGTTTAATTGGGAAAATCTAATCATTTTTTAAAAATTGTTGTTTAGTTTATAAGATTATGCATGGTATGGCTCCTCCTTCTTTGGCTGATTTTATAATATTTAAATCTGCTGAAAACAGAATTACAAGAGGTGCAATTAGAGCAGATTGTATAATTCCACGTAGGAGAACAAAATTTGGTCAAACTGTTTTTTCATTCAGAGCTTCACATCAGTGGAATGCTGTACCTCACTCAATTAGAGAGTGCTCATCATTTATCTCTTTTAAGTTTAATCTTAAGAAATGGCTTCTTCATAACCAACAATGTGAACATTAATGTTGCTACGTTTATTATTATTTTTATTAGGATTACTTATAATATTAAATTTAGTTTAGACTTGTTGTATTTAATTGTGTTTAATAGAGGTGTTCAGGAATTTTAACTGTTGATTGCTGTAATGTATTGATGTATTGTTGTAATGTTTAACCATTTTTGTTTTAGCTTGGAGCCTAATAACATCTGGCAAAGGGACTACCAATGAAAACTAGCCCTAGGGCTAATTTGGGTACATTTACATATACAAATGTTAATTAATGTACACTGTCCCTTTTCTAAATAAATAACTAAAAAAAAAAAAAACTAAAAAAAAAAAATAGAGTTTGAGCATACAGTACTTCTAAAACACAATCGATCAAAGAATTGCGGAGGTATGACTTTATGAGGCATTTGAAAATGTACGTCGCAATGATGTACATATGCGGAGACATTCAACTGTGTGACAGCGCAAATGACTGAAAAGTAATTATTTTATTCTTCTTTAAAAAAAACTTCAGAATTATCCATCGATCATAGCACCATGATCAAAATAAACTATTAGGCTAATAATATTTTAATGGCTACACTTTTAACGTAGGTTTGAAAGGAACCTAAACTTGTCAATCATCATTAATCATGGTAAACGTGAGTCTCTGTGCCTCTGCGCCCAGCCACAATTCTTCTGGCATCTCTCCTCCTTCACTGCATTTTTCTTCTCTTCTGTTACTTGGAATTGGGTCTCGAGCCCGACCAAGATTCAAGCTGCCTTCGAGAACAGCAAGCCAAGTTAGTTTAGGTTCCATTAATTATTAAGACGACTAAATGGGCAGGCAAACTAGTAAAAACAATGAAAGTAAATAACAATCCGCCAAAATATGGTTTTACAAGTCTATAGAAAATATACTATAGCATAAATAAACCAATTATTAATTTTCCTAATGCATGTTGTTATCTTTACTTCCGTTAAAAACATACATTTCGAAAAGGAGGATTTTCAGCACGTTTGAACAGCAACTCAGTCACAGACAGGTGTGCTGGGAAGAAAGCAGAGAGCCTCATCTGCTCGCGAGTCTGTTGCGGTTGTCAAAAGTGGGGACATTATACACCATTACGAAACTAAACATAGACACTTTGAAGAAACTTACCCTCAGGTCGGAGGTAAGGGTGCAAAAAAATAAACGAACTAAAAGACCACTATGAACGACCCACACGGGTCCTCTCCCACTCACTCACTGCAACAACGAGTTATGACGAGTCATCTATAAGTGTTCACTGAAAATACAGTGGATTTTAGGAAAGCATAACAGGCCTTCCTAAAGATGCCTTCCCTTAGATGGGAAATATTAAAGGACTGCGTGATGCTGCATTTTTGGCTCAACGTACAGTTGCGAGTCAGCATTCTCAACACTTAACATTATCAAAAGTAAATACATGTCAAGAATGATCAATGAACATTGTTTTTTTTAACTAGGACTTTATGCTTTCGTCTTGTTTTTTTAACTAGGACTTATGCTTTCGTCTTTAAGTTCAATTTAGTTTAGCCTATTTGATTTATTTTTCATTTGAGCTTATTTACATTTCTAGGAACAGTACAAATTAAGAGAGAAATGTTTTCCTGAAAAACTTTTTCATTTTTCCAACACTGGCAGTTTAGTTTTGCCTGTTTGTGTTTCTGACTGATATTGATGATGATCTTTTACCAGTGCAACTTGAAGCACAGAAGAGAGTGTTCAACATTACATTTAGTTAAGTACAGACAATAAATGAGAATGAAGGTAACGTGATATGATTTGATTAAGCCAGAGAGGTTTGTATTCATTGATTATGATTGTTAATCTCAGTTTAGCAGAAAAGAGCACTTTCGTTTTCCTTTTAAGTTGTTATGTGAAAATGAATGTGTGTTTTGAAGATTTAGAGATGACTGCATTTTGCACTGTCCCCTTCATATTTTTGTCAGACATTGTTACTGGATAAATTTAGATATTTTGTACCAAGCAACTAAAAGGACATACAGTAACAGAACAGCATTAACATGAAATCCATTTTGTGAAGGATTATTTATACTTATACATATGAAGAAACATTATTCAATATACTTGAAAACACTATATTTTGTTTAGTAAAACAAATATTTACACTAATTTCTTTAGTCTGGCGAAAGCTGTCAATTTATGTTTTTACGTGCAGTACATGTCCGGACCTCGGCTGGTGAGGAGGGTTCATTTACTGGACCTCCACCAATTTTAGTTGAAGACCCCTGAGTTAATCCAATGATTTTTTTTCTTTGAGTGTACTAAGGTTGCTCTTATCATTTTACTGTTATTTGTGCCATTATTTAATGCCTTAAAATGGTAGACGAAAAAGGTACAGCTGCTCTCGGTGGATTGCCTGTGTTCTTTAACGTGCACCTTGTCAGTAAATCACCTGCAGAATTTTCAGTTCCTATTGGTACTTTTTTGGAATTGTGCTGTTATGCTAATTTGCCCTGTTTATTAAATCTAGCCCTTAGTGCCTTTACGGCGTTAAGGATTCGTTCACCCAAAAATGAAAGTTACCCAATAAAAATTGATGCATCTCTAATCATACTTGCAATTTGCATTGCATTTTAGAGACACATTGAATTCACTGCATTGCAAACATTTTGTACTCTGGACAAAATATACTCTCTTAGCAAAATATACTTTGTCCAAGTTTCCAGTACTTTTATTTGAACTGTTACCTGTTGCTTTTGCTTACTACTTTTTGGTGTTGATTGACTTGATTTTCAATGCTCAAGGTTTTTCTGTTGGTGTTTTGCTTATTGTTGTGTTGCCTATCTGGGATGGTTTAAAATAAGTGACCGATTATGCCATGTTTTTTTTAACTGTAAATAATGTTAATAATGTATCTGTAATTTTGATTGATCTTTTGCAGACACTGAACCTAAAAAACCTGTGGTGAAACCACCCCAGGACAGTGGAACTGGTGCGTGTACTTTCAAACTTTGAGATTATATTTCACTTTCATATTTCATTTATATTGTACATTGCATATCTCAGAAACCTCCAAAAGCTTCTTATTTGCTTTGCTTTGCTGCTGTTAATCTCAGTCTTGCATTTATGTTTTATTAAGGTGGTAAAAATTTGGATGACAAAGACCTGTTTGATGTGAATAATGGTGACTACAAGCCAGATGGAGGCCGAAGTGGAGGTTTGAACCATATATTGTATATATGCATGATATATGATTTTACAGACAGGGTCCCGAAGACCTTGGAACTAGGGATGTAACGGTATTATAAATTTTGCGGTATTCCGGTATCACATGATTCGATAAAACTTCAGGGATTTCGGGCAACAAGTGTAGTTTTTTTTTCGGCCAAGTGTCGCGAGCGGAGGGAGACACGGGAACTACAATTCCCATAATCCCATGCGTGCCACTCTGATGCGTCTCTACAACCCTGATAGCACACATACATCTCGGAGACGTCTATTTGATGTCTGCGTTTACATCTGCAAGATGTATTATTTTGATTGTTTGCTCATTTGCAATACGTCTCTGAGACGTTTCCTAAAAGATGTCATATAGACATATTGAAGACATCTGCAAGACGTTTTTGATTTAGAATGTATGTAAAGCAGCTCTTTCTAAAATCGTTATAAGCTGTTTTTACACACCAGATGTATTCCAGATCTCCAGATCTTCATCAGACATCTTACAAACGTAAGATGTGCTATCTGGGAAGTAGAGGGACAATGGCAGATAATGGCAGATGCTGCCAGTGGCGAAGGAAAGAAACGCAAAATTTTAAATCGGATGTGTGGAAACGATTTCGGGTTCGCTGTGACAGTGAAATGAGAAATGAGAAAGGACAAAAGGTGACGGACATACAAAAAACGAGTGTGAGTGAATCAGTGAATGAGGAGAATGTGTATTCCGTTTCTCAGTTGGAAGGCTGCAGTCTTCTTAGGCTGCATACATCATTAAGCCTTGTTTATTTAAGTTAACGGAGTATTACATTCGCAAGTCATAAGCATATTACAACAATATACGATTAAATAAGAATAATAGTCAACTTGAAAAATGTTATATTCTGAAATAAGAAGCCTACACATGCGACGTACGGAGGCTGCAGCCTTCCAATTGAGAAACGTCCTGTATCATTACGTAAGCTGACATAACTTGCAGTGGAAGGTTGAGGTCCAACTGCAATAAGTAGGCTGCTATTTTTATTTTTACTGGGTTGTTTTTGTTTTCAGGAATTGACCCATCTTAAAACCCATGATCGTTTCTTGATTCTTCATTCACAACTGTTGCTTTCATAGGAGTACCAAGCATTACCATTAATAATAATAAAAACCTAGGTCATATGGGGGAGTGACTCAATTCTTTAAACCTGACTGATTGTAAGTGAGTTGTTTAAAGTTGACAAACTAAACTGAAACTTTAATTTTTATTTTATTACATGGTCTAATTATTTTTTTCCTTTTTATGAAAATTGTAAACACTACACTACACTTTGTACATCATTGTAATGTTCAGTCTTGTTTAATAAACACTTATGGCAGTTTTTACAAGTCTTCATTTGCTTTTTCCTTCCTGTAAATGGTTCAATAAACACTGCACTGTGGGCATCATACCGAAATAGCACCGTACCGTGAATTTTTGATACCGTTACATCCCTACTTGGAACTATTAAAAAAAATTATGTGAAAGTATTTGAGGTGTTTTTTATTGTCCAAATGTTGGTATGCAGACTGCTGTTTGTTTTCAACAATAAAAAACGTCTCGGGTTACGTATGTAACCCTTGTTCCCTGAGAAGGGAACGAGACGCTGCGTCGCCATAGAGACGCTTTGGGAACGCCTTCAGGTGTGAGTGCGTCTGAATGTGTATATCAAATCCAACCAATGGTGGGGCGTGACGTCACCGGCGGGGTGACACAGGAGCCGGAAAGCATAAAAGGCGACGTACAACCACGCCCCCACTATCTGAAATATTGCCGAAGACGGCTTACAGGTACGCAGGAAGTATGGCAAAGGAGACGCAGCGTCTCGTTCCCTTCTCAGGGAACAAGGGTTACATACATAACCCGAGACGTTCCCTTTCGAGGGAACTCGCGCTGCGTCGCCATAGAGACGCTTTGGGAACGCTATACCCAATCCGCCAGACTACGAGTGCCTGTCTGTGTGTAAAAAGCACAACTAAGACCTAAGCACCAAAGATCCAGGAGAAGGAGTGAGATCCAACTCATAAAACTGTACAAAAGTGAGCGGTGAGGACCAGCCTGCCGCATCACAGACATCCTGGACATAGGCACCTGCCCACAGGGCTTTAGATGCTGCCATACCCCTAGTTGAATGCGCTCTGGCGGTTAAAGGAGAGGGCCGTCCAGAGGCTTCATAAGCAAAAGAGATAGCCTCGACTATCCATTTACTCAAAGTTTGCTTTGTGGCCGGGAAACCTTTCCGGGCCGAACCAAAGCACAAAAATAACTGCTCTGCTTTCCTGAACTCCGCTATTCTGAGCACATACATGTCCAGTGCTCATACTGGACAGAGTAAATTAAGCTTTCTTTGGCTCGCGTTCCAAAATGGTGGAGGGCAGAACGCCTGCAAGGCTATGGAGCGTGGTATATTGCTCAAAACCTTCGGAACGTAGCCCGATCTAGGGTATAGAAAAACCTTTACCATGCCTGGAGCGAACTCGAGACAGGTTGGTGAAACTGAGAGAGCCTCTAAATCTCCTACCCTCTTAAGGGAGGTAAAAGCTAGGAGAAATATAGTTTCCAGAGTAAGAAACTTTCTGAAATTATACCAATGGCTCAAATGGTGCCCCTGATAAGTCCTCCAGGACCATAGACAGATCCCAAGCAGGGATCCTAAAATGACTCGCAGGCCTCAGCCTCCGAGTGCCACACAGGAAACGCATGAATAGATGGTCTCTACTTAATGAGGGACCGACCACTAAGACAGATATAACTTCCACATAAGCCTTAATGGTCAAAGGAGGCAGCCCTGCTGCAAACTGCTCTTATAAAAACTCCAGAACTGTACCAAGGGGCAGTTAACTGGGTCATATAAGTGCTCTTGGCACCACGTAATTAAAGTCTTTCTTCAAATGCGTATAATTTCCTGGTGGAGGGAGCTCTGGAAATAAAATAGTCTGCACAACCTCAGTTGAGAGTCCCATTTCTATGAGTCTGTCCTCCTCAGAGGCCAGACCCAAAAACTCTAGGCAGGGGTAAAACACAGTGCCCCTTGCCTGAGACAACCGATCCCTCCAGATCGGCCCCTGAAATGGGGAGCCGTCTAGGAGGTAGACCAGGTTTGAAAACCATACTCGGGTCAGCCAACACGTGGCTACGAGCAACAGCTGTGCCTGTGCTGCCGGATTCTCTCCAGAACTCCCGGGAGCTGAGCAATTGGGGAAAAACACACAGGAGGCCCTCAGACCCTTCCTGTGTCATGGCAACCAGTCCGAGTGGGACTGGGTGAAAGAGAGAAAACCAAAGAGTACAATGTGAATTCTCCTGAATTGCAAACAGGTCAGCTTTCGCTTGGCCGAACCTGAGCCAAATTTGCTCCCCCACATGTGGGTGGAGTCTTCATTCCCCAAGCTCAACGCCTGCCTCAGCAGAACGTCTGCTCCATGTGGACTTACATAGATTTTGACCTTTTGGTCTTCCATAGCCACTTCCCGGCCTTAGAGGGATGCATCCGTCGTAAGCCTGATGTGACGACCCTGAGCCCCCAATATTGGCCTTTATGGGAAAGGAACCATGGTTTCTTCCATAATACTAAGGCACAAAGCATCTGCGTGTGACCTTGATCATGAGAAACGGGTTGCCCCTCAGGGAACCCCATGGTTAAAGGATGGATTCTTTACGAGCAGGAGACAACCGTGCCTGCAGTCGTTGAAATCCATACCACGCCCAGAAAAGAGGTCCTCTTTGCTGGAGAAGCATACTTTTCCTGGCGTTTAGTTGATGGGACATTTTGGCCCTTTTGGCTTTCCATAACTGATCACAGCTAGAAAGGGATGCATCTGTCACTAATGTTATGCGGCGACAGACCGCACCTAACTTGGGGCCTGTAAACAAATACCCAACATTTTTTCCATATTCTTAGGGCACGAAGACATATGCGCGTAACCCTGAACATGTAAAAAAACCAACACTGGCCTTTTAAGAAAGGAACCATAGTTCCTGCCATAATACTAAGGCACAAAGCATTCGCGTGTGACCTTGATTATGCAAAACGGGTTGCCCCTCAGGGAACCCCATTGTTAAAGGATGGATTCTATACTAGCAGGAGACAACAGTGCCTGCTATCGTAGAAATCCATACTACACCCAGAAAAGAGGTCCTCTGTACTGGAGAAGCACACTTTTCCTGGCGTTTTAGCTGATTGGACATTTTTGCCCTATTGGCCTTCCATAGCTGATCCGCAGCTTAAGAGAGATGCATCTGTCATAAATGTCATGCAGCGACAGACCACACCTCACCTCTGGCTTTGAGACAGAAACCCGAAATCTTTACATATTCTAGAGTACGAAGACATGTGCGCGTAACCCTGAACATGCAAAAAGGGTTGCCCCTCGAGGAAAAACCCTGATTTTAAAACCATCACTTGGTGTGCGATTGACCTAGCTTCAACTCATTGACTTATGTGAAAAATGGAAATGACACGACCAGGCGACATCTGTGCCTGGATCATCGTAGAGTTCCAAATTATCCCCAAAATGTGATCACCTATGTTAGGACTAACATACTTTTCTTGGTGTTCAGTCTCAACGCTAGGTATCTAGATGTGCAAACACAACATCTCGATGCTGTGCTGCCATCTGTGCTGACTGTGCTAATATAAGCCAATCGTCAATATAAATAGTATGCAAATGCCCTAAAGATGCAATGGCGCCAGGGCAGCATTTACAAATTTTGTAAATATGTGAAGGGATAGATCTAGGCCGAAGGGAAGGCTGATATTGGTATGCCATGCCCCCAAAGGCAAACCTGAGATTCTGTAAGCAGGAAAAATCCATTAACAAAAACCAGTCCTCGGATCTGATTTGAGATTTATGTGACTGTCAACATCATGAACCATAATTTTGTGACAGTTTCGTGTAGCCTTTAAATAAAAGGAATTCCAATTCCTGCTCTAAAATTAGGGATAGCCTAATTTTCTGTGCATAACACCCATTGAGATATGTTTGGAATGTTTTTCCCTGCTATTATAATTTTTACCAAGGGAACCTGATTTACTGTGCTCTGTACTACAAGAGGCAGAGTGTTCACAGTTAATACAGGAGGGTACTGAGAAGTGTGGGGACCCGTAAATGGCGGATAAAACCCACACTCCCCAGGAGGGCATACCCTGATAGGGCTTTATACATATATTTGACAATGTTGGAGGCTTTAGGGATGAAGCCACTCATGGCAACATAAAAACATCCTCTAAATATAGCCTATTATGTTTAAAAGCTAGCTGAAGTGCTTGTGTAAACATGGTCAGATGGTCGTTTCCATGACTTGCATAATAATGGAGATCAGGAAAGAAAGAAAGCCTCTGGTGTTGAGATTGCACTCATTTTGTAAGAAAACTCTCATCTAATTTGCTGGATGATATAGTTTCTTTTATATATATATGCTGGTTCATACATATTAAAACTACCAGTTACGAGAAACAACCTCGATAAACTTCTCATTTAATAAGACCGGTCGAGGCGGGCCTCGAACCGCAAGACACGCGAACATCGTCTGACACAGTCAAACAGTAAAGCACGGGCTACCGATCGGGGCGGGAGAAACCGACATGCGGGCTCCCGAATCCCTCCCGATAGCAATGATAAGTGCACACCGCCTTAGCGGACGCGGATCTGAACCGGTCGGTGAAGAAAAGGGCTGTGTTTACAACATATATCTCCTCAGAGGTAAAACATTGCATAGAGCTCCCGTTCGGGTTGGAAGTGACCGCAATGCGTGCTTCCAAACCCTTCCGAGGCAGAGCTTTCACGGTCAAAGTACACTACACCACCTCAGTGGATGCAGGACTTAAGCCGCGAGAAACGCGATCATTGTCTTGACTCATCAAAACAACGACACACAGCCCGAGTGGTGTGTGGCTGAGTTTTAGCATGTTGGAAGGGCTCTGGCAGCTTAACGTGCGGACGCTCTTCCGGCCATTCGGATTAAACTTCGACACATGCAGCTCGTATACTGGGCTTGATTAAATCATTACATTGCGGAAGGAGGATAGCTTTGCGTCCTCACTACCCTGTAAACTCGAATATATCAACTCCCTCGGGGGAAGATTACACGAGATCACGTCCCTCTCAATGAGGGGAAGTAACTGCAGTGCAGGCTTCCACACCCAGCGGAGGAACAACGGAGCATTTTGAAAAGTAAGTTATCATAATGAACACACGTCACACCGCGCCCTCAAGAGCGGCGTGAGCGTGGTCAGCTCCTAAACTTTCTGATTTCTTATTTTTCTACATTATCAGGCACACAGTTAAACTATTCAGTCACACAGTTTTTAAGCTATTCAGACACTCTTTGACACACACACACAGATAGCCGTCTGAGGCAATAGAGATAGTGGGGGCGTGGTTGTACGTCGCCTTTTATGCTTTCCGGCTCCTGTGTCACCCCGCCGGTGACGTCACGCCCCACCATTGGTTGGATTTGATATACACATTCAGACGCACTCACACCTGAAGGCGTTCCCAAAGCGTCTCTATGGCGACGCAGCGCGAGTTCCCTCGAAAGGGAACCATAAGCACATGAAATACATGGTAGAGCCCGATCAATATGGTTTTTTGGTTGCCAATGTATGTAGCTAGGATTATGACAAAACGTTTTGAATTTGAAATGCATAAACTTGAATTATAGACAAGTGTAATTTAATACAATCTGTTCCATTGTACAAAAATCTAAACACGTCACATGTCAACTGGACCTGTTACTGACTAAATTGGTTAAAGATGGTTTATCATATCTTTCCTCAATGATCACTAATATTATTCATTCATCCATTCTTTTTGGTACTGTCCCTACCGTACTTAAAACTGCTGTTATAACACCTATTCTTAAAGGAACAGTATGTAGGATTGTGGCCAAAACTGGTATTGCAATCACAAAACTTGTGGCTAAAACTGGTACTGCAATCACACAACTGGTGGCCAATACACAAAATGACAACATAAACATCAGTTGAGGGCTGCAACTCCACTTTTTAAATGACAATATCCTGGCCATAACACTGTTGTCAGTTATATAAGTATTTGAAATGAAAATGATTTCTTAATGTCTAGTGACATATCAGGGCCATTTTATGATTAATTGATATACATTTCTTACATACTGTTCCTTTAAGAAACCTGGGACAGACACAAAGAATCTTGATAACTTTCAACCTATTTCCAATTTACTATTTATGTTAAAAATTCTGGAAAAAATTGTTGCTCTTCAGCTCCAGGAACATTTGTTTTGTAATAACGTGTATGAGCAGTTTCAATCAGGGTTTCGTGCCCTTCACAGTGTTGAAAATGCACTTGTCAAGATTTCGAATGATCTACTACTAGCGGCTGATGCTGGTCTTTTAAGAATACTTATACTTCTTAACCTTAGCGCAGAATTTGACACCATTTCGCATCATATACTCTTAAACAGACTGGAATCTATTGGAATCACTGGTACAGCTTTAAACTGGTTTCATTCCTATCTCACAGATCGCATTCAATTTGTACAACTTAAACAGTTTAAATCAGGGGAGGGCAATTCTGGTCCTGGAAGGCCACAGTCTTTCAGAATTTAGCTCCAACCCTACTCAAGCACACCTGAACTTCATTTGCAAGTGGTACTGAAAACTTTGATTAGATTTTTCAGGTGTGCTTGATTAGGGTTGGAGCTAAACTCTGCAGGACCTCCAGGACCAGAATTGCCCACCCTTGGTTTAAATCAAAGCCTACTAATGTAGTCATTGGTGTTCCCCAGGGCTCGGTTTTAGGACCCCTTCTGTTTATTATTTATCTTCTACCAATCGGCAGCATTTTTAGTAAATATGATATTTAATTTTATTGCTATGCAGACTACACCCAACTTTACTTATCTTCTAAACCTTCTTCAAAGTTTCCTTTTTCTGCTCATGGTGAGTGTTTATGTGAATTATGTGAAATTGGTTTACAAGTAATTTCCTAAAACTGAACAGCAGTAAAACAGAAAAATCAAGTCAAATATTTCTTCTATTATAGTGGATAACGATTTTGTCTCTTTATTGAATCAGGTCAAAAGTCTGGGTGTCACTTAGGGGTCTTCTCAGGTCCAAAGAAATTAAAAAAAATTTTTAAAAGAAAAACCCGACCCGAGACAAACCTGAGAAAATTAGACCTACCCGAACTAGAGCCATTTTTTAACCCGACTGGACCTGAATGTAAACGGCACTGACGTTTGTGCATTCTGCAGACCCACACGCAGCAGTCAGACAGAAAGAAACCCCGGTGACCTCGCAACCAATTTGGCGAGCTGCTCCATTTGTTTTATTTTGTTATCTGAAGATGACACCAAGGTAACCGCTAAAATGTACATTTAAATTTGACTGACATGTCTGTCTCAACAAAATTTACCTACCGCCAGCCACACAATGTCGCAAGCGCTCTTGGCAAACAGATGAAAGGTTTGAAAAGGACATTGATGCACACACAAGAGATTTCTTCTCAGGTCTATTCAGCAAAAACACATTGATTTTAAATTACCCGAGACCCGATGCCGCTATCATTGTACCAACCCGTGTCTGAGGCGCATGTGAAACTTTTAGACCCGAACGCGATCAGGTCTTGGGTCGGACCTCGGGTTTCGGATCTAAGTGGACCCGTGAAGACCTCTAGTGTCATTCTTGACACAGCGCTCTCTTTTGAATCTCACATAAATAAAGTTACCCGTTCTGCTTTCCTTTATATTCATAATATTAATTGTCTACGTCCTGTCCTTTCACCCAAGAGTTCTGCTATGTTAGTGTATGCTCTTGTAACATCGCAAATTGACTACTGTAATGTTTTGTTTTATGGTCTCCCCTCTGAATCTTTGCATAAATTACAGTTAGTACAAAATGCTCCAGCTCAAGTCATTAATAAAACTCCCACTTGATTGATTGATTGATTGATTGATTGATTGATTGATACTTTATTTATCCCAAAGGAAATTTAGGGCATCCTGTAGCTCAAATTCCACAAATCACACATACAATACAAATAAATAAAAATATATATAAAAAAACATCTATCTATATATGTACACAAATATATGAAAGGCTAGTCCAGATAGTATAGGAGGGCATAAAATCACCTGCACAACAGTCATAATAATACCACAAAAATGGAATATAGAGACACAGGCTCCTGCTTAAGAGTCCGTCTCTCCCATCCCACCCTGTGTAGCTTTAAAGAGCTGGATGGCTCTAGGGACAAAATCCCCCCTAGCCTATCTGCAGAGCATGTAAATGACAGCAATCTGCCACTGAACATGCTTCTCTGTTCACTAAACATGCTGTGCAGTGGGTGGCGATCATTATCGATGATCGCGAGCATCCTGCGACTAGTCCGTTTTTATGCAATGACAGTGAGTGACTCCAGCTCAATGCCAACAACAGCGCATGCCTTCTTTACCAGTCTGTTAAGTCGCTTAGCATCTCTCTTCTTAATACTGCCACCCCAGCACACCACAGCATAAAACAAAACCCTTGGAAATGACAGACTGGTAAGACATTCTGTGTAATTTGCTACAGATATTGAATGACCGTAACCTCCTCAGGAAGTAGAGCCAACTTTGCCCTTTCCGATATAAGGCATCTGAGTTGGTGATCAGTCAAATTTATTGTCCAAGTGTACCGCCAGGTACCTATATGTGCTAACCACCTCCAGATTGACTCCCTCAATGGAGACAAGATAGCATGCATGGTTTTGATGTCCTAAAATACACCACCAACTCCATAGTCTTTGTTGCATTCAGCTGTAGGTGGTTTAACCTGCACCACTGGACAAAATCATTAACCAGGTCCTGTACTTGTTCTCCTGACCATCCCTAATACATCCCATAATTACAGTATCGTCCGAAAACTTCTGCATATGACATGACTTAGAGATGTAGCTGAAGTCAGAAGTGTACAGGGTGAACAGAAATGGTGAAAGCACAGTCCCCTGAGGTGCTCCAGTACTGCTAATCACAGTCTCTGAGAAACAGTCCTTTAACATTACGAACTGTGGTCTCTCCATCAAGTAGTCTGTTATCCAGGATGCCAAGTGAGTAGGGGTGGCACGGTTCACAAAACCCTTGGTTCGGTTCGTATCACGGTTTTATGGTCATGGTCCTCGGTTCTGTACGGTTCTTGTTGTTATTTTTTCTTTTAATTTTTTAACACTCCAGAAATGTATTATCTTGTTAATGTATTAATTATCCATAATATAGGATGCAGTATTAAAAAAGTTATATCATGTAATCATGCACAAACTGAATTTGACTTTAAGCACATTATTGGGGCCATCTCTGAGGAAAGCTAGGTAAGATTTTGATACAGCATGAGGGAAGACATTGATGATTTCAACATGCTTTTCATTTATTTGGCAAAAAAGACAATGTGTATTGCCATCTACATGAACTTATGTGCCTTTTTAGCACACAAAGCTAACTTGCATTTATCAAACTGCCAACTTCAGTGTAGCTCTAAGATTTATCACTGAGAGGCTGCTTAAATACTGCAGAGTATATGTGGACGAGAGAGAAACATAACGTTTACACCTGTAATATTTAAATCTGTCTCTTTTGTCCACTTTTGACCACTTCTGTCTTGATTACTTTGAGGGGCAATTTATGAAATAAGATTGCGCAACTTTCACACGCCAGCAAAATGAAACTACACGGAAATCAGCCTTTATTATGCTATTCTTAGCCTTTCGTTTTATCAATGAAAGGCTAAAAATAGCGCTGTTCACAGTATGTTCCCGGCAGAAGTGAAACACGCTATCTGATGTCACATACAGGGCACGAGGCTACATACATTGCGCATGCCATGAACCATTGAACGGTGTGACGCACACACGCTCCGAAGCGAGACAAGCGAACCGAACGGTTCAGATTTTTTTCATGAACCGTGCCACCCCTACAAGTGAGCATCCACCCCCATCTGCACCAGCTTATCCCTCAATCTGACAGGCTGAATGGTGTTGAAGGCACTAGAGAAATCAAAGAACAAAATTCTCACCGCACTTTTCCCCTTGTCCAGATGAGAGTACGCTCTGTTCAGTAGATATAGTGATTGGCTGACTTGGGGTTGAAGGATGTGAAATAACAGTCGCTCCCTTGTCTTCATTATATGTGAAGTCAGAGCGACAGGCCTCATTTAGTCATTTAGCTCACTGGGAAACGGTTTCTTAGGAACTGGAATAAGACATGATGTCTTCCACAGTGCTGGTACCTTCCCCAGCCGGAGGAACATGTGATGGTGGGTTGTCTGCGGACAATAGGAATGTACAGCGGTCGAAGGAAGACCAGGTTATGATCTGATATCCCAGGGGTGGCAGTGGAGAGGCAGTGTATACATCTTTAACATTAGCATACATAAGATCATTTGTTTTGTTCTTCCGGGTAGGGCAATTAACAAACTGATAAAGAGCAGACAGTGTTGAATCAAGTGTAACATGATTAAAATCCCCTGTAATCGCAATAAAAGCTTCAGGGTGCCGAGCTAATAGCCTTGCAACAACAGAGTGGATAGCATCACATGCATTTTCAGCCAGGGCTTGTGGGGGGATGTAAACACAAACAACAGTACCGTATGATAACTCCCTCATCATATAATACGGGCGGAGACTCACCGCTAACAGTTCAATGTCTGGACAGCAGATTATTTCCTTCACTGTCACATGACCTGTGTTGCACCATTTAGTGTTGACAAAAAGTGCAAGTCCCCCACCTTTGTTCTTGCCACTCCGTATAGGGTCTCTGTCCGCTCTCACAATCGAAAAGCCAGTTAGCTCAACGTTGGTGTCCGGAATATTGCTTGTTAGCCACGTCTCCGTGAGGCAGATTAGGCTACACTCTCTGTGTAACTTCCCAGGTAGCAAACAGACGTTGGCCCAACGTTGGCCCAACGTTTGTTGTTGTGTTGGGCCAACGTTGGGTGCTGACGTTGGCCCAACGTAATTTTGTCCGTTGGGCCAACGTTGGGCCAACCATGTTATTGGACGGCCAGCAGACCTTCTGCCAACCTAAAAAAAACCTTACCAACCTTCTGCCAACTTAAAAACCACTAAAACAACGTTGGGCCAACGTTAGGCCAACCATGTCATTGGACAGCCAGCTCCCAGCTAACAAAAAAGGTCCCCAGGACGTCCCCTAAACGTTCTCTGCGAACGTCCCACAGACGTCATTGTGTAGGGTACCCGTTACGTCGAGCGGACGTCCGCGACGACGCCTCCGGACTTTCACAGGGATGTTCGCAGGACGTTCAGCAGACTTTTGGGACTTTTAGGGGACGTTCGCCTAAAGTCCTCAGCACGTCATTTTATTTCCCTGCTAACCAATGAAAACAGACACGAGAAACATTGTATACCACAAAGTACTTTTATTTTAATCCAACAGTTGTAATTATGCTGTGCTCCATGTTTGTGTGTGCGTGCACGGTGCCCGATCTCCCATGCGCGTCAGTCAAACTCGCTTCAGCTGCGTGTGTGTGCGTGTCTCTTGGTGTGTGTCTCTGCGATGTCAATTCTTTCCGCTGTCTTCTAACCTAAAACAACGAAATGAACACATTCAGAAGTTAACTAATTATTTTTGAATATGTTTAAAATGTCTTGCAAAAAATCCCCAGCAAAATGTTTAAAGATAAGGGAGACAGAATTCTATGCTTAAAATAGAAAGCATGCACAACTCTCTTTTACCTAATATTTTATGTTTATGGTATTATTGTTGGTGTGACAGTTCACTCAAAGTAAAGGTGGGTCAATTTGGACATATGCTACCCATTTTAGGTCTAAATGCAAATCAATCTCGATATGAACTTGAAAACCAGCTAAAACCAGCCCAAGCTGGTTGACTGGTTTTAAGCTGGTCTCTCAGCCTGGTATTAGCTGTTCAGGATTGTGTAGCAGGATGTGGGTTTTTTGGCCACTTTATAGCTGCAGGCTAGAAAACCAGCTGACCCACCAGCTTAAACCAGCTTGGCTAAACTGGTTGGCTGGTCTTAGCTGCTTCAAGATGGTCCTCCCACCCTGACCAGCTAAGACCAGCTACAAAGTGAACATACACACCTTAGAGAGAGCATAGGTCACACAGAGTACAAAAATATTTTACAATTACGTAAAATAATGTAAGTTGTCTTATATATTGATCTTTGATATTATTGTAGGTTTTGTTGTGGGTTCAGGGCATCTTGAAGTACACTATGAATAAGTGTCAGATAGATCTATGGTTCTATTCCAAAGAATCAAACATGTATCTTGTTTTTAAAAATAGACCATTAACTATTAACTTATTTACAACATATTTACTTTCAAATATATATACAAAAACATTTGGGATTCACACAGACTCACTATTATTCATTATTAGTTGCAAGTATGAAACTGAGCTGCTGAAATTCTCCCTGTGTAGCTGTAGCATCCTCCAAGCTGCCTTCCCTCTGAAGACAGATAACAAATCTACAAACAAAAACAATCCATAATTAAACAAGAATAAAAAGTCAGCAGTGACTAGTAATGTTGTTATGACACAAATCATCTTTGGAAAGTTAGCTTGGCTTGCTCATTGACTGATGTTTTTCCGACCACTGCTGTGATGTTGTCCTGAATTTAGTCTACTTTCAGAATGATTTTCCAATCCAAGATTTCTTTCTAGGATTTGTTTGGAAACAGTAAAACATTACTAACTACACAAGTACAATAAATGAACAGTAAGTCTGCCTATTAATATTTTAAGATAAAAATAACAAAAAAGTGTACCTGATTCTTCTGAATGGCAGAAATTGACTGGTGTGCTGCAGTTGTGATTGTGAAGGACATGGAACTGTAAACACAACCCAGATTAGAAAAAAATAAAAAAATTGATGATGTAAGTATTGTAGTAACTGTTGTAAAATGTTGAATGCTCTATCATTTTTAAGTCACTTTAGGTGTATGCTAAATTAATAAATAGAAATAATGTAATCATCATTATACTACAAATACTGACTGAGACTAACTTATATGTTTTTAATTCCACAGAAGTATGACTATTTAAATGACTGTTAACATATACCGTATTTTCCGGACTATAAGTCGCACTTTTTTTATAGTTTGGCTGGTCCTGCGACTTATAGTCAGGTGCGACTTATATGTAAAAATTAATTCATACTGATTAACATGAACCAAAAGAAAACATTACACATAGAAACATAGAAAATGTCTACAGCCACGAGAGGGTGCTATATGTTGCTCCATAGCCTACCCCTGAAAAAACTGTTAACTGAAACATTAACCTAAAGACAATGGAGAAAGACTTAACAAACAAAATGTCCCCAAAAAGAATAAAAATTTTCTAAATAAATGCGACTTATAGTCCAGTGCGACTTATATATGTTTTTTTCATCTTCATGACACATTTTTTGACTCATGCGACTTATACTCCGGAGCCACTTATAGTCCGGAAAACACGGTAAATGTACTCACAATAAGGTGCCTCAGACAATATCATAGCATCTTTTTGCTTTGATGTACTGGTTGCTCCTCATCTAACTCAGAAAAAAAAACGGGAGAAAAATCAGAATGAAATAATAATATGATAGTAAATCATATTGTGACCTTTTAGTTTTACCTGGCTCCTCAGCTGAAGAAAAAATACTAAAAACATTAACATGGACCATGTACACTTTAGTTTAACGTTTAGCATTTAACAATCAAATATTCAACAGTTGGATTTTTTTAAAGTTTTTACTTACACTTGTGCAATTACTGTCAATAATGATTAATTCACATAAAATATGTATAGAAACATGCATTTTTCTTAATCATTCCAACTTTTTGTTTTGTGTACTGACAATGTTGTCTCTGTTGAGTCCTTTTGGCCTGGAATTCTCTCTCTGCAAACAAAAAACAAAAGTATTTTTAAGTTGTCTTTTAACACTTACAATGACTTTCAGTGTGAAGAACCTCACTTTTTTTACAGCGTCAATATTTACAGTCTCAAAATAGAACAACTTTGGTCAATATATATCATATAAACATTGTATGTTTTGCTTGCTATTATTTTTTGAACTTGATTGTTAAAAAAAAGTTTGGTATTACTTTGCATACTTTACCTGTTTGAGAAAATACTCTGAATGCATATTTTGTCCACAGCTGTCTAGAGTGGCACATTGTTCATTTTGGTCTCAATACCCTTCAGACAGAAACAAGTGTCTTATTATTATTATTTTTTTATATATGTAGCTGACCTTGTTTTCGTTTAGCATTTGTATTTTATAAAACATGAACAAAATCTTACCCCATTGTTCAACTCAAACCACAAGGATGGTGCTACCTCAGACTTATTTTGCTCCGTGAAATGGAGCAACATAGCACAGAAAACCTGTAAGTAAAGTCCATATAAATCGGTAAGTTCAGCTTGCAGTACACAAAGGAAATGTACCATTGTACCAAAATTAATAGAGGACCATTGGCTACATTATCTAACCTTAGGCTGAAAATTGTTTTCCAATGTTTTTTCATGTTGCACTGGAAACATTTGGTTGTTCTCAAACCAGTATCAATCTTACAAGGCAAGGCAAGTTTATTTGTATAGCACATGTCATACACAGAGGTCATTACAGTATAACATAAGCGGATCTGGTGCTGAACTTACCTTTTTGTAGTACACTACACATTTATCAGTCAGATGTTTAAAGGCTGAGAAAACTAAATAAAGATAAGTTAATATATATACACATCAAATTATGTAAAATAATATAAAAAGGAAGCTGCTTAAATGTTAAAATGTTACCCAGATGTACCCCCAATCCTCGCAGATAATTAAGAGCTTTTTTATTATTACAAGAGATTTGATTCAATTTAAGATTTTTATTCAATTAAACTGTATGCTACCATATAAGGGTTTAACCATATACCATATAAAAGCATATAAAGGTTTAAAAATAAAGTTAAAAAATATATTTTTATAGGCTAAATAAATTCAGGCTGATTCATTATGCTGCATAGTTATGAAAAATTAATGAACCACATCTACAAACTTATTTTGGTGATTTAGCCAATTTTTACAATGACTTACAGGGCTATTTTTACTGCCTGTGCCACCGTATTCAATCATACACGTCATTTTACTACAGTACAGTAGGTGGCGGTATATTGTTCGTGTCCGTATGGTCATACGCGGCAAGCAAGTACACACACGACTGAAGTGTCGCTGGAAGACTGCAGGAACAGAAACCCCTGGAAAGGTAGGAGTTTTAATTTAAACTTTAAAATGTGTTTAATCATCACGACAGAAAATGTTTGCTTTGCCATTATTGAAGAATCAATTCAGACAGAATTTCGTGCACGCTCGCCCTCGGTACACATGTAGGCCGTTTCTCAAACGGAAGGCTGCATCCTCCGGAGGTCGCATAGGCAGGCTGTATACGTCACCAAGCCTGGTTTATTAAGTTAACTGAGCATTACATTCGCAAGTCATAAGCATATTACAACAATTTACGATTAACTAAGAATAATAGTCAACTTTATACTTGTTAATATTCTGAAATAAGACACGCGACCGCCAGAGGCTGCAGCCTTCCGCTTGAGTAACGGCCGTATGAGCTCGCGCACTTACCCGCTGCGGATGAATATTAATATAAAACCTTATACATTTACTCTAACATTGAACTAAAGCGAAGCTTACATACGATACCAAAATGTACTAACTTAAATATGGCTAACAAATTTCCTATACAAAGGAAATACAAACCTTATCAAACTGCACACTTGAACCAATATAAATACTGTATATGGTAAAGAAATCTTACCCTGTAACGAAAACTTGACGAAATTACGACCTTATCCAACAATTAACTACAAAATAAATGGGATTTAGTATAAAAAATTCGAAATTTAAAGGAGTTTTTCCCTCTTTTACCACCGTCTCCGTTGTGTCAGTTGAAGTATGACGTGTGACTCCTCGTGCCAGATAATTCAAATGTTGTCACTCGCAATAGATCTATCTGACGTCATTCATAGTGTACTTCAAGATGCCCTGAACCCACAACAAAACCTACAATAATATCAAAGATCAATATATAAGACAACTTACATTATTTTACGTAATAGTAAAATATTTTTGTACTCTGTGTGACCTATGCTCTCTCTAAGGTGTGTATGTTCACTTTGTAGCTGGTCAGGGTGGGAGGACCATCTGGAACCAGCCCAGACCAGCCAACCAGCTTAGCCAAGCTGGTCTAAGCTGGTGGGTCAGCTGGTTTTCTAGCCTAACCAGCTATAAAGTGGCCAAAAAAAAAACCACATCCTGCTAAACAATCCTGAACAGCTAATACCAGGCTGAGAGACCAGCTTAAAACCAGTCAACCAGCTTGGGCTGGTTTTAGCTGGTTTTCAGAATTCATATCGAGATTGATTTGTATTTAGACCTAAAATGGGTAGCATATGTCCAAATTGACCCACCTTTACTTTGAGTGAACTGTCACACCAACAATAATACCATAAACATAAAATATTAGGTAAAAGAGAGTTGTGCATGCTTTCTATTTTAAGCATAGAATTCTGTCTCCCTTATCTTTAAATATTTTGCTAGGGATTTTTTGCAAGACATTTTAAACATATTCAAAAATAATTAGTTAACTTCTGAATGTGTTCATTTCGTTGTTTTAGGTTAGAAGACAACGGAAAGAATCGACATCGCAGTAAACCCAGCAGACAGCCAGAGACACACCAAGAGACACGCACACACACGCAGCTGAAGTGAGTTTGGCTGGCGCGCACGGGAGATCGGGCACGCGCAAGGGACCTCCTGCCCGTGCACGGACGGTCGTGCGCGCGCGCACAAACATGGAGCACAGCATAATTACAACAGTTGGATTAAAATAAAAGTACTTTGTGGTGTACAATGTTTCTCGTGTCTGTTTTCATGTTTTCATTGATTAGCGGGGAGGTGGGGTGACGTGCTGGGGGCTTTGGGCGAGCGTCCCCTAGACGTCCCGAGGGTCCGCTGACCGTCCTGCGAACGTCCCTGTGAAAGTCCGGAAGACGTCCTCGCGGACGTCCGCTCGACGTAACGGGTACCCTACACAATGACGTCCGGGGGACGTTCGCAGAGGACGTTTAGGGGACGTCCTGGTGACCTTTTTTTGTTAGCTGGGCTGGCTGTCCAATGACATGGTTGGCCCAACGGACAAAATTACGTTGGGCCAAAGTCAGCACCCAACGTTGGCCCAACACAACAACAAACAAACAAACAAACGTCCCTTTAAATTAAGTTATTAAAAAGAGTTTAATTTTAAATTGCACAGGCACAAAATGTTTTAATTTGTAAAGGATGACGTAAAATATCATCACTGTAAAAACATGTAGGGTTTCTCAAAAATGCACTTTTGTGTCTGTGCTGTTATTTTGATTGTTGATGCATGTAAACATCAGACCTTAAAGAGATAGTTCACCAAAAAATTTTAATTCTGTCATCATTTACTCACTCTCATGTTGTTACAAACCTGCATAAAAGTCTTTGTTCTGATGAACACAGGGGAAGATGTTTTGGGGGATGATTGTAGCAAAGCCCATCAGAGGCACCATTGACTAGTATTATTTTGTCCTACTATGTAAGTTAATGGGGCCTCTGATCGGTTGAGTTATAGATTTTCTTCGAAGCATCTTCCTTTGTGAATAAAAAAAAATGTGTGCAGGTTTGTAACGACATGGGAGTGAATGATGACAGAGTTTTAATTTTTGGGTGAACTATCCCTTTAAAAGTTGCGTTCTAGCAGTTTTAAATGCAAGAACGTGTTAGAAATGAGAAATACTGAAAGTGCTCTGTAATGCAAATTGCAAAATTGGTGATCTGTTTTTTTTTTTTTTTGGACAAAAGACAAAATACCAATGCTTCAGTTTCTCTTTATTGATGACATGGTACTATTAGCATTTAGAGGAAACTGCAACTGTATGTGTAATATGTAAAATGAAAATGTAATGCTAAAATGAATAAACGTCTTCGGTTGAAAAAAAAACAACAAACGTTGGGCCAACGTTGGGCCAACGTCTGTTTGCTACCTGATACTGGCACAGGATAAAGAGATAGGCTGTCATCTTTTCTTTTACAACAATGGAATTAATCTTTTTTTTTTTTTTTGGCTGATTCTGATGCAATGTTGTATAACTTGACAATTCATCAGGGTATAAGAAGTCTCTTTTCCACGTGTTTACTGGATAGAATGGTAAAACATGAAATGCTTCATGCATATATTTGAGGGAAGTGGTGGGCAATTGCAGCTGACCATACCAACGTTGGCCCAACGTTGTATTTCAGTCAGATAGGTTGGGCCAACGTAACCAACCAATATTGACGTTGGCCCAACGTCTGTTTGCTACCTGGGTTAACACTTCTCACCAAAGCAGCCATCTCATCCATCTTATTAGCCAGTGAATTCACATTTCCCATCACAGACGAAGGAACAGGCGGCTTAAACCTCCATCGCTTCTCCATGCGCCTAGTCCTGACTTTAACTCCTGCTCTACATCCTCTGTGTTGTCGTTTTATTTCCTCCGGGATCGCGTGAAAAATACCGGCATGTTCCCTTGCCCTCAATTCAAGCAGTTCTTTCCCTGAGTAAATTAGATTTTTTCCACTGTGTTGGAGGCAGTTAATAGCCATATCCATGGAATAAAAATGTCCGCACAATTCGTTAAAATGTTATAAAATAAAGACTAAAAGACAGAACAAACAAAACAAACAGAGCTACTGAGATCAGCTGCCACTCTCGTTGGCGCATCCGCATGTAATCTTTTGAACACATTTCTCCTGTTTTACAGACGTTACACTGGCTTCCTGTTAAATTTCGTGTACATTTTAAAATTTTACTTTTAAATTACAAAGCACTTAACAATATGGCTCCTTCATATCTCCAAGATCTTATTCATATATACACTCCTTCTCGCTCTATAAGATCTTCTGAACTTACACTTGTTCTGCCACGCACTCAGACAGCTTCTATGGGATCACAAGCTTTTAACTATGCTGCAACCACATCTATGGAATTCTCTTCCTGTAGATGTTCGCAACAGTTCTAGTCTTTCAGTTTTTAAATCTCATCTTAAAACGTATCTGTTTAGGCAGGCTTTTATGTGATTTAATGTTTGTTTCTGTACTGGTTTTACTGTTCTTCTGTCTTTCTGATGGATTTTGTAAGGTGTCCTTGAGTGCTATGAAAGGCGCCTTTAAATAAAATGTATTATTATTATTATTATTATTATTATTATTATTATTATTGGGTACTATGTTACAAGGTTCGCTGTAAATTCTGTGTACAGTACATAGCGGGTCAATAATCTAAAGCGTTATAAAAATACGCTTAGCTGTTCCATCTTCTGGATTTAGATCTAGCTATATTTTATTTAGGGCTTGATTTTAAGCTTTGCTTTATTTCCCTAGTGTTGAAATCAGGCAAACATAAATGTAAGCAAACCTGATATCTGTCATTAAGGGCCAGATTTACTAAATAGGGCAAGTTGGTGCATGAGCGCAATTCCAGAAATGCGCCGATGGAAGTGGTAATATCTGCTGGTTATTTACTAAAAAAGCATGAATTAAATTACACAGGCGCAACAGCTGATTCTCATAATGACCAACACAACCTACTAAATGCAGCGCAAATTAGTTCAGGGTCGCAAATAAGCAGAGCTAATGAGTTAACACATGATGGGCTTGAGTTCAGCATCACGGATCAGCTAACGAAGCCATTACACACAACTGGTATTGTGTGACTTCTAATAGAGACTCCTCTTTTATTTACTTTTTAAATAACATGGCTTGGCAAACAATATTTATGATTAAAATGTTTCCCTGGCATTTTAAATAAACTGCTACGTGTTAAAAAATTCTCTGCATTGTATCGCGCGTTCTTTGCTCTCTGTAAAATAATGTGCAATATACGAATGTATTTGAGCACAAATAATAAAAAAGAAACTGCAAGTAAGTCATTGAAATAAACAAAAAAGACATTTTGAAGTAGAAAGACAAAATAGTATTTGTTTGTAAAACATACTTAGATAGTGCTAACTTTATTTACAAATCCAAGAAATATTTTTTTACAGTTTAGCTTTTAACATTTAAACCGCTACAAAATTATTTTTTGGGACATACCAGTAGAGACCCACAGAGACAATTATAGTTTCCATTACAACCAATAAAATTCCCATTAAATCAATTAAACCCAATAGAATTTCTGTGATGGTTTCTATTGTTTTTAGCAGGAATAATTATTGTGGATATTTCATAATTTTAAGGTTGTTGTAAAATTGTGACTAAATGAGAAAACTGTAAACCCTAAACTATAAACATCATTTAAATAAACGAATAAACGAATATTTGTTTTTTATGAGCTCATTCGAGTATAATATTATTGAAAAATGTATGCCTAGTTGCAATACTGTTTTGGTGATTATTAAAAGGTAAGTTCTGATCTTTGATTCTGATGTTTAAAACTGTTGTAGCTAAAACACCCAAATTAACCACACTTTTTACCACATTATTACTCCCCCACTTTGTGTGTTCTCCTTCGCCTGTTTGCTTCACGTTGACTTCTTTATGACACATGTCCTTATTGTATTTGCCCAGGGATAATTCACCCAGATAAATAAGTGCATCGCTCTGCGCTGCATGCTGCTTCTATAACTTAATTACCAAGTCTAATATTACCTTAATAACAAGTAAGTTTGCCAAATAAGCTCTATGTATTGAACAATACTGGTTAACAGCAAAAGAGTTGAGCATGACCACCATGAGCTACTGAAAATGCTGTGCACAAAAATATATTTTTTAGTAAAAATGTGGTAATACAAATTATTGTGATAGACAGCCACTCTGTTAAAAAACTTTGTTATACTTTGACAAAACCATGGTAAACTTTAATGAGGAAATTTTGCCTCATTAATTTACTGGTGCATCAACTATATTTTTGACTCTGTTATGTCTCACGGGAGGGGTGTCATCTCTACAGAAACACTGAACCGCATGTAATTTTTGTCCGCTATATTGAGCTTTTCTGCTATTTCTTTTATATAATTTCTTTGTTGAATACTGGACAATTTTTGGGGCACAATAGCATCTGTATGTGCCAGGAAGTTAATAATCTGCCAGCTGTTGATCACAGTATTTTTTACACCCCCGTTAACATGACAAATCTGCACAAAACGTATAAAAATACTTTATTCTAAAGAGCGAGAGCAGAATTTACATAAAGTAGTGGCTGTCTGTTTTAACCGCTTTGAACTCGACAAATCATCTGAACGTGATAATCATGCATATTTACAGATCCTTTTGAACAAATGCCTTTTAAAACTTAATTTATTTTCCTGAAATGATAGCAGAAGGGTATCAAAGTCAAAGAATATTAGCTAGGCATGTCCCGATCCAATCAGACTCGATCGATCAGGACTCAATTCAATTCAATTTTATTTATATAGCGCTTTTCACAATTGCTAATTGTTGCAAAGCAGCTTTACATAAATAGATGTAGAGGAGAACACAGAAAATCAATAGATAATATAAGAAATAGAATATAGCGGCTAAGGTTAAACCGTACAAGCGAGCGTATTAATAATGTAACGTATACAGTAAAGTGCTAAGTTAAGCCAAGTTGGCTGACTCTCCCTGGGACGAAAAACCCCCCTAGGAGAAAACCCGGTGGGAAAAACTCCTAGAAGGACAAAAACCCTTGGGAGGAAGTAATATATATTTATTTATATAGATACGGTAGGGACAGGAAGCGGGTAAGCGGATTAAACTGGTTCAGCCGGTGGTCGTTGTTCGCGCATCGGCTGGGCATCACGTTGAACGACAGCCAGTAGATCAGTGGTGCGATGACATTCACAGCAACAGGAACTGGGTCTGTTTGTCCCATTGTCCTCGGGGTCGAAGGACGAGACAGGGAGACAAAAACAGAGTTCTATTAGCGTAGGGGCAGTTTGCATGTAATGCAAGTGTCATACATTATAGGGGCGGTTTCCCGGACAGGGATTAGACTAGTCCTAGACTAAAACATTTTTAAGAGCTGTCCAAACTGAAAACAACTTGCACTGACATATCTTAACATAAATCAGTGCCCTTTATTTTGCCTCAAAATGCACAGAGGTAATGTTTTTAGTAAGGCATATTTGTTAAAACTAGTTATATTTCCTAATTAAACTTAGGCCTAGTCCTGGATTAAGCTAATCCATGTCAGGGAAACCGCCCCATAGTGGTTTAAGTCAGCTCGATTCCAGACAGGCTAACTATTGCGGGAATAGTATATTACCCATATGAGGTATGTGAGTGCTTTGTTCTAGACAAAATAACTACTGCGGGAAAAGTACATTTACTGGACATTTTATGTGAATGCTTTGTTAAAGAAGAATGTCTTAAATTTAGATTTAAATTGATCGACTGTGTCTGATACTCTAACATTATTTGGTAAATCATTCCAGAGCTTAGGGGCCAAGTAGGAAAAGGATCTACCACCTTTAGACACTTTAGATATTCTAGGGATAATTAAGTGACCAGAATTTTGTGATCGCAGTTTACGTGGTGGATTGTATTCTGATAGTAGTTCTTTAATATACGAGGGTGCTAGGCCATTTAACCCTCTGGGGTCCGACCATTTTGGGACACTGTCAGAGGTTCTGACATGCTCTTACATTTGGTATTTTTTCAGTTGCTTTAAAACATAATAATGGCAAGTGTCTCATACCACTGTGTTCAGCAAAAACTGAGCTAAAATATTATATGAGCTACATGTATGTACATGTTTGTATTTTTCAGAGAAAATGCGTGGTTTTTAAAAAAGCAAAAATTTTAAGTCACTGATATAAGTTCACAAAACCCATACTAAACATGTTTTAACAAGACTTTCCTAAACAAAATCTAGTAGCCTAGAGTTTTTTCTTTAAAATGATGTGAAAATCATCCTGCCTACTTATTCTCATAAAACAATGTATTGATTTAGAAATTGTAAGACACTTTTTGTTTAGAGTGGCCGTATGCGAGAAGGATTGATTGACAGCTAGCAAACAAAGGCTCGCATAATGAGCTGCATAATGAGCTGCATAATAATGAGGCAAGAAGGAACTACAGTAAAGAATGTGAGGACAAATGTACACGTTTGTTTGAGGTTTATTAAGAAGTTAACAATATAATCAAAATAGAAATGAAGGTCAGTAGGACATTTTCAGTCTATTTGGGAACGAACCCTATTAAAAAACTTAACTTGTATAAGAAACTGATAAACAACAAAGCTGTAAACTTCATGTGGCTCATGTTACCATATAACTTTATGTCCAAAGAGTGTGAATATGTTTTTCCACTTCATAGTTTTGTACTGATGAGAGGGATGCAGACCTCTAAGAGAGTTATAAACAGCTGTTAGCATAAGTTGTCCACAGAAATACCCTTACATACATAACTGAAGGGTAAATGATAGCACTACATTCAGATAAACTATCATAAACTAAATTAGTATCTCAGATAAACATCTGCAATAATTAGTTATTTAAAAAGCTGTTTTCAGATGACTGTTTTCAGATGCCCATCACCTTATCGTCTAGCTTCTGTTTTAAACGCGTTTCTGTAAGCGAGTATGAACTTTAAAAACACATCGCAAATGGATGTGCGCGAGCTCGCGTCTCCGTGTAAACAACGCGGAGCTCATAATAAACAGTGTTGCGTGTACAGCGCAATGTATGGAATTACCTTGCATGTAAACAATATGGAACCATTTTACAGCAAATCCCCCAGTGCAGCATTTACTCAAAGTTGCCATGACAGATACGAAAGTGAATAACTGTGTCTTAACACTGTACAACATGTAAGTTAACAGATATCCGCCATTATGGGAGGTCACGCGTACTCGTTTGTAAATAAGCATGTAAACATGGAATCATATTACAGCACACACTTAAAAGATACAGCAGTTCAGGCTTACTGAAAGTTTCCATGAAGGATATAAGTGAATAACTGTGTCTTAACACTGTACAGCATGTAACAGATATCCGCCATTACGGGAGGTCACGCGGATTTGTTTGTAAATAAGCATGTAAACATGGAATCATATTACAGCACATACTTAAAAGATACAGCAGTTCAGGCTTACTGAAAGTTTCCATGAAGGATATAAGTGAATAACTGTGTTTAACACTGTTACAGCATGAAACAGTGAAATCCGCCATTACGTGAGATCGAGTCCGTTTGTAAACAACGAAAGTTTTTCAATCCGAAGCGTGTAGTCTGCTAAGGTTGCTTAACGTTACTGTATGTAGGCTGAACTGCACTAGCCATGAGCATATTAAGTTACATGATAGCAAATATAAATGGTATAAATTAACTGTTAACGTTACTTACTTCTAATCCAGCAGTGCGTTCTCCATTGTTATTCTTAGGTAACGTTAAAGATAAATGCTTCTCTTCCTCAATGTCCAGACATAAATGAAGATATTCCTCAAGTGTGTGAATAAAGTTCATAATCCAAACATGCTGTAAAAAGTCTTTAAATCTGATCAAACTTTACGCTTTGCTTGTTAGTCTATTCTAGAGGTCATAAAAGCATGGATAAGCTTTTCTGCATCTGATGCAGACAGCATATGGCATATTTTTGAGAGATTTCTAAGATGCAAGAATGCTGTGTGGCAGACGTTGGAGATATGACTATCGAAAGATAGATTGCTGTCGAACATTACGCCAAAATTCTTAACCCTGGAAGATGGCACCACCGTGCAGCCATCTATGGGCAACTTGTAATCTAACATATTATGTTTGGAGCGATTTGTTTCAATAATAAGTATATCAGTCTTATTGGAGTTTAGCATAAGAAAGTTATGTGCCATCCAGTCCCTTATATCACTAATGCACTCTGTTAGCTTAGCAAACTGGTGGGTTTTGCTAGGATGTGACGAGATGTAAAGCTGGATATCATCCGGGTCGCAGTTAAAACTTATGTTATGTTTCCTGATAATGTCTCCTTGAGGTAACATATATAACGAGAATACGATAGGGCCTAGAACTGATCCCTGAGGTACGCCGTATTTAACGGGGGAGTGATATGACTCTTCCTCATTTACATAAACAAAGTGATATTGATTGGTTAGATACGATCTAAACCAGGCTAACTCCTAACCACTGATGCCAACATAGTTTTCTAGTCTATTGAGTAAGATTCTGAGATCTATTGTGTCAAAGGCTGCACTAAGGTCTGTTTCTATTGTAGTAGGTTTAAATGACTCAAGATGTTCGTATGGTAATCTAGTGGTAAATGTACTATTGGGTAGAGTGGTGGCTGCCTGCGTAGTTTCTATGTTTTCCCTAATAAACATAATTTTGTTAGTAAAGAAGTTCATGAAGTCCTTACTAATGTGTTGGAGTTTACTATTGGTTTCTGTTTGTTCTTTGTTTCTAGTCAGTTTCGCAACTGTGCTAAAGAGGAAACGAGGGTTGTTATGATTTTCTTTAATAAGCGTACTGAGATGGGTAGATCTGGCAGTTTTTATAGCCTGTCTGTAGTGTTAAACACTCTCTTTCCATGCTGAACGCAATACCTCTAACTTTGTGCTTCGGTAGTTTCTTTTCATTTTTCTAGCTACTTTTTTAAGGTCTGCAGTATGATGGTCATACCATGGAGCAGGCATTTTTTCTTTGATTCTCTTTTTTCGAATGGGAGCAACGGCATCCAACGTGCTAGAGCAAGCGTTGTTCAGGTTTTCTATTATAATATCCAGATCTTTACAGTTATCTGCTACATGATTCATTTGAGACAGGTCTGGAAGAGGCAATGGTCTGAAACGGCATCGCTCTGGGGTGATATTTCGATGTCAATAATATTGAGTCCGATTGACAGAATTAAGTCTAATGTGTGCTTACGAGTATGCGTTGGCCCTGACACGTTTTGTTTAATACCGAGAAAATTTAGAACATCCATAAACGCATGTCCTAATGCATCTTTTGGGTTATCCACATGG